>NC_090250.1:38872168-38998168 GCF_037325665.1 Littorina saxatilis
TTGTAATCCATGTCAGAGTTCAGTGGGTTATAGAAACACGGAAATACCCAGCATGCTTCCCCAGAAAGAGGCGGACGGCTGCCTGAATGGAGGCATAGAGACGACCATACATGTAAAAAACAAAAACAAAAAAACAAAAACACTCGTGCAAAACCATGAGTGAACGTGGGAGTTTCAGCCCATGAACTTCTTCTTCTGCGTTCGTGGGCTGAAACTCCCACGTACATTCGTGTTTTTGCACAAGTGGAATTTTACGTGTATGACCGTTTTTACCCCGCCATTTTGGAAGCCATACACCGCTTTCGGAGGAAGCATGCTGGGTATTTTCGTGTTTCTATAACACACTGAACTTTGACATGGCTTACAGGATCTTTTCCGTGCGCATTTGGTCTTGTGCTTGCGTGTACACACGAAGGGGGATAAGCCATTAGCAGGTCTGCACATAAGTTGACCTGGGAGATCGGAAAAATCTCCACACTTAACCCACCAGGCGGCCGCGGCCGGGATTCGAACCCTCGACCTTTACTTTAGACGCAGAAGCTAAGAACAGCTACTGATACCAAAGAACCAAAGAAAGAGTATTACCATAGCTTAATCTCGAGAAAATATGAATACTCATTTTATACTGTCGGTTGTTTGTGTTTCCACCAAATGCTTGGCATCACAGAACAAACAAACAAACCACGAAACATTAACACAAAGCGAACTTCATTTTATCCTAAAGAACACGACCATCGAACTTACCTGTACTCTGCTCCAGGCGGAACTTGCCATCCTCGTTGCCAGACACGATGCCGTAGTTGACCACATTGTTCCCACTGTCATCCTGGTTCGAATCCTGATCCACGGCCACGATGAAGATGACAGGGTACCCAATCGGCTCGTCTTCAAATATGTGGACACTGGACCTGGACTCGAACTCAGGGCGGTTGTCGTTGACGTCTCTGACGAAAACAACGGCGGTGACCTGGGACGAGAGGGAGAGGGAGACAACAGGGCAGTCATCTGCGGCTTGCACAATTACCGACACAGTGTGGACTCGCTCGTAGTCGATGGACTTGGCCACTCTCAGTTCTCCTGTCTTGGCGTTAATCTGAAAGTAGTTGCCCCCAGTTGTAGGTTTGGGTCCTGAAGCTGACTCGGACACGATGGAATACTGCACAGTACCGTTGGGTCCGGAGTCGCGGTCCGTGGCGATGAAGGTGTGCACGACGTGGTTGACAGCGGTGTTCTCACGCACCATGCGCAGGAACACCGGGTCACTGTCGAAAACCGGAGAGTTGTCGTTGATGTCGACGATGTGGATGATGACGCTGATGTTGCTGCTCCGCGGGAAGGCGGCATTGCCGTCCACAGCCTGAATGCTAAGAGTGTGGGAGGAGGACTCTTCAAAGTCAATGGCACGCACAGTCTGGATGACGCCCGTGGAAGGGTCCACAGCAAACAGGCTGAAGACGTTGCCACCGACAAGGTAGTAGTTGACACGCCCGTTCTCCCCCGAGTCCCTGTCCTCAGCCTGCACCTTGCCAACCTCACTCCCGATGGAGATGTTCTCCACCACGTAGAAGTTGACCTCCCTGGCGTGGAATAGCGGAGCCTCGTCGTTGTCGTTGATGACCTCGATGGTAACGGTCTGGCTCTGGCTCTGACGGGGGCTGCCGTTGTCATGGGCAACGACCTTGAGCAGGTACTGGACCTTGGTCTCGTAGTCGAGAACCTCCTCTGTGGTGAGCCAGCCTGTAGTTGGGTGTATGCTGAAGTTGTTGAGAGCATCCTCGTCAGTGCCCGCTGAAAGAGTTAGACAAGTTTTGTCATTCAAAGTAGCAAGTGCATTGCTTCTCACGTGTTACCTCTGTTAATGTGTTTGTTACTACTTTTCTTTTTACCTTGATAACGTCCTTTCAGCAGGGTTGCTTATAACCTTAAAACTGCGTACAATGTACTGTTGGTGAGAGCTAATCATGTTAGAGAGAGAGAGAGAGAGAGAGAGAGAGAGAGAGAGAGAGAGAGAGAGAGATAGAGAGAGAGAGAGAGAGGGAGAGAGAGAGAGAGAGAGAGAGAGAGAGAGAGAGAGAGAGAGAGAGACAGACAGACAGACAGACAACCAGCCAGCCAGACAGACAGACAGACAGACAGACAGATAAACAGAGAGATGTACAGACGGAGCAAGGGAGAAGGAGACAGGGAGACAGGGACATAGAGAGCTAAACACAACACCATTCCGTTCAAAATGAAAGAAACCTCAAACATATATTGGCAGCTTGTTCCATCCTGCCAGTGCCTCTTAACATCTATCCAACACAAACAGAAGCGCAGAAATGTCGCTTACCAGGGTCTAAGAAGAAGGAGACAGTCCCATTCTCGCCAGCGTCAGGGTCCTGTGCCACGACTCTCATCACTCTGAAGCCTTTGGGTCTGTTCTCTGGCACCGTCTCGGTAATCTCATTCCCCTGACTAAACTCAGGCTTGTTGTCGTTCTCGTCCAGCACTTGTATTTTAATCACAGCGCTGTCGCTCCTCTGAGGCTCTCCGGAATCTGACACAAAGATGTTGAGCGTATAGTCCTTCTCGGAAGGGTTCTGGTCCTCGCGATCTAAGGGTGCCAGGGTGGTCACCTCCCCACTGTAGGTGTTGATGGCGAACTTGGTCTGCCGCGTGGTGAAGTTGTATTGGAGTCTTCGGTTGTCGTTGGCGTCGCGGTCGGAGGCTGTGACCTGGCCGATGTGGGAGCCGCGGGGTTGGTTCTCCAAAATGTTGAACTTGTACTCCCTGCGCGAGAACTCCGGGTCGTTGTCGTTGGTGTCGTTGATGTGGATGCGGATGGTAGCAGTAGCAGAGAGCTGGCGGGGAGCGCCGTGGTCCGTGGCCACAACAGTCAGTGTGTACAGGTCTTGGCTCTCACGATCCAGCGTGTCTCTCGTGCTCAGCACGCCTTGCACTGTAAAGATCCCAAACACGGACAGATAGGGCGAGGATTCTAAGCTGTACGACACTCTCCCGTTGTGATCTGAATCCGCGTCCGTCGCTTTTACGCTGCCAAACTCGAAACCAATCAAGGCGTCCTCGCTGACATAGAAGTCATACAGCCTTTGAGTAAAGACAGGGCGGTTGTCGTTAATGTCCTTGACATTGACAGTCAAGGTCATGCTGGAGCTTTTTGCGGCTGACCCCTGGTCCTCAGCGATGACCACCAGTTCGTAACTATGGCGACGCTCGTAGTCCAACTTGGAGCGGAGGAAGACCTCCCCTCTGAACTCGTCAATGTCGAAGAAGTTGTCAGGGTCGTTGCCAAGGCGATAGACAACGGAGCCATTGTTGCCAGCGTCGATGTCGATTGCACGTGCGATGTAGACGGGGTCCTGCACGACAGTGTCCTCGCGCACCTCGATACGGAGAATACTGGAGGCGGGGAAGAAAGGGGCGTTGTCGTTGACGTCCAACAGGGTGAAGTTCACCTGAGAAGAAAAGTGAATAGTCAATATAGAGTGTTGGCGGTGGTGATGGATATTGTTGAGGTGGTGAATATGTGTGTGTGTGTGTGTGTGTGTGTGTGTGTGTGTGTGTGTGTGTGGGTGTGTGTGTGTGTGTGTGGGTGTGGGTGTGGGTGTGGGTGTGTGTGTGTGAGTGTGTGAGTGTGTGTGTGTGTGTGTCCAACAGGGTGAAGTTCACCTGAGAAGAAAAGTGAATAGTCAATATAGAGTGTTGGCGGTGGTGATGGATATTGTTGAGGTGGTGAATATGTGTGTGTGTGTGTGTGTGTGTGTGTGTGTGTGTGTGTGTGTGTGTGTGTGTGTGTGTGTGTGTGTGTGTGTGTGTGTGTGTGTGTGTGTGTGTGTGTGTGTGTGTCTATAACAGTTCATCACTTTTCTCTTTGTTGATGTCATTCTCTTTTCTGTCCTCCTTTTTTTCTCCATGTAAATATATCTTGCACATCCTACTTAAAGAAACTGGGAACATGCTATATCGTGCGATGCCCCTTACCTGATCCTACAATTTTTTTTATCTCGGTGATTTCAGCGGGAAAAGGGCAGTGCAGAGGAGGAAGGGGATAGTTCCTTTTCAGCACCCGCTCCGCTTCATCGCTCTCATACCATCCACATCCCCCCCCCCCCCCACCACCCCCACCCTTCAAAAAACTTCCATCGGATGTTTGAGTAGGTTTTCACACTTTCAACACGTTGCTCTTTGTGGCCCTTGATGCATTCCTAGCAATTGAGTCACTTATAAATCAAAAATGCCTGTTCGACAAACATACTACTTCATTTCTTCGTGTATCCTGCCTAAACCGACCGCACTGAAAGAGAGAGAAAGAAAACAAATATAGTAGGCACTCCTGGGTATGAGCAAGCCAGCAGACATTCAATCCACCTCTCCCTGTACCCCGGGTAGAATGAGTTCACTGAAGGGTAGCATTACCCCGACAAAAGGCTGACCTAACCCGGGTGTCTGGTTGGGCTAAGTGGATCGGGTATCGTGATCAAGATCACAATGGGCCCTCATACTTCACAGACCTTCTCTTTGTTAGCCGCTCAGCAAGACACGCGTTGTCTGCGAACAAAACGACCTTCACGGGAACAATGAGCAACGCTTTATTTTGTCATCTTCGGTCTTGATCATTGATCATTTTATAAAAAAAAATACACGGTTTTATTTGGGCGTCCCCGCTTTCTGTCCAACCTTTTTTTTTTTTTTTTTTTTTTTGGGGGGGGGGGGGTGGAGGGTACAATGGGAACGAGTTCTCAGCAATAAATAACGTAAATAGCAACACAAAAAAACAAAAACGCAGACATTTTTTAAATGTTCTTGCTCCTACTTTTTGAACCTGACACAACATCTCTATGCCTGTTCAGAATCTTCACTGAGCGATCTCTTGTAACAGTGTTCCAATAACTTCACTTATTCCTCCTGTAGTCTAAAACAAAAACCTTTTTGCAAATCTTCACTCAAAAAGAAAAAATAGACATATTCTACTTGCATTCTTTGATAATATCTACTAGCTTTTACATCGCAAATAGGGGTTAGAGTTTGTTTTTTCTCTTTTCAAATGTGAGCTGGCTTTGCAAACACATGCAAGTTTCAAGTTCTGATTATTTACAAACTGAGAATATATCAAGAACCTGATAAGATGCGTTTAGTCTGCAAATTTTACAACTAAACCCGCAAGATAAACTGTGGTCTACACATAACTGAAGGGCACTTCATGAATCCTTCAACATTTATATTTGCAAAATTGGCAAGTGACCTCAAAAATCCCTATAGACACCGTTTTGAACAACGTTGAATGCGAATTCAGTCTCACACAAGCTGTAATTGGACTTAGAAAGGAGAGTGTTTGTACGGGGTAGATACACTCATGTACACTGCTTACAAACAAAATCAAACAACTCGAGAACACCCTAAGCTGCACTTCGGCTGCACAGTATTTGCTTTTTGAAAAGACATGGCATAAATCCACGCCTTCTGAAGATGCGCATACAGCTGGAGATGTACACTTCTGTCGGGACGGATTGTCCACAGTCTAATGCGTTTTTGTCCACAGATGAAAAGCTACCTTTTATGGAGAATGCTTCGCTTGGTATAACACCGAAGTGTGCTTTACTTCATCACGCGTGAGTGCTGAGAAAAAGAACCCTATTATCCAAAACCATTTTAAACTTTTGAAATATCAACACAGTTTACAATAAAAAAGGCCCCTTTGCAAAAGAGAGACATCTTTAGACGGTTTCTATTTTTTTCAAGAACTTTGAACCCCAGAACACGAAATCTTTTTTTTTTTTTTTTTTTTCAGAACAGGGGACTTTAGTATAATTTCGAGGAGATTGAATGACTCGGGCAACTGTGGTGCTTGCCTCTCTATACTCGTGCTACTGTTAGTAATGGACTTCACGACACAACATAACTTTGCTTCACATTCCTCTCTGGAAATGTGCATGTATTCCCACATCAATGCACACGTAGAACTGACATGAAAGCAAAAATCCCAAAGATATGCATTGAAAAAAAAAATGAAAAAAAAACCCACACACACACACAGAAAATCATGTCCCAGGGAATTCAAACACAATAAGCAGCCTACGATAATTGACAACAGAAAGAAAAACAGACTGACAGACAGAAAACGAACAACAAGGTTCAGAAAAACAGTAATGCATGTAACCACACCCTCCCCTCCTCTTTTCCATCCCTCGGTCGCTCTATCAGCCTCATCAAAGATAGCACCTTACTGCATGAGGCCATCAAACAGACAAACACACAAAACCCCCCCAGACACACTCAAGGAAAGTATGCTTACCTGTGCAGTGGAGTAGAGCACCCTAGTTCCAGTGGTTTGCGCTCGCACCCCCAGCAGGACAAACTGCTGAGCCTCGCGGTCAAGCGTGGCCTTGGTGTAGATATTCCCAGTGGACAGGTCAACGCGGAACCAGTCCACTGCGGAGTACACGATGCTGTACTGAATACCTGCAAGGAAAGATGTACAAAAAAAGGTGTTAGTTTAAATGCAATTCTCTATATTACAATATATATATATAGATAATGGATATCTGAAGGGAAATAGAAACACCAAAATGTTTAGGTAATATACACTTTGCTTGTTGGACTTTCTGAAGTTACTTCACACATGCAGGTACAGAAAATATTAGGTGTAATAGGTTATTCAGTATACTTATTTTACTTATTACGAAGTGAATTGATTTAAACAAGATTTTATTAAAGAAATACAGGGTGGCAAGTATATGCGATATAAACATTTGTGACCACACAACAAGCTAAGCTTAATTTAAGTGTGGTTATAAATATGTACATCTAGATGGGAAATGTTATTTCACGTAATGTCAAGGTCAGAGAATCTCTTATACCCTTATTAGGCATGTAAGACAGACAAGATACAATTTTTACAAAAAAGAAGAAAAAATATAGCAAAAGAATCAGAGGATGTGACAGAGGACGGGAAGGGATTTAACTTTATTTTTCAGCAATACCGGGGAGATATAAGTCGGTAAGGTGGGTATAAAAGGGGGAGGGGGGGGGGGGTGTCAGAGAGACGATGACTGTCACAGACTTGCCAATGTAATGTTTCTGCAGCAGCAATAATTTCATCCAAAGTGTTGTCCAAACAAATTAAGCGGAGATTAGTCATGTGAATACACAGAAAAACCTTTAAGAAAGATTAACTCAAACTTGACCTTCAGTAAAAGCGTAAAAGTGAATTGTATGCCTTCTCTGGTCAAGTTGGTGTACCATGTCCATTTTGTTCTATCTTCTTTAGTTCGATCTTCTGTCGTTTGATATTTTGTCGTTCGAGTCGTGTCGTTCAGCTTACATTATACACCTTTTTAAGCAGGATCGAGTCCGTAGCCTAACAGTTTACTTTCTAACATTGTTCCTCAAGGATGTCTTTGGTGCAAGTACACGATCAAAAATAAATATGTTCCTGTAATGTACGGCAAATCCATGTAAAAAAAAAAATTCACAAAAAGGGAATAAAAAAACCATAAAAAAAATGTTCCTGACTGAAACTGATTGACTGTTGATATTGATAATGACATTTATATCCGATCAAGAACTGTTTTTTATGGTTGATTTCTGGTTATAAAGATAATTGAATTTCGTTTCGATGTAAACGTCTATATGAGATTTTTCAGTTTGATAATTATGAACATAATATTATACAGTGATACTTTAAGTTGTTGTTGTTGTTGTTGTTGTTGTTGTTGTTGTTGTTGTTGTGGTTGTTGTTGTTGTTGTGCAACCGTAGTTGGTTCTTTTTGCGTATATCTTTCGATCTGTTCTCCTTTTTATCTTCAGGAAAACATATAGGCAGTTAACATGCTATATGTTCATTTCATTGTCCTTTCTTACATAACAAAAACGCAATTCAGGTGCCAAGCTTAACAAGAACACACACACCCTAGTGATAAGATCAGAACACAGTCGGACTAGAACCAAGCGGGACTTGGCAAATGCCGAAAATCCGTTTTGCAGACATAGGGCCTCACAGCCCCCAGACACGCAAAGATGTACCGATAAGAGCGTAATACATTGCAATCACTAATACGATATTCTGCTTTTTACCCCTACCATCTTTTCAGCGTTAGAAAAAAAACATGCCTTAGTTCGTTGGTGGGAGAGGGTGTTTGAGAGGGGTGGGGGGGGGGGTGTGAGAGAAGGGGGTGCGTGCTTGGCAGTGTCTCGATCAGTGTCTGTCAGTTAGTTCGTCTTTCTGCCTGCCTTTAGTTATGCCAGTCTGTCCGATGGTGAGTAACCCCCCCCCCCCCCCCCCTACTTATTTTGCTCTTCGTATTCTCAGGATTACAGCCAGAAGTCATATCGGCGCCTGAAGTCTGTGTCTACATTGAAGTTGATTTATGTCCGTCTTCTGACAGAGTCACCACGGTTTTAACATTTGGCAAACCTTTGCTCAAGATCCAATTTCTTCGCACAGGGTTGTACAAGCTAATCCGCTGCATTATCAGCTATGCAATCGAGAATGAAAATGCTTGCGGTGTGAGTGCCTGAGGCAAGCAGAACATATCTTATAACACCACAGCAGCTGAAAATTGCCAGACCGTGCAGTCTTACTTTTATACAAAGTCATTGGCCCTCGATGAACCCCATACTCTGTGTAAGTAATCTTGTAATAATCTTACTATGTTACCGAAAAACAATCACTTTATCACAGCATATTTCCGAACTTCATTTAAGCTTTGAGGCAGTGTAAGTGAGTACCCTGTTACTTTAGTCCATTCAAACTGTGCACACACTAACTGAAGCAGGATAATATCTGATTATGGCACACAGGTCGGACAAGCAACCTATCATTTCTATTACTTTATATTTCCACTCAGTAAATATAGTCTGTACATTTCTATCAGGGTACGTTAGTACATAATTTTCTGCAAAGTATGCAATTTAGACACACATATTCAAGTAAAATAGGCAATTTGAAAAACAAGAAATCAGAAAAAAATTATAAAACAATTCATAATCAAGCACAAGAACCCATTTTTTAGCAAAGACTTCTGCGTCATGGAGGATACGTATTACTACTAATATTCCCACCTTACTCGTAGTCAAACTGCATAACGCATTGTAACTGACAAACGTATTTATAGTCGTATTCAAAATGAATCACTCCGCGTTGTATTTCCTCTCTGTTTAAGTCAGAATTTTGTATTCAAAAACTATACGAAACACAGCCTCAAATGTTTTAAACTATATCAGATTATCTGAGTGTGAATGCACCTCAGGGCCAGCTGCCTTCTCTGTTAAATGGGAAATAGGGCGTGTAGCAGGCTAACACACTGATTGAAACAACAGATACCAAGGCTACACTGCAGAAGAAAAAAAATCTTCAAAGAAAAAATACAGGACGTCGTACTTTGGAACATTTAAAATTTAATTTAAAATGTCAGATAAAGTGAGTTATGATATTACGTCCGCCATCGTGTCTATTTTTCTGTATTATATATACTGTACATGATCCGCTAAAATATGAATATTTGTTGAACAAGCCTTCACAGCCAAAAAGTAACATTTGAATTGTAAGTTAAGATCTATTTTGTTTTTAACCTTGAGTACGGATACAAATGTCCTGTATGTACCAACGTCAATATATTGCAAATGATTTAAAGCGGTGTTTAAACTAGACAGATGGCACGTGTGTGTAGCAGTTTATTGATTGAAGAATTTGTCAGTACAGTATATCTAAGTCTCAGTCAGGGCCTCAATGTAAACACACGTTATGGAGAGACACTGCCAGCAAAAGACGTATCAAAGTGTCTTATGCCTGACGAATCTGACAACTCTGCCCAGTCAGACAGGTGGGCTGACGCAACCAGACAAGACTACATCAATCAAAAACCGTTTGAAGATGAACAAAAAGGTAGAAAACAAATGTAGACATAAAGACTAAGCTAGGGAAAGCATGATTCACGTTTGCAAACATATTAACATATTACCAGCAATGATATGTATGCAAATCAACAGATAGACATGTTGATATGTTGAATTATTTAAAGCTCAATTTGAATGATATTTACATGTACAAAACAAAAGTTGGAAAATACAAACAAACGCACTGTCAGCAAATAAAAGATAATAAAATGTAACCATAAGGAATGAGAGAAAGCATGATTCACGTTTGCAAATATATTAACAGCAATGTATGCAAATAACCAGATCGACATGTTGATTTACTGGATGGTTTGATGCTCCATGTAAATTATATGTGCATGTACAATACAAAAGTTGGTACAAACTCAAACAAACGTACTATCAGCATTTTGTTTTTATAGAAACAGAAAACTGGGATGCATGCAACAGACTGAAAATGCACTGTGGCGCTCTGATAATAATGCAATTATGGGCATGAATCATGAAATTCCTGTAAAATTGTGCCCCTGTGATCAAAGGTAAAAGTTTGATTTCAGCGCAAAGTCTGACACTTCTTATGTGTGAACATACAGTGGAACCTCCCGTTTAAGACCTCTACAAATCTGAGAAAATCAGGTCTTAAAAAAGAGGGAGTCTTAAAAAGGGGGCGGGGGTTCTAACAAAGGGGGGGGGGGGGCAGGGTTTTACTTTACATCAAGAGCACTCACCAGAAGCTCCACCGGAAGAAGCAGAAGAATCCACAGTAGCCTCCACTTTGCCCACAACAGTGTCCACCCCTACATCCTCAACTACGGTGAAGTTGTACATGGTGAGGGTGAAGGCGGGTGGATGTACTTCCCCACTGTACACGCTGATCTGCACCTGTGCTGGGCTCTCCGATACCCGTCCACCCTTATCTGTACCCTGAACTTGCAGCCGGAACACGCGATTGGTACCAGCTGGGAACGTTTTCGCCAAAGAGATGGTGCCTGGTTTTGGGGAACAAAATGGATTGTTTAGACATTGCGTTCTCTAACAAAATCGGGACAACAAAAATGAGGAAATAGATTGTTTAGACTTTGGGCCAAACAAAAATATATGTTGGTTAAGGGTAACATGACCCAAAAAAATAGAGTCGGTAGGACGGCTTTTTTTATTTTAAGTTTTTTTATTTTTAGTCTCGGTATGGTTTGCAAAATGTGCCAGAGTTTTTTTTTGTTTTTTTAATTTCTTTTGAGAAATGAAACAAAAGTTTAAGGGTCGGAGGGAAAAAAAACGGGTCAGTCGGGTTACCCTAAACCAACATATATTTTTGTTTGGCCTTGTGTCTTCACGAAAAACATACAAACACACAAAAATAAACTCAGACACATATATAGATGCAATAAAAACCAATAGTCACATCTTTCTTAGTAAGATTCTGCCATTCTCAAATGAAGATGAAGATGTTTGCATCGCCCAATCGTATTTTTGTTGTTACTCTTTCCAGGGATTTCTTTGAAGTTTTGTTTTTGCATATACATTTTAGGGACTTTAAAAAAAAAAGAATATTTGACTTAATTGACCTTCACTTAAAAATAAAAAGTAAAAAGTAAAAATGTTCCACTCACCACTGCCAGCGTCAATACGGAAGTAGTTCTGCCCGTTGTCGTTGACGAAGGAATAGCTGACTGTGCCGAAGTCTCCGGAATCTCTGTCGGCTCCCTGCACGGTCAGAAGAGGTCCTGTCGCCACCGTGGCCTCCAAGTTGAGGGCGTACTCCTGGGGCTCGAAGTATGGATTCTCATCGTTCACGTCCGACACTGTGACTTGGACCACGGCTGAGGCGCTAAGTCCGTCTGATAGAAATGAAAAGAAAATAATAATAACGGAATGATTCTCATCGTTCACGTCCGTCCGTCACTGTGACTTGGTCCACGGCTGAGGCGCTAAGTCCGTATGATAGAAATAAGAAGAAAATAATAATAATGGAAATAACAAGAAAATAAGTAGTTGATGGAGGGCCCCCGTGTTACATTCTTACAGGAATGCAGGACGTTGTGAGAATGCATTGGAGGGGGAAGTGAAGTGCTCATAAATTCAGACTGATCTATTTCATTGCACTCCTCTTTGTCTTCCTCTTACATTCTCCTCTGCCTTCTTTTTTCTTTCTTTTTCATTTGGATGTTCATGATTCCCAACCCTACAGATCAACAACATCATCATCACCATCACCATCACCATCATCATCATCCTCACCACCACCACCAACACCGCCACCATAACCAGCACCACCGATACCACAACCGTCATATCATCTTTAAAACAGCCACCACCACCACAACTGTCCATCACCAACAAACAATTCATCCTCATGCTCGAACTCACCTCTATCAACAGCCTGAACCAGGAACTGGTAGCTGGTGTTCCTCTCGTAGTCTAGGCCTGGCTCCTGGATGCAGATCTTGCCCGAGTCCTCCATGATCTGAAACTCCGGGGGAGCCTCACCGTTCCGGACCATTTGGTACTTTACAGGGGCGCTGGCACCGCATTCTGGGTCCGTGGCATGCACCTGCAACAGGTGAGAAAGAAGGGAGAACCCCGTTTAGAGAACAGGTGACATCATTTGTCTCTCATTTTCCGCACACTTGAACTGGCTGAAATGGCTTTCAGACGGGAGAAGGGAGGAGAGAAGTAAAACGGGATGGGGAGTGTGTGTGTGTCTGTGATGCACGTGTATAAGGTGGGTTCGTTTTGGGGAAATATGGTGTGTGTGTGTGTGTGTACGTGTGTGCACCATGGTTATGTTTCTCTTTTCCTCCCGCGAGAGAAATGTCTAACCCAGCTGCTGCGCCTGTCGCAGAAAAAGAAACAAGGATGTTTTACGAGTGTGAAACGGCCTGGTAAAAACAAAACAACTCACAGAGGTATAGAGGGCGGGGCGTGGAAAATAGTGGAATGGAATTAACGTGAAAGGATGAATTGAGAAGGGGCAATAAATACGAAGGAAGAAAATAAATCAAAACTGACTTTGTAGGCTGCATCACATTTTCAATAAGTACTGCATAAAATCTGCGTCGTCTACCGCAGTCGCAACAACGCACAGATAATTCCACGATTGTTAAAAAAGGACATACAACAGAGATTCAGACGGGAAAATAAAACGGACACAAAGAAATAAAGAAAAATAGACAGACAGTCACAAGGATGGCGACAAAGGGACACACAGGCAGAGACTGAGGCATATAAGTAACACAAGTCTGTTCGCAACCTAAACACGCAGATTAACGGAGTTAATGCACATAATGGTACTTGATAAACAGCCATCTATACCGCACGTTAATTCTGGGCCACAGACACAATGTGAGAATGACTATTGAAAACGGGGTAAGATGACACCGTACCGCCTAACCTTGTTAGAAAAGTGACACCTCTACCTGCTGGCGAAGAATGCAGGAACGAGCAAGGCCGTGCAGCTTTCTCAGGTGTGAGAACTTCACCAACTCACATAACTTATTTTTTTCTTTTTTTGCGAGGCGGACGGGATGAGGGAGGCGGGTGGGGTGGGGTGGGGTGGGGTGGGGTGATTTAGCGTTCGGGGATTGGGGAGGAGTGGATTCAGGTGGTGCTTGCGAATAATTACAGGTCTTCCTATAGGATCCACCAAGCCTGCTTGCCACAATGGTGTTTTTTTGCGCATCTGTGATGCGGTCTAATCGGAGGTATACGAGAAGAGATTCAAAAGTTCTTAGTTTCGGGTAAAACTGCGACATACTACTGGATAGAAACATAATAAAAAAAAAATAACAAGACACAAGAACTGTACTCCATACAAAAAGCGGATAGAATATCGTTTCACGTGACTAGTTTAACTTTTTCTGTCGTATTTCTTTCTCGCCTTCAAATATATTTCTGTTTGTTTGGCAAGGGTATGACTGTGTGCGCGTGACTAACGTGTGTTCCTGTTTCGTTCTCATACCTGAGAGGCGCCAGTACGACTAAGATCTAGTTTTCTTTCAGACATTAATTTCATACCAAAGTTTACACCGATGCATGCTTAATTCAGCCATCTTTACTCCTTACATTTCTCGGAAAAAATATCAGGTTTGTTGAACTACATTGGTTTCTTCGCAGGACGCTGCGAGAACCCTTCTTAAATAAAAGAACGGAGGCGGAGACAGAGAGGGGGCACTGAGAACAACAATTATATCACGCAGCAAAATCCCACAACCCGATTACACAATAAAAGCCAGAGTCAATGATTTGGTGAAGGAGAAATCATCTTAATGTCCGTTTGGGTTAATCCTTCGCCAAGTCAGTGGACGCAACAGCGAGCGGACAGGAGGTGAAATGACAAACAATAAGGACGGAGGGAAAAATGTGTGTGAACAAGCAGATCAATACCGCCACACCGGAAAAGCCTCCACAAAACAGAAGGACGTCCGGGGCTGGACAGCTTAACAGAACCTGACGAAATTTGTTCAGCGTCCCTGCTAAAAGACACACACAAACCCCCCTTTACCCCCCTGTTACGAGATCACCCCCGCCCCCCCCCCCTCCCTCCCCTCTCCACTTTCCCTCCTATTCAGCAGAGCACAGCCTCGTCCCCTCTCCTTTCTCTTTCCTCAAGCTCACAAAATCTGTTTTTCTCAACAATGCAGAAGCTCTGACAAGAGACACACCCCCCGCCCCCCCCCCCCCCCCCATTTCCCTCCTACAGAAAGCAAAGCAAAGCAAGATCTCGTTCCTTTAAACCAGATAGTCCTTCTCCCTCTTCCTTGCTTTTTCTTGTTTTTTATTTAGCCTAAAATGCAGAACCTCTCACAAGAACAAGCCTCAAACCTCCCCTCCCACAAAAGCTGAAAACGACAGCCTCTTCTCTAACCGGATCCCTCTTTTGCCCTTCTCGGCTCCCCCTCCCAACTACCCTCCCCTTCCCCATCCCCTTCTCTGTGTAATCTCAGAGCGGACTGTCAGGGCACGAAGCTTGTGAGTGGGTCTTTGTGGGGCTCTTTTGTTGCCTCTGGACACCAAACCTGGCCCCCTCCCATCTTGCTTGTCTGCCCTTTGTGTGGAACAGGCGACTGTGTGGTATCGATATTATATCGTTCCAGTATTTTTGCAGATTGTACAGATTGATAAGACGGAAAGCCTTGCGCGCTGTTGAGATAATTGTGTATGTCAGCCGAGTACAAATGATATACTGGATTATAATATGCGAGTGTGTGTGTTGGGGGGGGGGGGGTGCACGTGTGTGTGTATGTGTGTGTGTGTGTGGACATGTGTGTGTGGACAGTGTGTGTGTGTGTGTGTGTGTGTGTGTTGTGTGTGTTTGTTTGTGTGTGTGTGTGTTTGTGTGCATGTGTTTGTGTGCATGTGTTTGTGTGCATGTGTTTGTGTGCGCGTGTGCGTGTGCACCCTGCGTTTTACTGTTTCTTTTTTTTCTTAAAATGCACTGACAGTATTAGTAACTGTTTTCAAGAAAGGCCATAATAAAACACCATAAATGAGTGAATAAATGAATAAATAAATCCAGAATATTTCAATTATTTAAAAAAAACATTGAGTCTGTAGCTCGTTCACACAACTTCTGTCTAAATCCCTTTTGAAAAAAAAATGTACCCTTTATGTAACGCTTTTAAAGTGTCTCGAATAAAATCCTTGGGACAAAAACAGTTAAAATGTTCTACTGTTACTTTGATTAGCAGTTTTACAGCGACTTCGCGCATGAAGCTGCTGGGAGTTTTACAGTAACCTTGACCCATCTACCCCGGGTAGACATGTAACACGGGCGCAGTCAATGCACCCCTGTCCCCGCCAACCGGACATAAAAACGCAGTGAATGCAATGATTACTCCCCGCTTGTTTATTCCTGCAGGGCCTTGGCATTTTAGTTCATTCACTGGAGACAGCCACTGTCGCTGTAAAACAGGGGCCTTTACTCGCTCACCTCTTCTCCCAACACTCAAAGAAAGAAAGAAAGAAAGAAAGAAAAAGAAGGAAAGAAAAAAAAAGACAAAAAAAGACAAAGAAAGAAAGAACAAAACGAATGGTTAACAAACAAACCCAGAAAGTATTTAAACAACCAGATGGAACAAAACGAAAGAAAGACAAACAATGACAACCCCACAACAAACGAAAGAATGTGTAGACAGAAAAAAAGGAAATTCTTATAAGTGAGAGGAAACTGAACAATAGACGCCGCAACATGAGGAGACATGCGTTACGTGGAATAAATCAATCATAGACTAGTGCTATTTAAAAGCGGTAAAAAAGTTTAAAACTCTGAAAAGAATAATCAGAGGTATAAATGGTATTCAAATCAACAACAATGTATCCAGCATGTATATATTTGAGAGTCTAGATGTTTTCCCGCAAAAACACTTTTCTCCTTTCCTCGAGAACAAAATAAAGCAAAAACAGATATTTATCACAGGTAACAGAGACACAACAACCGGTGCAAATCCAAAAACCAAACAAATGAGTCTACAAGCAAGCAGTCGTAAATTTTCCAAATTGAATTTAAATGGAAATGGAGAAAACAGACACATCTAATCCGTGTTTAACCCACCATGGCCCCACACTGTCCCATCCCACTACATTGTAGAACTCTATTTAAAAAAAAAAAAAAGGTTACAGCAGCCAAACCTGACAAAGTAGATTATTTCCATGTATACGAAATTACCTCGTATGCACATCACTACACAACTTCAAACGTTGCCCGTGGTTTCATTGCTACCATTTATAGACCAAAGCATCAACATGCGCCTGGTCAGGTAAGTCGATAAACTTTGTGCTTGATCCACTGATGCAAATGAGAAAAGTCAGCCGTTAACACAAACGGGTTTGCTCTGGGAATGTGTTGGGTCAAACATTCAATGAGAATAGTAAAGTTTTGCACAAACCGATTGTAAACTACACCTACATTTGGGTGTCTCACATCCACTGACAATCCGCTAGATGAAGGAATAATTTATATATACTTTTACCAAATCTTGCTCTGAAAGCTTTTCTCGTTTTCGAAGGTAACAAAATTAATTGTCTCCAACACTCCAAGCTGTGTTTGTTGTTTGTTCTTGTGTGTGTGTTCATTCTATATGTTGTTGTTGTTATTGTTGTTGTTGTTGTTTTAGCTGTTGTTGTTGTTGTTGTGTAACCTGCTTTTGTTGACAACCTGTGTCACTAGCACTCTGTTTATTGAGCTCCTTCGCCCTATACTACTGTACTTGCTCGCTCTCCTTTATATCGTTACTGTCAAGATGATGTCAAGAAAGGAATGGCTAAAACAATCGTCACAAATTCCAGTGTGCTACCGCTGTCATATTACAGACGCCTCTCTCTTATACGTGTCCCTCTCTCTTTCTCCTTAAAAAAAAAATCCAATCCATCCCCATCTTTCTCTCCCGTACAATGATATCATCATCTTCTCTATCCCTGGGACTACCCTTGGCAACCCTGTATATAATGACTCCAACCTCTCTCTCTCTCTCTCTCAGCCCCCCTCCTCTCCCATGTCCTCCCATCACCTCCCTCTGTCCATCTCTCCTCCTCCTCCCCGTGGCTGTCGAGGAGCTGTGAAAGGAGGCAAGGCAAAGACAAGACGTCCTTGGCACCACACCTCTGTTTGCTGTGCACAGAGGGGAGGGGGGAGACGAACAGACGGATGGGGCAGACAGCGGGGAGGTCGCAAACACTCCGGCCCCTACTGGCCACACACAAGGGACTGACCGTAGGGCCACGTTTGACACCTCCACACTATACTCTGTTTGTCACCGACTTGAAGACCACTATCACTAGTCCTGCACCAAACACCGAGCTGTTAAGAACAACAACACTGTGCTTTTGGCACTGATACAAAAGACACACGAAGCGGTTTGCAAAAACGGCCTAAGTACTAGACGTCGACGACGAAGACGAATGGACGATTTTCAACAACACAAAAGCCTTAATATAGTGGAACCCGCCTTCAAGACCCCACCCCCTCCCCCAAATATTGAATCGTTTCCCCTTTACTTACCTAGTTTTCTAAGATTGTCTGTTCCTAACCCGTGTAATTTTACCTCCATTTTAAGACTCCTCCACCCCACTCCCCTTTTGTGTAGAGTTTTACATATATGGTTGGCAGCCTTTCTAAACGGGGGTTTCACTATTGTAGACGGAAGCCACTGCAACACGATGGACTGAGAAAAAAACCTTACTAAAACTGGGTTAAGGAGGAGTATAAACTGCACAAGGAGAAATTAACAGTGTGCTGTTTCCCTATGTAAATCAGACTGTAAGGTATGAATAGAGAGATTATAGTCTCTGCGATGACTAGTCAAACACAAATTTGAATCTGAAAGCTCTCTGCGATGGAGCGCTTGCTGCAGGTATTATGGAGTAATACAGGCCATAAGTTCAGCAAAAAACGAATTATTAAGCGACGAGTCGGGGTAGGTTCTCCTTATTTGGTTCGCTTAGAAATTACATCGCAAAGTGCTCGATGCAAGCATAGTAATTGCTAGTCGCAAAGAAACTGACACACACGCACACAAACACACACACACATACACCACACACACACCACACACACATACACACACACACACACACACACACACACACACACACACACACACGTAAAATATAGCCAGTACTTATCCCCATTTTAGACACAATATCAGATTCCTATCATTTCCCTCCCTTTCTTTTACGATAAAGAGATGTACACACAAAAACATTCTTTTTTTACGACAACACAAAAGAGAGAGGCAAACCGATTTGATCAATACTCCTGTAGTCTGCATCAAAGACAAAATGATGCCAATTAATCCGCGTGTTGGAATAACAAACTGCATGCACTAGTAGCCTTGAACTCACACGGTGCTGCCAACAAAAGACTTCGTGTTTCAACAAAAAGGGAAAGACCCAACAAACAATGTAAAGAAATCGTTCCAGGTGGGAGGCCCATTAGAAGACTTTTTGCAGAGTGATTTACGGTTTACAGAACGCCTGCCTTCAGTGCTGACCCCACCAACCATAAAACGAGACTAAAGACCAACGTTCCCAACCAACGCCCGGTTCTCCTGGGAGGGGCCATCAAACAAACTTCTTGCGTTCCAACCCTCGTATGATAACTAAAGTCAAAAATATGGCCGACCAGGGTCCATACTCACACCCTCAAAGAGCGTGACTCGGTCGTGTTATGAGGTTTGCAAAAGAGGTAATAAATACAGAAAGAGGACCACTGTAAGAGCTCTTAGTCCCCTTTGTTGCAGCATTCGTCATGGCGTGAGAGGGAAAAGTCCACATCGAGTCGAAAAGTATTCTCACCCGAGTAGTGACCGGCCATTTTGTGACGCTTGAAAACATGGTAATAAATACAGAAAGAGAGCCGCTGCAAGAGTTGTTGGTCCCTTTGTCCACGTGGACAGCTATTGTCTTGGCAAGAGACAAAAGTTTAAATAAAATCATAGGTGTATATATACAATTGACCGCCTATGTAGACAGGAAATGTACACAGCACAGTGTATCTGTCGAGGAAGGACGGTCACAAAAGGGGCAATAAACGAGGACGACTCGGACTGCAAGAGTTGTCGGTCCTTTTGTGACAGCTTCCATTACGGCGAAGGGCGAACAGTTGAGCCGGCATTACGGTCGACAGGGAAAACTGTAGATCCAACAGTAACCTGTTCACCAACAATGACAGCAGAACGGTGGCCCCAGCCCTGACCCGGCATAAAAACGGGTCCATCATTTGATACCCAGTCATTGCTAAGTCAGCTATGAAACGGTGCCCTTTGCCTTTGAACCTGGCCGGCTAAATCCCCCCTACCGCCCTACAGTTTTTATCCTAGGCCAAAATCTGCTGGGAGATGTGGTCAAAAGGACGTAGGGCATTCCACATTGCTGCTCGGATCTGAATCATCACAACCGCTTCGCACAGAGAACCCGGCATAAAATCAGAATAAAAATCAGCGATTATGCAGAATTACTGCTCCTTGTGGAGATTGTCCGTCATTTTGAATCAGAATCAAACAGCTGAAGGCTACTCTAATCGGGTTTTATGTCCAGTAAGCAGCTTGACCGACGCTCATTTCTCTGGATTCGTAAAACTTGTGATTTGCATCAGTTCTTTGAACTTGCGTTCAATCTTCACGTGCGTACATCAAAAGCCCAGGTGGTACATACAGTTGCTAAGCAGGATTGTGTATTTCATGTTTGTTCTCTCTCCATTGGGTTGTCCTTTATTTTTCTCTTTTGCTTAAAATAAAATCCTTTTCCACACACCGACAGGAACACAGTACACATGCACATACGTAGGCATGCACGCACCCACACACACACAGACACACAACGCACACACACACACACACACACACACAACACACAACACACACATACACACATACACACACACACACAACTCAACTCAACTCAACACAGACATGAGCAGACTTAACAGACTAAATTCTCCTCGCGGGACAAATAAAGACATCCCAGAAACAACCTCTAATCCCTGCCCGCTCTAACAGACTTTTCTCCAACCCAACCTCCTGAGTCTCAAAACGACGGGTGTGAGTCCTGAAAAAGATGAATGCACTCTGAAAATTCACAGCAGACGGCTTTCAATGGCTCCACAGTCCTTCTACACTGTCACCCTCAACTCCTAACCTCGGCTGTCCATTGTGTGTCGTCAATTTACGAGGTACGCAGGTCGTGGTCAGGTTAAAGGGGTGGGTCCGACCTGTCCACTCAGGACACCCACTGGGCTATGGACCGCAAGAACAGCCTTGCTACCCGGTGGTTGGGGGGGGGGGGGGGGGGTAAGGGAGTGGACGGGATTAGGAGTGAACGTGTCAAGTCGTACGGACTAGAATGAACAGGTAAAAATGAGAGCTAGAAAAGACTCACAGCAAAAGAATTGCTTTGGGAACAATTACAAATAATGAAAGCTTTTGTAACGGGCATAATGGTGGGACGGGCTTGTAGTGTGTGTGTGTGTGTGTGTGGTGTGTGTGTGTGTGTGTGTGTGTGTGTGTGTGTGTGTGTGTGTGTGTGTTTATGTGTCTCTGTGTCTCTGTGTCTGTCTGTATGTGCGTGTCTGTCAGTGATCCTCAATACGCCAGAAAGTCCTCGCAATAGCAAGACTGTTGTTAAAACAAAGACTGAGTTCTCCCACCACACATCCACCTACTGTTAGTATTTCCGCCAAGAACGTGCCAAACACATGTGCCCGTCACTGAGAATGTTTTGTCAAAATATTTTCGGAGAAGGAAAAAATCACATGTCTACGTAGCTATGCCTGGTGTGGTCGAGTTCAGTGGCTCCAACAACCAACAGGTAAAGAACAGGACTGACATCAGCTTTTAATAGCTACACCCCACTCTATTTCCTCCCATGGACTGAATTATTCAATGGTACCTTTTTTTTCATTTAAACTATCATGTTAGCCACCACAGGTCCGTGCAGCCCCCCCTCCCCCCTACAAATTAAACCTGAAACACATACCAAAATTCAACTAGCCTGGCTGTTTTTTTGTGTTGAGTTGTAGTTTTGTTGTTGAATTAATACCTGAAACACATACCAAAATTCAACTAGCCTGGCTGTTTTTTGTGTTGAGTTGTAGTTTTGTTGTTGAATTAATTCTGTAACTGACACTAGTGTTAACATGCCAGATTAATTCCGAGAGAGAAAAACAAAATAAAATCCCACCCTGCACAGAACGCGTACAGACTGTTGAATGTTGGTATGGGTACAAGTGGATGCAGGGTACACTCATTCTTGTAACAGCTTAGGCCACACACAAAAAATAGTCTGTTTACGGTATCCCGACCGACCCTATTTTTTCGCGCGACCCTAGACTTTTTTTGGGGCAAAAAAGTCTGTTTTTTGGCAAAATAACTTAAAAATATGTTTTTTTGGAGAGAAAAAAAAATCCCGACCTACTGACCCTATTTTTTTGTGCCTATGTTACTGTAAACAGACTTCTTTTTTTTTGTGCCTTAGACAACTGTTCTTGGTTAACATAACTGTTCTTGGTTAACATAACTGTTCACGCGAGAAGGAATGTATGTTGAAATAAAGAATACAGAATTCGTGTCCAAAATGTGCACTTCAACGTGGACCCGTGATTCATCAAAACTCAGTTTACTTATTGTACCAATATTCCTCAAGCCTTGACAGGACTGCTTGGCTATGGTGACAAGCACAATTCATCTCCGTGTCTCTTCAAAGATATGTACACAACTAAACCGATTAAAACTAGGCGTGATAACGACAGCTACGACAACCGCTGTTCAGATTTATGTAAGTTGCCTAGAAATGGCCCTAAAGCAATACAGATACTTGTATATTTATATATTAAAGCAAAACTGTTTTAATTGTAGTTACTATATGTAGTTACTATACTATACTGAAATGTCATCAAACCGAAACAAAAGAAACTTAGGTTTACACAAAAGAGTAATTCTAGATCTTGTTTATATGTGTGTTTAGAAATAAGATCACACCTAATCAAGGGAATATTGTTGTGTTTGCAGAAAACTGTTCTTATAATTATGTATGTTCGCTTTCTTTGGGTTCGTTGTAAAGTGAGAGCGTTTTTGCTTTGTATGTTTGTTCGTTTCTTGTTCCATGCACTTTTTGCTCCTGTCCTAGCTTCTTTATGTGTTTCGAGTTGAAAATAATGTTCTCCTGAAATTAAAGCTCATTAAATCTTTCGTTAAAGAATGCATTAACCACGCCGAACCCAATTTCACGATGGAGAGCTTCCTATATACCCTTTGGCACCCTGCCACGGCATTGTACCCGATAAAAAGAGAGACGTCAGTTTGCAATGAGAGTAATGCTAAATACAGGCCACCCTACCCCTTCAGGTACCCGTGATTGTGTGCCTCTCACTCCCATCCTTATAACGCGGGATAGGACCCTTTAGTCCTGGGTGCTGAGCGCCTGTCGAGTTTTTCACCGGGATGTTTTATGACCAAATCATATCGATTAGTCGGGTACAAAGGTTCAGACCTTGACAGACGCAGATACCAGAGGTCAGGCGATTGGTCAAATAGTCCATTACAAACATCTGTGTTGTATGCGTTATTCGTGCGCGAACAATAACGTTGGTGGTTAGGCCACACACAAAAAATAGTCTGTTTACGGCAACATAGGCCAAAAAAATAGGGTCGGTAGGTCGGGATTATTTTTTTTTCCAAATGCCAAATAAAAGTCTAGGGTCGCGCGAAAAAATAGGGTCGGTCGGGATACCGTAAACAGACTTCTTTTTATTTTGGCCTTAATACCTTAGTGTAGAACAATTCAGACACGTTGCAAAACCAACACAACAATTTTCAAAATCCAGTTAACACCTGCAAGATCTGATGGATTGTAGAACGGTCAACATTGCATGATTATGATTATCAATAACGGAGCATAGCACAAATTAGTTTTAAAAAACACGTAATAAGAAGTAATCTTTTAGTTTGAAAGAGCAGTGCTTGGAACTGTGCACATACAAAGTTTTCATCGTTGCTCATATGATTCTGAATAAAGGAACATAAACTACTGTAAAATAAAGAAATAAAATCGTCAAAGCCAGTGTTGCAAAGTAAATTTCATTTCGTTTAAAAAAAATTTATTTACAGTCTTCAATGAATGACAAAGACACCAACAACCAACACCTGTACAGGTATTGAACACGGTTGTCACTGACTCATGACATGTAAATGTGAATTCCAATTAAACTGATTTAATGTTGTTGCAATATGACTGCTTTGAAAATAAAAACATCACAAATATTTGTCTAACTTTATTACAACATCCACAAAATACCACACGGATTTGTAAAATCGTTGCAAAGACGGCATTCCAAACGAACAGAAAACGCTGGGACAGACAAAAGGAGCCCAATCACTACAGTAGCAAAGAGAAAAGAAAACACAGCACAGGTTAAGAGTAACACACTTATTGCTGCCAACGAGAACGATAAATACCAAACACAGAAATAATTAAACAAATGATGACTGTGTGCAACAATGTTATTTCCTATCCCGCCTACACCAGGCTACACAAAACAGCACTCATGATTTCAAACCGCAAGTAACGCGTTCAACCAAAAGCTAATTCGCCCAGCCTGAAAAACAGGCAGGTTTTTCCCTGTCATACTCTGGACCGAGTGCACGTCGCAGTTTCACAGCCAGCCCAGGGATTGGCGGCGGGGCTATACCTACGATCAATATACCCGTAACACGCCAAGGATCCACCCCGTTCACAAAATCAATACTCCATAATGGGAGGCCAGAGACCCAACGAGGCTCGCTGTATATATATATGGCAGGTGTATACTTAGCCTGTGGCAGGAGGCATGAGCGCTAGACCCGTAGACGGCCAAATGTCAAAGAGCGAAAGAGCACAGGAAAAAGATTATCTGTCAAAACTGGGATGACAGCAACCTGTGACATGTGCGGAGTACTTTCCTTGATTGAAAAATGAACACCGGCTGTTCTGTTGTAGTCCTGTTATGCCCAAAGCCGAAGAGCCTTGTAAAAAAAAAAAAACCCTTTAAAACCACACGCACGCACGCCCGCACCCCCCCCCCCCCACACGCACACACACACAACGAGAAGAAAGGCTAGAAAGAAGGAAGACATGATGAAGGTCGATTGCTTAATCAGACCTCGAATCTCTACCCCAGAGTGTATTAATTCATACAGCACGGTGAATGCACCGCACTAAACTGCAACGTGAAATGAACATTACACACACTCGAGCTCTGGTTCTACTGCAAGATGCTTCCGTAACCAGAGACAGCGAAAACAATCAATTATATTAATGACTTCAATAAATCAAACAACTACACGTGCATCTCGGGAAATTATTAAACAGAAGTTAAATGGAAAAGACAGTTTTTAAAGTCATTAGCCGCAAAACATCCCGCCGCCGCCAAAATCTGTTAAAGAACACGCACCCTACTTCGACTCAATGAGTAAACCAAAGCAAACACAAACGGCTTTCTCTGAACTATTCAAAAATCCTTTCCTCCCTGCAATTTCCTTTCAGGCAGACAAAAGCTGTTTTCCAAAAGTTCATCCCCTGGATGCTTCAGTGAAAGAGCCTGTCACGTCCAATCCTCGCCGCGCACAAGGAAGAGGATGAGGCGTAGGGTGAAAGCAAAGAAACAAGGGCTTGCAGTAGCGGCATCTTAATTAGCCAGACACCGTTGCAGCAGTTGCAGTAGCTAATGCATCATCCAAGGCAGGCAGTCTTGTCGGCGCGTTCTCACAAGGGGGCTAAGTTTGCCACAGGTATGGCAGACATGCCAAACTTTGGGTGTAGAGATCACGACGCGTCTCTTTCCCCAGTCCTGTCTGGGCCTCTTTTCAAATTCTTCCTACCTGTTAGACTTTGTTAGCGAAGGATTCATCCACCTAGTCAGTTGCTGTGCTGCTGGAGAAGGGGATATTAGAGGGAGGGGTGGGGGGGGGGGGGGTGTCGTTAGCAGACTGGTAGGAAATATCATTATGCAAACAGGCAAGGCAAAATGAAAACCAAACCAGTAGTTAGAGAAGTGTATGGGTTCTGTCAAAACAAATTTGCTTCCTTCAAAGGAATGCTACCAAAGTACAAGAAACCACCCCAAAACATTACAAAACAAAAAGAGCAAACCGGACGCAATTGTCCCACAACAATATATGTAGCTCAAAATACTTCCACTGTAAGACATACAAACATTAGTATGTCAATGAAAACCCAAACCCAGCATTTTCCACGATTCTTAGTTTCGGCTGTCATAACTTGCACTGAGTGGACAAAGACACAAGATTTACCGCGCCTACCGTTTTCAATTAGCACATTACCCGACAGAGTTACGAGTTTGCGTTAATCAACGAAGAATGCAAAACAAGCAGCACTGTTCGGTAACAAAAGTTGAGACCTGCAAAAACTCAAAAGTAAACCCCCAGGGGAGAAACCTGCTGGCAAGCTGCACCATATGTGACGAAATGAAGGAAAACAAACAGGGCTGAAGCCACAGATCGACGTGTAAAAATCCACTCAACGCGCCCAGACAAGCATGTGGCAAACCTCCCAGTGGAAGCAGGAAAGGCGCGGGATGTGTGAACTCGCCCTAAACCAGCCGCAGTTGTCTATCTCTTCACTCTGACCTCCGCCAAGGTGCACACCTCTTCAGCGTGACCTTCTGCGGGTGGTTCTCGGGATGCCATACTTATCACACAACACATGCTGCACGTGCATAAAAGTAACGGAAATAAATGTTCATGTCAACGACGCCCTGATATAAGTATCTCAGGATGGTGCAGAAGTGAACGCTCCTGATGTACGTCTGTGGATCAACAACGGGTTTTTTCCTTAACTTCTCTTTGCTGAGTGAACTGGTCGATTATTAGTTCCTGATCATTTCAAGTGTCTTGGTTACCTCAGGTTCATGCAAAAGTTAACGGCGTTTCCTGATGAACGTCTGAAGATGATCAACGCAGGAGCCTTTCCTGAACGTCTTTTCGCTGCCGAACTGGTCGATCATTGGTTTCTGGCGTCTGCTTTGTCTCTCTTTGTTTGTTGGTAATTAGTTCAAATTATTGAAGAATAACGCAAACGTCAATACTTTGAGATTTATTTTCGTTATCGCAATTACCCGGTAGGATCAGTAAAAAGAAAGGGGTATCAGCCGGAGAAGAAACGGGGCTGTAGCAAAGATCTTCTACTGCTACGCTCTTTGATTGTAGTGGTTGGTTGGGTGTCAGGGTGGAGTGGGATTGGTCGGTAGCTGGGGTGGGGGACAGAGAATACAGGAACATGACTATTTCAAGAGCTTTCGTACAACGATAGAACATTTATGTTTTCGTCTTTTGATTACAAAACGTTCTGAATTTTTGTTCAATTGTCGAAAAAAAACAGGCAATACAATTTAGACCATAAAATCAGTCAGATTGACAGTTACCAATTTATATAATAGATTCTACCCTAAGAACGTGAAACTAATCGCGACGCAAGCCCCTTCACAAGAGAAAAATCAGCGCAGAGTACATGGAAGAAAGAAAGAACATAACAACACAACGCAAGCAGTAGCAACACAGAATTAATCGTCGCAAAAGAACAAGCCCGACTGGAGGGCATAGCAGAGCTCATTATGTGCCAATCAACAGTCAACAAGCCGCCAAGACCTCGTACAATGAAGGAATCCTCAACTATAGCAGGCACTTAAAAAGGCGGAGCGGGGACAATAAAGCATTCCACGCTCTCAGACCACGCAGCTTCTAATCCATGGGGGTGATAAGTTACGGGTCCTGAGTCGGGCTAATTAAGCTAATTATCGCCCCGAGGTGATAAGACCGAGCGCTACCTGACTACGCTCGCGACGTGAGAGAAAAGGGGGCCTGCTGACTGTTCTCAACGCCTTGCTCTTTTCCCCTATCGCACAGAGACCCCCGGGAACTCTAGCTATTCCCATAAAGTTCTATCTTTTTGACAGGGTAACTGGTCGTGAATCTTCTCTAACCAAATGAGACCGAGTTGAGGTCGTCTTGGTTCGGATGGAGTGGGTGGAGAGAGACAGAGAGAGACTGAGAGAGAGAGAGAGTGAGAGAAAGAGAGAGAGAAAGAGAGAGAGAGACAGAGAGAGAGAGACAGAGAGAGTGAGAGAAAGAGAGAGAGAGAGACAGAGAGACAGAGAGAGAGAGACACTGAGAGAGAGACTAAGAGAGAGAGTGAGAGAAAGAGAGAGACTGAGAGAGAGAGACAGAGAGAGAGAGAGACAGAGAGAGACTGAGAGAGAGAGTGAGAGAAAGAGAGAGAGAGAGAGACTGAGAGAGAGACAGAGAGAGTGAGAGAAAGAGAGAGAGAGAGACAGAGAGACAGAGAGAGAGAGACACTGAGAGAGAGAGACACTAAGAGAGAGAGAGAGAGAGACAGAGAGAGAGACAGAGAGAGACCGTGCATGTGTGTGAATTCACGTTATTCCTCCCCCCCCCCCTCACCCTCTCTCTCTCTCTCTCCCTCTCTCCCTCTCTCTCTCTCTCTCTCTCTCTCTCTCTCTCTCTCTCTCTCTCTCTCTCTCTCTCTGATGTTCTATTTTCCCCCGCTCTCCTTAATGTTCTCCTCACTTTTTTTCTCACTTTGTTTTCGTTTCCCCAAAGTAAATCTTTCTCCTGCTCTTTATTTACACCCAGACATAATATTTATAACTGAAACGTTTTCCGGCCACAGAACGGAAACAAAAAAGTGGATTTTTTTTTATTGTTTGCTGTAAAGGCAGCATACACAATGCAACACCCGTTGACGATCGAAAACCTAAAGGTTCTCATGGGAAATCAAGACACATCTTTCCCTGGAGCACAAGAAAAAGAACAAGACTCACTCAGAAAGATTACTCCATTTCTTCTAACTGTGATCCTCCACCTGTCTTTAGCCAAGTATGTAATTAATGCTTCCGTGTGTTTTTTTAACATCAAAAGAAATCTGAGCTAAATGCAATCAAAATGATTCATGCGTTATTAACTGGCATGGCAAAGTGATCTGTTGCTTTGGCCTGGAGGTCTTCATAAAACACAGTTAAAAACTGACAAACCTCAAAATAGACTGTATCCAAAAGACTTAACCTGATGACACAAGCAGAGACGCATGCAGACGGACGGCTCTGTATGTTTGTCTGTATACCTGTCCCCCTCTCTCTCTCTCTCTGTCTGTCTCTCTCTCTGTCTAGACATGTCTGTCTGTCTGTGTGTGTGTCTCTCTCTCTCTCTCTCTCTCTCTCTCTCTCTCTCTCTCTCTCTCTCTCTCTCTCTCTCTCTCTCTCTTACACACACACACAAACGAGATACAATGAATGGCTGAATCCATTCCGGCCATCAGCTTCCATAGCGATGCAAATCACCTCAAGTCTAGAAATTGAACGGCCAATACTGAGAAGGCCCCGGCGGCCAAAGCAACTATCTACCGTATATCAACCATACTTGGCGCATTTGAGGGCTGGACGAATCAGGGTGATTAAGGAAGCGGCAACCCATCTTATCAAGGCAACGGAGCACAACTTATTAGCTGTACCGGAGGGTCCGTGCACGCGTCATGAGCGTGAAGGCAGAATGAGTCTCGAGAGGACTATAGAAACAGCCACAGAAGGAGCGCCCAGAGGGTCTTAAAGCCTCAGCCAATCAAGGAGAATCACCAGCAGCTACAAATCCACTCGGAGGGGCAATGAATGCTTGAAAACCAAGACAACCGAGACGCTAAGGTTTCTTCCGTAGAGGACAAGAAAGAGAGATCTGTTCGTAGCGCGGCGGTATCAAATCTTGGGCCATGCAGTAAAATCTAATGGATTTGGGTATAAATGAGGAGGTAAAATTGTCGACAAGGTTGATTGTAAATAGACCTGACTTGCATTCAGGGGCCTTGGTCCCGAAGCTGCTGCGCTAGTTAAAATGCGGAAGATGGATGCATCGACTTGAGATTCAGCCGATAAAAGCAGAAACATGTGGGAGGATAGGTCCGAGTCCAACCCTTGCAATTTATTTTTCCAAGGGGTACTAACTACTTGGTAAGCAAAAGCTCGGGGGACGCGTTTTTAATACCCGTTTCAGTGCGTAATCTCTGAAAAAAAATAAGACTCGTTAATTATCATACATTTATAGCTGAAAGAAACCAAGCACTATATCCAGCTTATTCAGTACCCTGCATTTAACTATGAAGACTGCAATAAACCGAACAGAACTCAAAATTAACACCGAAGATCGAAACATTGATTCTTGTACTTAAACATCATTAACTGCTGTGAGCCCCTTTCATCAAACGAAACATAAAAATAGCTCGCTTCAGTCAACAAGGAGCGTTAATGCCATCGACAAGAACGTTATGGGGCAGAAAGATTCCAAGGCGGCTTCAATAAGGTAATCAATGTCCAAGCAACGAAGCATCGCACTCGCTCCGAAGGCTCAAGCAATCGTGAAAATCAGAAGTTCTCTTCACTTCCCATTGAAATGGGTTTTCAGATGCTCAACGTATTTAATCCAAGCGTCACATTGTGTGGGAAGAAAAATAACTTGAAAGAGAAGGGCTGAGAACAAAGAAGGTTGACGTATACTAAAGAGAAAGAATGACTCACATACGTTGGACATGCTTTGTTGTCTTTACTGACGTTTTCTATTGCTCTTTTCAGTTATGAAAATAAGACTCAGTTCAACTAACTGAATCATTTCATTACTTTGAAAATAAATAACCTCTCTCTCTCTCGCTCTCGCTGTCTCTGTCTCCCTCTCCCCCTCTCTCTCTCTCTCTCTCTCTCTCTCTCTCTCTCTCTCTCTCTCTCTCTCTCTCTCTCTCTCTCTCCCAAGAAGGATTGTAAACCAAAAAAATGCTCAAACTTAAATCTTAATCCTTGGCACCACAATTTCTTCCTTACAGAATGTCATTCTCGGCTGGGAATGATTGCAAAAGGTTAATAACGCTTCAACCTTCATTTTGAAAAGAATCGAACGCACATAATCTTATTGGATACAAGTGTCAAAGTAGAGACGGCAACCAGAAACCATGTTCAACGTTAATTTGACGAGGAGCACTAAAACCAAAAGACATCACGACACCATTACAAATGCCCCTCTTCGTTCCTGGCTCCAGAACCATAACCCCAGCCTCCAGAACTCGTTAACGGGTATCCTGCAGAACACTACAACAGTCATTAAAAACGGGTACCACCCCTGATGGGGCCCGTGCCTTCTAGATTGGACGCATCCCGCAGAAAATGAGGACATGCACCGAGACAGCAGGGAGCAGAGTTGTGTCCCCTGGCAGGAAGTCTCCAATAATCAGACAGCCTTGTGGGGGTTTATTGAAAACGCATGTTTGCCCGTGCGCAGAGACCAACACTACACAATGCGTGCCACAGAACAGGCAGAATAAGAACAGGAAATAAAGAAGAAAAAACACAGAAGGGGAGGTGTTGTGAGAAACAGACACAAATGGAACAAAAAATGTGTTTCTGCTTAAAGTTCTGTCTTCATTTTGTTTTGTTCTTGTTTATTATTTGATAACAGTTTCCAGCAAGAACATGTGATGTTTGTTGCTTGCCAGCTACATTGTGATGTGACATCTTTAATTAAATTATTACTTGGTACGAAAAAGTTACAGGAAGATAGGGGGTAGTGAGACCCAGCATACTCAGGATCACATTATTCAAGTACATAAACACCCGTATAGTTCTTTCTCTCGTGCACTTTCAATGAAAACAACGAAGAACTTATGATAATCAGGTCACACATATCCTGTTAAAAATTAGCTTTTGGTTGACAGCAAAACAAACCCGTGAGCGAGGAGTTTTGTTGAGAGGACCTGACCTAAAAAGCAACACTAGAACACAAACCAACACCCAACACTTATCATACATGCCCGATTCGGTAGCTTACTGATAAAAAGAAACCCACAAAACGTCAGTTACCACAAATCGCCATGGCAACTCATCCCCCGTTTCCAAATAAGAAGACAGAAGAGGAGGAGGTGAAAGAAGAGTCGAAGAGGAGAATTCTTCAAAATTTGAAACTCATTACACAAGGGATGCCCATCGGCACAAATTTAGCCAATTAAACTTTGAAGAAATTAAGGCTCCCAAAAGTGACAACTGATCCGATGAAATGTCACAGATGCGACGCAGCAGCGGCACTCCACTAGTCCAAAAGAGACAGGAGTACAGAAACCAACACCTTGAAAGCATCGGTTCCTGGAATTGAAGAACCCGTAAAATTGGGATCATCGACAAATTGGTTTGCGGCCGATGGCTGAGCCTTCTGCAACTACTCCACTAATCGTGCAACCAGATACTTGTATGAGATGAAATTGTGGGAGAAGACGGAGGCATACAACATGTAAATGGTGATTGGATTCGACGGGAATGAGATGGACAGGGTTGAATTTCAGTACGTGCAAGCTTTTAGATGCGAGGCTAAAACGATCTTGATATGACTCCTGGAATTGTTCAATTGACATTTCGTGTGTTTTTATCTCATTCTGAACTTGGTTGTGGTAATAATAAAAGGAAGTGTTTGGGGACAAAAAAATGGAAGTTAAAAATATGCACAATTATTTCCTCAACACCGAGTTTTCACCTGCTTTGAACAAGCGATTCGTAATAAAGAGTTTGACCTTTGAAAAGAACCTTGTTTATTCATTTGCATGATGTCATATTTATTTGTCCAAATTGTAGTTCATTTTCCTCTTTGATGCACTTGCTTGTGCAGATTTCCATTTATTGAACAAGCAAGATCACACTGTCAGGTGCTGCAACCGTGAGCAATAAAATAACCCAGCTAAAAGTAAAACTCACACCCATACCCAGAGAGCAGTGTGTCACAAGAAGTGACCATCCGGTCACACACGAGGCTAGCTGCCCTATCAGCCAGGGACGGAGACTAATCCGGCAGCAAACAGGCCGGAATCCCTGTCCACAGTCCGAGTGAGTGACAGCCCCAATATTGGTGCTAGGTATTGGCACGCGGCTGAAAAGGGCAGCCCCTGTTGGAGGCCCCTGTTCGGTCCCGGGGTTGTTTGCCCACAGATATGATCTGGCCTAATTTGGCCCTCGCCAGGTAACGCAGGAGAGGCAAAGGGGTTGTGGACAAGTACCTCAGTCACATGTCGGTAAAGTCTGAGCATGACACTATTCACTTTCAATGTGAGAGGCGCCGGTTTGACTTACACACATTAATGCCCCCCCCCCCCCTCCCCCCCCCAAAAAAAAAAGAATTGTGTACTCCACGTTTTTGTACCGTTTTCTCTAATACGTTGCGTCAACATTCATCTATAAAATAATCACTCTACGCTTGTTTGCATGTAAGCAAATATTACCCACCCACTCTACCCCGTCCTGTGTTTTTGTTTGCTTCTTTCTTGCATTGATTGAGTCTTACTTTTACGTTCATTGTTCATTATTTTGAAACAAAACGTTACAAGAAAAATACGTGGGGTAGGTCAGATACAAATACTTGTACTACCAAGCCATGACCCCCATTTTGCAGACTACCCACCAGAAAACCGTATAACACTTCTTTCCATCATAACCACATAATTGCTTTTGGGCAGACAGAAACCCAGACCGTATAATACTGTTTGGAGACCGACTTCTGTCCTGGTCGGCCATCACCGGGGCAAACTCAGGGGCAAAACACACCTTTTTACCACACTCGAGTGCGAGAGGCGCCCGGCATTCTTGCAATGTAAACTGAACATTTCACACGGCCGCTTTACCTGAACCTGACGTTCAAGAAGTGACAACCTTGCGGCATCCAATACGTGACACGAACAATATACAGGCATCGGCCTCTTTTTTATCGCGACTCCGTCTAGTTGAAATTTCAACTCAAACGTCTTTATCTCTGATAGCACTGTCTCACAGCACACCGCGAGCGTGAGAGACACTGCTGACAGTTTTGTTTGTGTCATTTAAAAAAAAAAAATATATATATATATACTAGCAGTCAGGACCCGGCTTCGCCCGGGTGTTTCTGAACTCCCCCCTCTCTCTCTCTCAGAAACTTCTAGCATCTTATTCCAATAAATATATAGATAAAAGTGTGTGCTCTTACATTTGGATTAAAAGGCTGGGAGACAATGACGAATTATCATCAACATTCTTTTTTGCTGAAAAATAACTTTGAAATGAGTTATAAATTATATTAGATCATATATTTTAGGTGATGATTTTGTGCCTTGGTAAACTAAGATTTGTGTTGTATAATTATTTACACACAATGTGTCAACCCACTGCCACTGTTTGCATGCTATAAGCTTATATTTCTTTTTATACAACTCCCGTAATGCAAACGAGGAGTGGATTAAATCTAGTTGATTATTTTCAGACAAGTGAGAAATTAGAACGAACTACTTTACACCCAAAAATCACACGTGGATTATTCGAAGTTTGAATAAAGAGGGCTAAAAAATAATCAATACTAGAATTTATTTTTAGAACATGACATCATTTGAAACCCAGACGATTGGACCCTGTTGCGGAAGAATACAACGTTGGCTCAAAACTGTAACAACTCCGCACACTCATGAATTACCAAGCGGCTGCAAATACCCACTCGTGGTTTATTTTCCAGTAATCAACTCGTGGTCATTGTTTAAGCTCTATATAAATCGCCGTGAGCTATGGTGCGGAATGAACATTATTTATTATATACAGCCAAGATCATCTTAAAGCTAGGTCAGACGTCACAAACAGGATCCCTGCGGGAGGTACGGAAGATACTTATGATTGTATGCACAACCATGTCTACAGGATAAAGTATTGTATGCCTATAAATTTATGCAAGAAAAGACCTTTCTGTCGTAAATGATTTCTTAAAGCATACTATGTCGCAGGCTTAAGTATATCTTGGCCACAACTTAAGGCGGCATAACAAATCCGCACAAAGAGTGAGCATAATGGCCATTAAAGCGCAATTTGTAACCAAAAAGGCCAAGCATGTACGAGTTGCATACAAAAGTAGCGATTTGTCTTTCAATTCATTTGCCTAGCGGGGACAGAAGGCCTGCAGAAGGCCTGCAGAGGATGCCTTCAACGCATATTAATACCCTCCTTGCTCTTGTAATAATAACGCATAACGTATGCCAAAGAATAACTGCAGAAAATAAAACCATGCACAGGGGACCTTGTCGGTGGGGCTGGCTGTACACAGCAAAAAAACAAAACAAGCCTCGATGTATTCTTCGTCATATTTTCCCAGGCACATCCATGTCTGCAGCTTGCGGCTAACGACTCCCAAGACGGCGAGGAGAGGGGGTGTGATTGGTAAAATAACAGACGAGGCTCAGACGGAGATCAGTCCCAGGTGAGCGATATTGGCCACGCTGATTTGTGGGCCAACGTCAGAAGCCGGAGCCCTGTATCCCAACACGCTGACATCTGCTTTCACTGACTCGCAGAATGGCGAACGGCACCAGGCACCAGTCAAGCAAACCAAAGACAAGCGCTGGTTTCCTTATACCACTGATTTTCCATCTCCTCCGCCCCTGCTTTTTCCCATGGGAGGGGGTGATTGGCTGAGAAAGCGATTGCCTGTTGTCGCTTCTTGGGTGTATTGTTTCTCCCACCCGGACCCCCGTGGGACGGTTGCGGCATGCCGGAGGACCCCAGGGGTCAGTGCTGTGACGGATTGCGGCCAGCTGAAGGTGGCAGACGCGTGGAATGCCAGGCAGGCAGACACTGGGGACACAGTGTGGAGCGATGGATGTTTGGATGGTGATGCATTGCTAGGTTCGGCTCGCAGTGAATGGCAGTTATGATTGTTATGCCATCATACCAGGACATAATTCTAAGCATGCATACAATAAGGCCAGGTTTATTTTTGAGGCATCGTTTTCACTGACGCTGATACAAGTATTAGGCTTACATTTATTTATATTTCAAGAAAGCTGTGACAAAAATGTAGAGCTCAATTCAAGTTTGAAAAGAATGTCCACAGAAAAAAAACAATAAACAAAACAGAAACACCTATTGTTTATTTGGGTTGCTATTGTACCGGCGTTTTTTGTTTCAAACGGTGCTAAGGGAGAAAAAAAATAAAATAATGTATAATGGTCACTGCAGTCATTATTTGCACTTGTATGTATGGGTGTGTACTTGTGAGTGTTTGTTAAAGGGAAGAAGGTATGTACTCAATACACGTTTGACTGAGCGCTTCAGGACAGAACATACGCCCAAGCCCAACCTCCTTCATAAAACAGGTACCGCAGCCAAAACCACGATCACATCTGATAGCAGAAGCTAAGACCCCCGTATCAAAACACACCATTTGAAAGTAAAATCCTTTGGCAAGGCTTCGATTTGAGACAACACCCACAGTAAAGCATAGGGCCAGCCAACAAGGTTTGAATTGGGAAAAAAACTTGAAGAAGAAAAGGAAAAGAAGAAGAAGAAGAAGAGAAAAGGACCTGTGTGTAGTCCAGATGACACGAGAAAGCCCCCCCCCCCCCCCCCCCCCCCCCCCTCACTTGCCCTGGAACGGATGCAGGGAATGCAGAAAGGCATGCAAGACAGCAGCGAGAGGAATGGGACTGAGGGCACAGTGACTCTTTCATCTCCCAGTGCGATGAGTGGTCCGCAACGATCAACTGGACAGCGCCGGACATAACTGCGGCCAGTGGAATGAAGCCTCGTTGCGTGTCTGTGAAATGACCTGCCGTTGTCACTTTGCCGCAGCAGCCAAGTCGGGCCGTCTCACAGGCACAGGTCAGCCTCGTGTGAACTCACAGCCGCGTGAGATTGGAACAAAGTGTGGGCGTACCAGCCCCTAAAATAAATCATAAAGTTGACTACATTGGTTGTTTTGCGCATTAATGTGGGTCTTTAAAACTACGAATACCTCGGTTGTCCGTAAAATGGCGGCGCGCAAGTACAGCATTGGTTACGCCTGTGGGCGATAGTCGGATTGAAATATCTTTTTTTCAGTCCCTTTGACATTTCATACATTTTTCAAGACAATATTGTCGTATTCTATGTTTGTTGAAATGGTTTAACAATATTTTGTTTTTAAATCAGTCTTCAAAATCGTAAATCTGACGAATTTGAAAGAATGCAAAGGAGACTGTGGAAGAATATTGGGACTTTTCGATAGGTCTTTCTTTTTTCGTCAACCTGTTTACAATTAATTCATCAACAAGGTGTGTCTTTCTCCAGGAGGACTGTCATCTATATTTAAGTATGTATTCATTTAAAACAAAACGTCTTGCTATTGCTACTTCAAATTGTAAACACTTCGCTTATGTAATATGTTCTCTATATGTTTATTTTGTTAACACTTTTCCAGTGCAGGCCTTTTTGGTGTCTTGAATCTTGGATCTTGAATGTCATATAAACCTCCAAAATGAAAACCATCAACCAAGAAAACGTCATTCACTCTTTTACAACTTCAATTTAGAACACAATATTTTCAAATAGGGTGCCTGTATTCGTGTAACAGTAATGGACTCTCTGGCCTGTCAGGCCGGGCGTGCATTGCATCCTCTACCTCGTCTGTCAAGATTCATTGGAAAAGTCAGCCCTAGTCACTGACCTTTGTTTCTATCTTGTCGGACATGAATAGTTAATCAATGGTCAGTCTCTGGTCATCACTTTCAACCCTCTCGGCAGCGTGCGTTAGGGGGAGCGAGTTCTGACACCGGGAGGCAAATGGCATGTCACACAGAATTGGATGTAACAAATTGGTTTTGTGGTTGGTATACTGACTTGGAATCGGTGCTTGCTGCAGCCCGGATCCGCGGAGTCTAGGGGATTGCGAAAGAGTGTGGTTTGTGTTGTAAGTCTTAGCGGTTTATGCTTTTCATTTGAGTACTTTTCTTCCTGGCTCAAGAGCAATGTTATATAATATATCGTTTCAAAAGTCTACAATTTGTACATTTGGCCCTAAAACTCTCTCTCTCTCTCTCTCTCTCTCTCTCTCTCTCTCTCTCTCTCTCTCTCTCTTTATCTCTCTCTCAGTCTCTCTCTCAGTCTCTCTCTCTCGTCTCTCTCTCTCTCTCAGTCTCTCTCTCTCTCGTCTCTCTCTCTCTCTCTCTCTCTCTCTCTCTCTCTCTCTCTCTCTCTCTCTCTCTCTCTCTCAGCCCCCTTGCTTCCTGAACACTTCATTCGGTTAAATGAGGATTCCAGGCATCCAAAACGGAAATAGAAAAGCTCGCGCGGCGGTATGCCAACCCAGACTGGCAGCGACTTCAGAAATTGTTTTGCACCGCTCAGAACTCTGTATCTCTCCGCAGATCGCGGTCTGATTGGCATCAACATACAGGCTTATCTTGTAAAAATCAGTACAGTCAAATACCCAGGCCTAGTACTGTGGATGTAGAAATGCAGTTATTTTCACCGTGGCTTATTATTATGTTATACGCTTATTGGTTGTCATCTTGCGCAAATTATTACTTAGCTGGAAAAATGCAGGATCAGTCTGCATCATCACTAAGACGTAAACATTAAATAACCAAATACAGTATTATATACATGAATAAATAGATAAATAAATAAATGAGGAAACAAACAAGATAACAAACTTGTAAACATTCAAATGCACGAATGAATGAACGAATAGAGAAATACGATGATTAACAAATAAATGAATAACGGAATAAATTAATATCTATATACAAAGATCATGAACAAAAAAAGCGTAAGGGGTTAAGTAACATGTCTCTGCTTTCACTTTTTTTCTCAAAGGCAGAAAACAAGCTTGCCAAGAAAATGCACTGTTATCTTGACGTTTGTTTTGTGGTTTTATGTTGTTTATTTTACTGATAACCAAGCTGACTTTGACATTGACATACATACACGTACAAGCAATAAAACAGACAAGCCAAACACCGTACCTCCTCGCACTTGTACTTGTACTTTTTCTCATCGTGCGACTTAGGTGACACACATACAACCCTTCAATACAACTAAACAATGTCTTTCCTCACAACAAAAATGAATGCATGCTATTCTCAAGAGCTGCTACTTTATTGAAGAAGCCTCCAGAGAGACTAAGGCCTCTGTAAAGAATTGACAAATGACTGTCTTTACAAACTCGGGATAAAACCTTCGGCGAGTAATGACAATGTGGCTCCAACAAAAATAGCCCCCCAAACACTATGTAATGATAATCCTCCCCAAGAAAACCTCCAAACTCCACAGAAGGGCTAAAAACACGAACTGCGGAGCGCTACACTTTAGAATGATAATTGCAGGGTTTGCAGTACTGTCGTGTATCATTACTGCTTTTCTTCAGAGCTAGACGTATATAGGAGGGTCACCCACCTCAGAAAACGCCGTATACACTGTCAGTAGTAGCACTACTAACATTACACTGTGCCGAGAGAACACACTGAGACTGAATGCAGTAAGAGTCACTCACTCAGTAACTATGATAGGCTGGAAAAGCTATAGGAATACAAAATAAATGTAGGTCTATGGCCTTCGTTGGAAACTTCTTATAATATTTTTTAAGAGTGTATACATGTGCACTGATTTAAATAATCACGTTTGCAGCCATGAACATTTTCAGAAGTAATACCAATACATTTAAAGTGGCAACAATGAAAACAAGCTAAACAAATAAAAATCATTACAAAAAAGGTAAAGAACAATAGAACGAAGTTGCTTGTGTTGTAACATAACAGTAACAGAAGCACAAATTCAAAATACTGCAAACCAATGATGCTTCCCTGCTCCCATTCTTTCCCCAAAAGAACATTAAACCCATAAAAGACCACAGTGACGCCACACAAACAGATTAATGCATGACTAATTTCTTCCAGTTTTCTTCGTGCACGTGATGCGAGCGACAAGCGAGGTCAGGGGTGAGTCTCACAGAAGGAAACTTTACGAGCTTGTGAACGTTCACTAGCCTCCGTTATCTGCACTCCATAGATCTCTTCTTTCACTCCAGAGAAGAAATCACGGTACAAACCTCATTTTGAGTTCATTCTCTCATAACACTGTTAAACATGGTCACTGCACTAATCCCTGGGGTTCCTGCGCAGTTTCAGGCGGCCGTGTCAGCTGGTCGACGATGGAGTCATCCATCATCCAGACACCATTATCATACCGAGAGAAGCGGATACACTTGGGTTCTCTTTTCAGTGTTTGCTATGCTGTCTTTGTGTTTGTCGAGCTCACGTAAACTTCATCGGGAGGTTCCACTGTTAGGGGGCTTAATATGTTGTGTGTATGTATAAATAAATATCAAGAGCCAAACTATAGGTGTAAACTTCACTGATTCTGAAAACGTCGAAAACCATTGATCAAGTTCTACATAATCCATATGATTAAATACACAAATAATTGTGTGACATCATTGATAACATTATATTTCATTAACGTATTACTTTTTAATTTAATACAATATTTATTTTGCAGCTGTCATAATCTTTTTTTCAAAGACTAGTTATTGTTGCAAGTGTATATAGATATATCTGCATTATCTTTACCTCTGTTCGTGCGTGCATGTGTGTGTGTATGTGTGTGTGTGTGTGTGTGTGTGTGTGTGTGTGTGTGTGTGTGTATGTGTGTGTGTGTGTGTGTGTGTGTGTGTGTGTGCACATGTGTGGGTGTGTGTGTGTATATGTGTGTGTATATGTTTGTGTATATGTGTGTGTGTGTGTGTGCATGCGTGCGTGCGTGCGTGTGTGCGCGTGTGTGCGTGCGTGTGTGTGTGTGTGTGTGTGTGTATGTGTGTGTGTGTGTGTGCGTGCGTGCGTGTGTGTGTGTGTGCGTGCGTGTGTGTGTGTGTGTGTTCAATATGGCTTTCAAAATATTGCAGACTGAATCAGCAACACAAAATGACCACAGAAACAGCAGTATTTTGTTCCGTACAACTCTCAATTACCATTATACATGTGCCTCAGAAACAAAGAAAATACTATTTTATTAGCATAGGAATGTCGCCTGACGTATGCATGTAATGTCCTCCAGGGCATGGTATGCCAAGTTTTTCTCTCGCACCTGCCATAACTTCACCGTCCACTGTCAGCTAATACAGAAAACATGTTGTAGAGTAACCTCTGCGTGCAAGAAGTAAGCATGGTTATCCAATTTAGTGAGTACCTATATATTTGACCGTATTCTTTGTTATAAAAAGCGTACCAACAACATAGAGACATGCATGCATTCAGAAGGAAAAAAGACAAGATGGGTTTCTGCTTGGTCTCAGTTTTACAAAGAAGATGCAAACACGCACTAAAATTCAAAGTGTATACTAAAACAATAACACCAAAAACTACAACAGCAAAGCAAACACAATCAGCATCTGCCACCGTCCCATGTTCTAGCGTAATTGTTACAATAATATGATCAGCAAAACTCATTTCTCCCTCAAAATAGGTATCCATGCAGATATATACAAATCGATTTCCTTCTGTTCTATCTTTTGTCCATAGACTTGCAAAGTAAACTATGGTTGGTTTGGTTTGGTTTTTGGGTTTTAATGTCCCTTCAGCAGATGCTATAGCTGCTATTCGAGACCGGTGTCACGATTTCATCTTTCGCCTGTGTACATATTTCCCCCTCGACATATATATACTCAAGACTGAAATGTTGTTTCCTGGTAAAATTAAGAAGTGAAATTATTTATGGACAAAAAGCATGTCAGTTTCTTGCATGTGAAGAAAATTGGTGGTAACATTTAATAGATTTCACCCCCAAAATCGAATTCTTCGAAAACGTGTACTGAGTGGTTACGTCCCTGGAGTAAGAAGGAAAACATTTTAGGATGAATCAAATTTCTAAGTTAAATAAAACAAATTGGTTGGACAAATTTGGCCCCATGAATGTAAGGTACACAAGGTCGCTCATCAGTACTAACGAAGGGTGTTTTTTTGTTCAGTGCAGAGTTTATACTAGATCAACGAGGCCGAGAAGCGAAATATCAACACGGCGAAAGATGAAAACGTCATACCGGCAAAGTAAACGAGAAATGGAACACGAGCAGATACAGTAAAGTGAACACCAGTAAACAAACAGAACTCGGTTCCAAACGAAAGTCGCAAATTCAGACAAAAGATATGACGAAATTCGTGTCAATGAAAACATGTTATGGCATTTCCTGTCCGTGCGTCGAAATGAATTCGGCCTCTTCAAAATGCAAAATGGGACAGGGACAACCAAGCCACGAGCCCTTGCACATTCCTGTGCAACCACTGGCAGTATCTCGGCTATCGGCACGCACTGGAAAATATTCCTCCTCGGTTAAAAAAAAAAAGTCGAGAAGACATTAGACAAGCCCTACAGGGTTTTGTTTGAATAGAATTCAAAGTGAATCCATTAGTGGAATCGGTTATAACAAAAACAAGTATACTGTCACTGGGTTGTACATTCAGATAATTTAAAACAGTACTTACTTAATCAGCCAAACTAAATAAGTCTTCGTTTTACCCATACGATGTAGCAAGATATATAAACCAACAAGAAATGGATAACAAATTGCTTTCTTTGTAAATTATATGTTTTTAGTTGACCTATTTCATATTGTCAGAAAGCAATATAGTTATAACCAGCTATTAAAAACAGGGATACAATCCAAGACCAACTGAAGAAGATCATGGGAATGTTTGAGTTCACAGCTATAGAAAAGACATGCAGGTAGAGTCTATGTTCAGTATATTAGATCTCAATTTTAGATTATAACCTATACAAACTAAAAACACGATACTGTTGTTTTGAACCATTGTGGTTTGTATTTAAACCTTCCAAAGAGGCGAACAGTTCTTATTTAATAGAAAACAAGAAGGCAATCTCGTCTTTTCAGATCATATTACGCAAAAAGGTCGCCGGGAGATGATCAGGAAATTGTTTTTAGCAGTGATGTGACTCACTAATGCCTCAGGCGTGGGGTTTTTCCTACTGCAAAATGGCTAGGGATTGACAGTTACATTGGCAGACTGCTCCGTCTTAAATATATTAAAACGACATCACTGTCCCCTTTTCTCCTATCATTATATTACAACTGCAGTCGTTTGGGGCATGTTTACTTGAACAGTTAATTCCTTTTACACAGTTATAGTTCCTTCCTGTTAACACGGGTTTACTTGTCTTTCAATTTAAATTCTCGGCTCTGTCGGTGGTCCCATTACCGAAGTACATACACTTAGTGCGTTGACATTGTAAAGGGGGAGGTAAATGTTTGTGAGAAAGTTCAAGAGAAAACATACATGCTTTTCCTTTTTAACCAATCAGTTCAAACTAAAATCTCTCTCTCTCTCTCTCTCTCTCTCTCTCTCTCTCTCTCTCTCTCTCCCTATCTTTTACTCTTCCTCCCTCCCTCCTTCCCACCCTCCCTCTCTCTTTCTCTATCTCTCTCTCTCCCTCTCTCCCTCTCTCCCTCCCTCTCTCGCTCCCTCTCTCTCTCCCTCCCCCCCTCTCTCTCTCTCTCTCTCTCTCTCTCTCTCTCTCTCTCTCTCTCTCTCTCTCTCTCTCTCTCTCCCTCTCTCGTATAAGAAAAGCGTCAGGGACCATTCCAATTCTTAACTCGTTATCTCCATCTCCTCCTGCCTCATGATAAATATCTATAACCCGAATTATGTTTACACAAGCCGATCTCGTTAATTCGCCAGCCACTTGCTAAAGATACGGGTGCCATGGAAGGCTGGCTGAAGGCAACATAACACGTTTCAGGATGTTACTGTTTCTCTGCTAAAGTGGGAGGTTCAAACAAAGCCTCCTTTCAATGCTGGAAGTGCCAGAAGGGAGAGTTTAGACGACACACCAAGATAGGAAAAAGATAGCGAAACAATCTGCAGCTTTCCAACGGATTCCAGGTCCTCTGCGAGGCACGTTTCCCATGCACAAATCAGCCTCAGTTGAAATCATCAGATTCAACGCTCCACCCTGGCTCGCTAGAACACTGGGATGCTTGTATAGAAGACTGAGTCTCACACACACACACACACACACACACACACACACACATACACATGCATAAAGACAGACTTGCAGACCGACACAACGCTCTCGTTTCTTCGACTGCATTCTCTCAGACCTGTTCATTTTTGGTTTATTCCGGTCAAACAGAACAGGAAGCTGAGCTGTGAGGGATCGTCATGAGGTCGAGCATAGAGACACGTATATACATAGATAAGCCCAAAGCAGACTGGTTATTTTGCTTTTCGGGCAAATAGGGGTGAATCCGATACCCTTTTCTTGGCCACATCAGCAGCTGGGGGATAATGGTTGTCGTCAATTCCAGTTAGAGGCTGTAGAACAACGGGAAAGAAAGCAAAAGATCCCTATCTTCCCGGCAGCGCAGGCTCAGAGAACGCTGCAGACTTCGTCAGTGAAAGACAAGTTCAATTTTCTCGCTAATCGCATTCATTCTCTCGTGTTGCGGTGTCTAGAGCAGCAGAGTAATCAACTTTTCTCTTTTCCTCGCCCTTCAGCCACAATGAAACGGCGGCTCGGATGACAAAACATCGTCAACCAAGCGCAGAAAGGCATCAGAGACAACGGGGCAACAAGACAGGAACTTTAAACAACGGCCCCTCCCCCTCACGCTCCGCTTCATTGCTCTGCGTGCCCAGTTTCATGACGGGGGTCAGTGGGCTGTAATCGCTTACGTCTGGACGACACCAGCGTGGCTATCGTTGCTAATGAGCGTGTAATTTGTGCAGGATTAATTTTCGAGGTTTGAGCTTGATTATTATGACAGCCTGATAATTACTGACGCGCCGCCCCTTTCTCGTGTGGCGATTTTGACGGCTTGTCTGGGTCATCCTGGCTATGTCTCAGTCTGGTGTCATCATTACGTGTGTTGCTATCGCAATTTCTAATTTTGCCAACACTACAGCAGACGATTTTGCTCATCAGAAAGGAGAAAAATTCGCCAAAAATCAGAACACCGACAAAATACAATCCGTCAATAATGAATAAACCTTAGCTTCACGCTCTTTGTTAACACTGAAGTTCGTCTGAAAAGAAAACACTCAATACAATGCATGGCTCTTTCTGATCGTATCGTCACGTTTGAGAACACCTCTCTCAACATGCAATCTCACTCGCACGTTTTTTAAACACTATTCACTTCAATAATGCGGACATTCCTGAATAGAAGTCTTCTACAAAATGAGGTTTTGCTCGCAGCAAGCTCGTGGCTCAGTCTTGGGATCAAAGAAAGGGCAAGACATCAATGAAACGAAAGTAAACACCAGGTACAAACGGAAATCTAATAAATGTTCGTGTTCTGTAGCTGTCGGGTGTTTATTTACTTGGGATTCATACGATTTAATTTTTTTTAAGTTAAGCTGCATTTCTTTGATCACACCAGGAAGGAGAAAAATCGGAATGAAGACCTATTCTTGGCAAACGTCAAGCAGGTAAATGAAACAAAGGTACCTGCATTCTGTCAAATATCGCGTTATGTATAAGAAGCTCAGCACTTCTGTGGTAATGTTTACTTATATTTTCTTTAATATAAGGTAAACGAGGGGGAGGGGTGGCATTTTTCTCAAATGACTTTCTCCCCAGAGGGAAAAAGCAGGCTACATACAAACGAACATTCCTATGACAGGTGAAATGTAGCACACATGCCGCGTATGGAAAAAAATCTTTTACAAAATTATACTTTTCTCCAATAACGAAATTTAAAAAAAAAAAGATAAATGTTTTCTGATTCACTTTTTTTTCTCCAAAAGTATACATCATCTCTAATTAGTACTGTCAAATGACAGAAATGTAAACGAGAAGCATCTGGGGGATGCAGCTTGGGGGATACACCCCAGCCTAACGATGAGCAAGATAGCTGAGAATGTGTTGCACATTGGAACCAATTACTGGCATCGCCTTACCGCCTTGAACCAAACAGGCCCCAAGTACAGAGAAACGATCGCAGGTGATGTTACATTGCAAAGATGGTCGAACTGCGGGTGAACTCCCAAATTAACGATATCAAGGCGTGTGGGAGCCGTGCGTCAGTCAAGCGATGGACTTAGCACTGAGTCAAGAGCTGTGTGTCACACCTTTAGAAGGTATGCTTTTGTGTTTTTAGCGAGGAAGGCTTAAAGGTGGTCGTCTACATTTTTGCTTTTTTTCAATAATCTTATGGTTAGATTTCGCTAAAAAGTTATGTCAGATGATGAATGAACCATGGGGGAAAAAAGTTATAGAAAAAAAAATATATGTAAAAAAAGATTTTATTTTTGGGTAGCGTGACTCACGCTTCCAATATTTTGTTTTCTGTTTGCTGAGAACATGTGCTTTGCCTAAAAATACTGACCAATCAAATTCATGTCACTATGCTTATAGCCACGCCCAAACAAGTGCAGCAACAGTTTGACACTGGAGCGCTGTCCACGCTTTTTTTTAAACGCACGGGATTTGAGGAGTTTTGCGCTGGGCATTTTCCAAATAAGGATATCCTACTATGAGTACTATGCTGGAATACTACTATGAATTTTCAAACGGCTACACTGGCTTGGTCTTTCCTGATCGAAAGGGGGTGTATTGTTGATAATTGTAGATAATAGACTCTGCATCTTAATGGTCAAATGGCGATTTCGGTATAAAAATGTAGACAAGGACCTTTAATACAGATGAGGTGGAATATAATCATATACATATTATATAAGTATATAAATATGGGAATGGGTAAAGCCCATTTCTTTACCGAATAGGACCCAAAGAGTTGACACGAATTAAAAAAAATCGATATTCCTCACATAAAAGGGAAACAAAGATGAAAACAAATGTTTAAAAACAAAAAGAAGATAAAACTGCTGTAGACACAAAAAAGACAACGACAAAAAAAGAAATTGCAGCAAAATGAACACGAAACAAAGCTGACAAAATTATTCTAATAAGAACAACAAAACAATCAGCAATAAAATCCACTGCACTCTATTCATCTTGCCTAAACTCCCTTGTGGCGGATGACAAAAAATCAATCCAAAACACACACACACACACACACACACACACACACACACACACACACACACACACACACACACACATTCAGGGCAATGTTTTCCTTTGTCTTTCATAACACATGTTCAATGTGTATTCTGTCTATACTGTTTATTGGTTGGACATATATTGGACATGAATATATGAACAAGCACGTACAATAAAAACTCTCCGTAAAAACTACTTTCAAATTCATCGTTCTGTTTACTTCAAAACATACAGCCATTCACTGACAATAATGGCTCTGACAGCGTTCAATCAAAATCGATGATTCGCAAACTTGTCAGTATTTTGATTACTACTGATCGTTGCGACAGCTACAACAAAAACAGTTTGCGGATCAATTCACAAAGTTTAGAGAGGTTTAAATAGTGTCCACATTTAAATGGACCCGGGTTTCATGATTAATTCACAAACCATGCACTGCAATTAACAGAAGGAAGAGGGCTGCTAAGCACAGTGTAGCTGTGCAAATTGACTAACTACAGAGCAGTGGAGAAAAAAATCGTTAGGTTACAAAACTCCAACATGTGTGTGGCAGCCTGGAAAAGCCGTTGGGCGAGTTTTCGTCTGCAACGGGACACATCCAAACAGCGTTGAGTCCTTTCGCAAACGTTCACTTCGAAAAAGCAAGCAGCAGCGTGCTTTGTGAATCTATCCGTTGGGCTCTTTGCACTTTGCATATCCAACAGCCCGACACCTTTATGGGACATTACCTGAATACGAAGCGGGGCTGAATTCGCCGGGACTGAATTACCAGCCACTGACACTTTTGTGGGAAAATTTGTTCCCCTCTTTGTTGCTGGCCATTATCGCATTTTTATGTCAAATAAATTTTCTTCACACAAAAGAAAAGTAACAATTCAAAACAGATAGCCGTAATGAACAGATCAGACAAATAATGCTTTTATCATGCCTTTACATAATTACTGAATTCAATTTGCTGTGATGCACATAAAACCATATACTTTTTTTTAACGAGAATGATACATGGATTACTTTTAAAGTACCATAAGTAAATTATCTGTGTAGTTTCAGTTTAGTAACGCATACACAATTGACAACAGAAAGAAAATGTACACTGTCTCTGCATTCAAAATGCAACATGTATGATACCACTAAAAGAAAGGACATAATATATTTTAACCAAAAGCAAAACTTTTCTAAACGGTGCTTCGTGCATTATGGACACAGTCTGACCCTGTGGGTGGTTTTTTTTCTCAAGGACGGAGGCTTTATCCACACTGCCGAGAGCAAGGAGCAGTTCCTGTCCCAAAATGCACACAGAGAAAAGGGAAGAAAAAAAAGCTGTCCAACGCTGGGAGTATCACCTCGCCAATCCAATTTGCAACGGAAGCAGACAGCACTTGCCCCATGCACACACCCAATAAGGAATAGCGGTGGAGCGAAAGATACCATCAGAGTGGATCATGGCAAACAGACTGGTCTCCGAGAGAAACAGCAATACTGTGGGACATTGGTTGCTGAATAATTCCTCAGTCGAATGTCGCTGAGTGGATTTGTGGTCAAGATGAGTCAGAGAAAAATGTGGATAATATCGTAATATCACCACTATACAAGCTACAGCTTATTAATGAAATTGAATATAATTATAATATGTTAATCTGGTATTGTATACCAACGGATGATTGATTAAACCACTGTTTTAAACCAAAATTGTGTGCATCTCTTTCTTTCTTTCTATTTAGTCAAAGTCCTGGCTTGGCCCGAACGCCAGTCAAACTCACCAATTCCAATCAGCACCGTGTCATAAAAAATAAGTCGAGATCAACAGTAGCTTAAATCCCAGGTGCCAAATCTGAAAGACATTGAAAAGGGGGCTCCTGCTGCGTCAAAATAAAGCCAGCCGTGCAGATCAGACTGAGTCAATTAAAAGCCACGGACGATGACAACCACAGCGGGAGTATCCTGTATCAGGAGGACGTGTCCAGTCAATGCCATTACCAGCCCCCTCCCTTTGTCCAGGGATTTCCACCCTCCTCTGTTCCGTTGGCCGGACAGCACGAGCACGATGCACAGAATGCACCCAGTCAATACGTGATCTTATTGTTCCCCCCTCCTCCCTTTCGGTTCATATACATGTACATCATGTCTCATTGTTTCCACCCGCCTCTCTTGTGCAAGATGTACAGAATGCATACATGTTTATATAAACGTCATCTTATTGTTCCCCCCCCCCCCCCACCTCCTCCCTTTCGGTTCATATACATACATGTACATCATGTCTGATTGTTTCCACCCGCCTCTCCTCTACAAGACTTACACAATGCACATACCTTAGTACTACCTTATAGGAGCCAGATCTGGGCGGAGGCGACCACGGTGCAAGGGAAGCTCTATGGCAGTCTGGACGACCTACAGCGCACGGCAACATTTGCGCGGAGAGCCGGCGTTTCTATCTGAGTGATCGACAAGAAGAAGAAGAAGAAGTACTACCTTATCCTAATCCTTTCTTTGTGGCTCTTCTTCACAGCAGATTTATTGAAAACAATATGCACATGCTGCACCGTTCTTCAATAAATGTACTACCCTCTCTCCTCCCGTTCTTCATCATTCGTAGTAGCATAATAATATGGATACCATATCGGTAATACCGCTATCTTCTCTTTCCAAACTCCTTGCCATCTCTGCAAAACCTTGAGCAGAATTGAGAAAGCTTCATGTTGAGTTTTGGACGCGTCACGCAGATTACAAACCTACTATACTGTATTTATTTATGTCAAGACAAGTTCACTTTTCATTGTTTCTAGCAGTTGTTTGTTCCTGAACTTCTATTTGGCATGACACTAAATCAATGCGCTAATCCTGCGAGTCCTCCTTTCCCCCTTGTTCAGCCGGATCTTTTCGTGAGTAGACCGGACCGACGGCTTTGACCGGACAGCACGGACACTGAATGCACTGACTGCATCCTCTGACCTCAAGCGCCCGGTCAACTGCCGGACACGCCAGCATCTGATTCACTGGCAGTAGTGTTTGTTTTGTTTTGCCGGCTGTTAATGGCCTGGAGGGTGGTGACCACCGGGCGGTATGCACGCTTCGTGCCTGCTGACCAGTTAGGACCAGACCGGTTTGTTTGCCCAACAACTGGACTTCTGTTGTGAGGCTTCTGTGAGGAAGATGGGATGGTGGGCAGAGTTTAGCTCAGCTCCAATGGGTGCCATGTGAAGCTTCTTCTTTTTTTTTGTCAGTGTTGTTTTGGTTTTTGTGTGTTTTGTTGTTGTTGAAAAGGCTTTCATGCATGCCTTTCCAGTTAGTTGTGGCATTGCATGCTGTGAAGGAACTACGTTTGGCCCCCAAATGCACCGATGGATGGAAAAGACTGAGTGGGGTCATCGTTTCTCTGCAGTAACAAAAAGTCTACTGTCTTCGTTACTCTTTACATGACAAATGGTACACTCAAACAAAACCCCAGAAAGATTCATCTTGTGATGATATTAGTCATAAGAGTCATGATGGGCTTTTTGTTTTTTTGTTGTTGTTGTTTTTGTTCCCCTTTTTTGTGTTGTTTTTGTTCCCCTTTTTTGTGTTTTTACATTATCTGGACTTACGTCAAGCATTACGTGATGTTTCGTGTCTTTATAATAAAAAGTCATGATGTTGATGGACCGCGTCTTTTCGGTGAAAGACCTTTTTAGGCAAACAAGGCTGATCTGAAGTTATAATGCTCGCTCTCTCAGTGCAGTGTATAACCTGTCATGGAAGACATTATTTGATTTAGCCAGACGTGTGCTTTCACGGCAGGTGTCTTTTCAAATAGGGATACATAGTTTAGTGAACCAATGGACAAAAGACGATGTCCTTTGTAAGGAGGAGTCCTCTAAACAAAAGGGCCTCTTAATACAGGTACAGTCGTATCGACATTTCCAGCATTTTGTTTTGTCACAACGTGAGCCCAAGCACACTCACAAGGTTCAAGGAAAATGCTCTCACGGAGGAAAACCAAGAAGAGAAAGACTAATAACAAAAACCTGGAACTGGTTAGCCTTTGTATAAGGGTTCAGATGTAGTGTACAATTCCCAACGAGTAAACTCTCATGTCGACCCAAACCAACCGAATTGCTAAAGCTTGTAGCCATTATTTTATTTGAAGCACGCTCTTGTCGGAAACATGGCGGCTTTCTGTGACTACCTAACCTTTTTGGAAACCCTTTAACAACAGTGGTGGTGCCTACAACAAACAAGGGACTAAAGAGCAAGGACTCTTGGTCTAATGGACATCAAAAGAAAATACCCTCCCCTTGGTACCATTGTATTCCATGTGCTGCCGTAAAATGCTTTTGCTACTGGAGTATAAGTAAAAGATTTTGGTACATGCTATTTCCCCGCAGGTTTCCTGGCACATGGCCAAATCCTCCAACCGGACTTATAGAAAGTCAGCGTTTGTGGAGAGAGAGAGAGAGAGAGAGAGAGAGAGAGAGAGAGAGAGAGAGAGAGACAGAGAGACAGAGAGAGACAGAGAGACAAAGAAAGAGAGACAGAGACAGAGATATAGATAGATAGACAGACAGCCAGCCAGACAGACAGACAGACAGACAGGAACACCTTTAATTAGTTACACAGTTATTTCTAAAAGTGAACACGAATTAAACTGAGCAGAGAACAAAAAAGAGTGAGGGTACTCGTTCTGTCTCTTACTCTCAGTCTGTACCATTCTAAAGTTGTATACGGTGTTTAATGCCTATTTATATGTCTTGGAAGCGGGCAGTGGGCACGGCCAAAGCAGAAACGCAAACAGCCGGCCAAGTGTGAGAGGCAAGGCATTCTTCACGCTTCGTTGGTTTCAATAGGTGACAGTCATCAAAGTATGGCAGCTTTGCTGGAAGAAAAGCCGGGGTTTTAGCTGCCCCGGACAAGCGTTACAGCCGAACAATAGCCTATTGGCCCTGGCAAATGCCAGTCCCAGGTACGCGTGTAATCCACAGACCTTTTTGTTCTGGCCACTTACCGACACACTTTCCCCACCGTTACGCTTTCCCCCTCTGATGTCATGTGTTTTTCGTCTGTAAATGGGTGATAAATGGCGACACACCTAAACTCTCTGTTTGCCTATCTGCTCAATAAATCTCTCCCCTGTCTCTCCCCTCTTTCACTCTCGCCCTCTTTAAAATTCGCTTTCGACATTAACGGTCTCCTTGCTTCTTCTCCTTCTCGGGAATTCACGTTCGTAATCAACATCTCTGTCTCTGTCTCTGTCTGTCTCTCTGTCTCTCTGTCTCTCTCTCTGTCTCTCTCATTTCTGCTACACCCCGAGCACTTCACACTAACACCCACCGCATGCAGTGACTACCTCAAATAACAATATTTGACAACTCCGCCGTTATAACAAATTTATAAAGATTACGTTCAGCAGGAAATTGCCGGGCTCCCGACACGAACAACCACGGGAAAGCAGTTATACGACAGCTTGCAGCTGCTGCTTATTTTGATAACTACTTGACCTCAGTGTCGTTTACTTAGAACTGTTATTTTAACAATGCGGTAATTGTGAATGCTACTTCCGACTGGCGAAATATCTCTCGAAAGTCAGTTAGTCAGTAAATACTTGAAACAGAACAACTGAAAACGCGACCGTCCACCAAGCCCTGACCCCCCCCCCCCCCCACCCCCCACCCCCCACCCCCCCCCACCCCCCCCCCCCACCCATCCCATGTGTGTTGTAATTGTCCAAATGTGTTTCTGTTTTATGTTTTCGTCCCCTTGTTTAGGTGATGTCGAGTACTGTACAGGATAATTATACATGTATGTAAAAAAAAAAATAATAAAAACAACAACCCAAAAAAAAAAAAAAACAAAAATATTAAATTTTTAAAAACGCAACCGTTATGTATCCTTCACCAGTACCACGACAACAGTATAAATCCAGCAGTAACTGCGAAATGCGGTCCAAGGTAATGTGCGTTTATATACCAGGGGGAAATAGAAGACGTAACAGCAACTCAGCTTTCATGAGTTTTGCGATCATAGCTATAGAAATTACCTCACTGTGTTTGCAAGACCATGGTATTAGACAGCATGGCGTCACAGGTCATGAATACCACCACTACCGTGTAAAAACTGGCAACAAAAGAAGCTGGGTAGTGGACACGAACATGAATCTCTACAGAAAACCTGTTAATCAAAAAACATTTGTATACGAAGACAATTCAAATACATTTGAATAACGGTCCTCACTGCAAGTACTATACAACAGCAGTAAGACTTAGTACATTTATATATATACAAATAAACTGTGACTCCGTGTGTTATAGCAAGTACAGACTGGTTCCCCGATCCAGGCACCACTGAAACGGAGACCGACAAACCAGCGGGGCCGGACAGTCGACACAAACATTGGGGGAAAGCTGGCCAAACAGTGCATTAGCAGAAATGTTCACCTGAACAACACGGCCAAAGGTTTCAATGTCTCCGAGGCAAGAGCGAGTCTTTGAAGCCTCAGCCCCCCAGTGTTTGCACCGCGTGGACGTTGTACAGTGGTCGCCGGTTAATATGACCACTTTGGGACCGGGGTAAAATGGTCATAATAAGCGGCTGGTCATATTAACCGATGTTAGAGAAAACGACTAAAAAAAAATCGCAAAACGAAACATTTTTGTGTAATTAATAATTGTAAGAAAATGTGTCTGTTCGAGACGTATGTGCTGTCCGGCAAAGCTCTGAAGTAAATCCCGGTTTCATCAGCATTGTAAATTTCCGATGGGGCATAATCTGCGAGCAGATTCGGAAGGACGTCGTCTTTCCATGTCTTAGCAGCATCAAAATCGGCGTCTTGGGCTTCACCGTGAATTTTATGAAATGTCAAGCCGTTGCGAACTTTCCAACGAGAAAACCATCCATCGGTTGGTTTGAATTCAGTGTGTCCGAGAGCCGTTACCAATTCTTCTGCTTTTGTACACAACAATGGTCCATGAATTGGCGCGTTCTTTGCCCTCATCTTCTGGAACCACTGAAAAAGACCATCTTCCACATCTTTGTCTTTTCCATGTCGTAGGCGCTTTCGTTGCGGTGAATCCTGCGTTGCGCACTCCTTCCTCACGCTGTCTTCATTCTTGAGAATGTTTGTCAAAAATCCTCTGTTGACGCCCAACTGTGCAGCACTCTCACGCATACTACAGGATGGTAGAGCTTTAAATTTGTCAATAAGTTCTAGCTTTTCCTCGGCTGTACGATCTTGGCGTTTTCGTTTCGACATTGTTTCCTCTTGAATCAGACTGAAAGATTGGTTGGCTCGTGCTCTGTTTGCCAAAAAAAGAGAGAATAATGTTCGTGATCACTTTAGATTTATTCACGGGAAATAATGAAAAGATCGCACGCTTTTTTGCCTTTTTTATGACGCTCAGTCTCGGGGAAGAAAAGAGAGAGAATAATGATCGCGACATTAGAGATCACTGATCACTGATCACTTTAGCTTCATTCACGAAAAAGAAAGAGAATATCGCACGTCTTTTTGCCTTTTTCAAAAAATCGTATGTATTTTTTCCCCCCGAGTGATTTCAAACTGAAAAAGATGTGAACTTGTTGCCATTTTCTCGAAACAATGTGGCCATATTAAGCGGCGTTGTGGTCATATTAAGCGGCTTTTTCTAATACATAACAAAGAAGGACAATTCCGGACCGGGTAAAATTGGTCATAATACGCGGCTGGTCATATTAACCGCGGTCATATTAACCGGCGACCACTGTACTGGGATCCCCACAACACGAACTCAGGGGCGAGTGAAAAACGAAGCTGGATCGGTTGACAGCGGCGTGTGTGGGGGCGGGGTGGGTGAAGTATATAATATAATACAGAAAGGTGGAATTGAGGACAGGGTGAAAAAGAAGCAGTGACAACAACCATACTGACATGCACAGTGTTTAGTATAACTGCAGACCAGTAGCCCCGTTAAGATTAATTGTCTGCATTGTCAGTACCATTCAATATCAATAGGACAGAATAGGTAGATTCCGGTTTAGAAATGTGTCATCTCTTTCTTTCAAACGCAAACGTACTTAAATTGTACATAATTAGCTAAGGTAAGCATCATGCTTGAATAAGGGTCTCAATAATTCATGTTTGAGACAATGACAAAAGGTGACGTTTTCATGTCAGTATGTCCCAAATGACATCACCAGTACATTTTTCATTCTATCTAATCTGTTTTCGTTCTATTTTTTCTAATAACATGCGTTAACAATTGATTGCCAACTGGAATGGAAGAGCACAAAAAGTGTAACTTGATATGTAGTTTCTCTAGAGGGGAAAACATCTTCCACTTTCATGTCAGTGTGTCCCATGCAACATACATTTGCCAAACAGCTATGTGTAAGTAGATTATTTGTTAATGATATAGAAAATACTGATCAACAATTAAAGTCGGTTTTCACATTCATTTTCTACCTATTTCTTATTTGTTTATTCTGTTGGCAATGGTGAAATGTCAGCAATCGTGTGTCATTCGGGACAGTAGACATGACACCTGACCTTTTGTCACTGTCTCGATTACATTTGTCGCGATATTGCAAGCAACTGAATACAGTATTAAAGTTTTGATTAAATCATGCAATGGGACAAAGAACTTAAGTATAGCAAATGACCGTGTGGTTAATTTTTGAATTTTCAGAATAACACACAAGTTTATATAATTTATTAACTGACTGACAGAGGTCAGATCTCATTTAACTGGTACAACTAATTTATTTACACGTTTTAATGTTCACAAACCTTTTAATCAATGTTATCTGTGATTAAGTATATTTCGACCTTTGTTGTCCGATTAATGTAAGCGGCACTGGTCGATGAAATAGGACAGCTAAAGTTCATTGTGCAGGGCCAAAACAATGTCTAAACTCATCATTAGTAGCGGACCGTTAGGTTTTGGTTTTATTACCGACATACTATTATATTAAGGGGCAATGAAGTGAGAAACAGCTGTTGTAATGAAAACAAGGTGAGTCCCTGTCAATAATGTTCGTGTCAGAAAGAACTCAAAACTAACCCAATGTTACACCTTGGGGCTTCTCATTCACAAAATGAACGACACGTTGAAAAATACAATAAGCTCAGCAGTCAAGTAAAGTTGTAAATTATGGAAAGCAACTGTAAAATCTGTCACAACTCAAACAAAGGAGTGCACAAAACATAACGTGTAACAATACAGAATGTATAGTGTTGCGTTCAAACACATTTTGTTGTTACAGTTACAGAGTTAGCTACTTTAACTTGTCTGGTCGCCATAAATATACCTTTGAATAGTGTCCAAATAAAAACAATTTTTGGGAGTATGAGAAAAAGACTTTTTCTACCAGTGATACACGGCAACAAAACTGCACTCCCACTCAAACATTACATTTTAACGTGTCAGAGAAAGATTGGTGTCAGTCGATAATCAAAGGTGTAGCGTATAAAAAGGTATACCAGCACGGCTCATGCATGATATGTGTTCTTTTCCAGACCAGTCAGCCGTGACAGTCTTTGAAGTGACAAAATGGTGCGACAAAGAAAGAATCAATTCTGGGGGTAGAGACTGAACGCGTTAGCCAATCACCGGGCATCATGGTAAAGCGCATGAATAATTTATTTGGCTGCGTGATCTGAGACAAATTGTAAATGCAGGAATTTTATTCAGGCTGATACAGAACTGCATTACCCTCCACGCAAACATTTTTTTTTTAAAGCTGAATAGGTGATTAGAACTATGAGTTAAAAGTAAACACACTGAGTGACTGACTGCGACATCAAATATGGGGTACACATTAACATTTTAGGGGCATCGAATAAGAATAATGTTTTAAGCATAATTAATTTAAAGTTCGCAACGACATAGCGAACTGACGCTAAAACACAGACATGTATACTCCGAAGAACACAGTACAACATAAACTATTGCTGTCTCGTGCACGGTTAGTGCCATTTTTTCGTTCACGAAAAAACATTGTCCAGTTAAGTAAGTCTAGTCAGTGCACAACTCAAGGTAAACTGACAAATGAACGCCAACTTAATTGTACAGTACAGTACAGTAAATTAGCAAATATTTGGTTGTAGTTAACAGTATACTAAGCAGCCAGTGTCGCATCAAGCCAATCGTGAGGTTGTTAGTACCGCGTGCAGCAGATGGGTGGCGTGTACAAACTAAACCAGCTCTCTCAGTCACCCCCAAGCAGAAAAAAAACCCATTAAAAACACGGCCAAGGAATGCTTTTCAAACTGTCTCTAATCCCTCCCGACCTGGCGTTTTTTTCATTTGCATGAATATTGAGTGTCGTGGTCCGCCGCACGATCGGGCGGAAGGCATTTTGATAGGTTTCTTTCAGTCCTTCTCCCAGCTTCGCTGCACAAAAGAGTCATACTCGCAGTCTTTGCTGGCATATAAAAAAGAGTATGTTTTGTGTGTTGTGGCCTACATAACCATCGAGGCCTAGCCGAGAGTTTGCCTGGCTGCTTATTATAATCAGTCAAACACTCAGCGGGGTGTCTCGGCAGCTAGGGCACAGTTCAAGCAAGAACGCCCTTTAATATTTCAACCTCAACGTTTTGAATTATTTGTGACGGCTTACAGTATTTAAGAAGCCCACACTAAAAGAAACCCTGCAACAGACTGTGTCAAGGTAGCTGTTGAAAAGAAATTCTTTATCTATTTTAGCAGTCGTTTTCATACTTTTTTTTTCGAATAATAATTGCGGCAATATTACAGTCATCTATCTACCAGGGGGTAAGTTCGGACTGAACGATATCAAATTCATGTCACAAAGGCTAAAATGGCTGTCTGGGGGGTGTTCATTGACAAGTAAATCGTCTATTAACCTCCAATGCTCCTGTCAGCAGTACAGCTAACGTTTCTATTCTAACGATCAACAGTGAAGGTCCCACTCCAACCTACTTTTTTTTTATATCGTATTTTCCCATTTGTTCTACAATGAATTAATTTTATTACATTTACTGTCCAAGAAAGAGGATAGTTGATAGTTCTCCCCAAGGTCATTTGTACTAGAATAACAAATGGTAAAAAAGCTCAATATATACCACACAGAGCTGTTCACCTGGCTCACGAAACAAAACATGACGAATTATTTTGATCTCTGCTCATCTGTCGAATGTCTTTCACGATCTGAGACTGTGCTGCAGCGAGTCGTATGATCTTTTTAAGGTCTTGCCGTTGTATCACTTAACTTTGTTTATTGTTCTTCACAGTGAAAAAAATGCTCTTGTTTGTATTAATCGAGCTTAGTTAAGTCGTAGAACAGAAAATAAAACAGTGTTTCAAGTTGAGCTAGCAAAATAAGACAAACAAAGGATGACCAATGGTCCTTCCCGCCCACCACCCCCAACATCTACGATACAACAAAAGTAGGGGCACAAAACTGCGTTATGAAGCATCCGCCGATCGATTTTTTCACAATGGCTTGTGCAATATGATTGCAGTATACATGTAATGTACACGCTGATTCAGGTTTGAATAAACTTTGCATGAGAGGAGGCAGACCCTGCGCAAATCCTCCCTCGGGGCAAACCAAACGCGAAAGCCCCAGTACGGGAAGAAGAAGAACTGAGAAAAAAGTGTGATCCGAATTCGCAAAACATCCTATCCCCAAGCATGCAAGCAGCCATTCTTGCGATGAGAAACCTGCGCTAAACTTTCCATCTCCTGCCTCAACAAACACACGCTCAAATGTCAGTGGTTCTGTACACCATGGGCCCCAGCCATCTCGCTCCCCATCGTACATACACACGCAACTTGCCAAACTTCAAACTGCGGGCCCTGTGTTTTCGCTGTTCGCGTCGAGTGTTTGGCCGTATGACGTCTGTACGTGTTTGGGGGGAGAGTTCTTGTGTATGAATAGGTAAAGAAAAAAATGTAGGAGAGAAAAAACGAAAATGAAAGTCTTAGATAGACTGGCGTTCTCGCAGTATTGAATGTGAATAAAATGTCAGTGTACGAAAAATTATAAACCAAATAATTCATAATAAGTTGCTCAGACAAAAACACATCCACTGTGCCATGATGAACGGCGCAGGTATAGTCTTTGGTTCTGATCCACACAGACTTCGCCCCTCCCACCTCTTAGACCCTCAAGTTCTAGATCCCGCCCCGTGCTCTGACCTTCTTCTTCTCTCTCTCTCTCTCTCTCTCTCTCTCTCTCTCTCTCTCTCTCTCTCTCTCTCTCTCTCTCTCTCTCTCTCTCTCTCTCTCTCTCTCTCTCTCTCTCTTTCTTTCTCTCTCTCTCTTTCTCTCTCTCTCTCTCTCTCTTTTTCTTTCTCTCTCTCTTTTTCTTTCTCTCTCTCTCTCTTTCTCTTTCTTTTTCTTTCTCTCTCTCTCTCTCTCTCTCTCTCTCTCTCTCTCTCTCTCTCTCTCTCTCTCTCTCTCTCTCTCTCTCTCTCTCTCTCTCTCTCTCTCTCTCTCTCTCTCACACACACCTACAAACGCATATAGTGTAATGATACATCTGTCCTTTTCTACTCATTCACAACAAAGAGATATAAACTTGTATAACAGAAGTCACCATCACACACCCTCGTTAGCCTACGTTGATGCTTAATATTAGAATTCCGACTACACTACCAAACAAAAACACAAACCCGCTCAAATACTTCGAGCTTTGTAAACAGCGACATGGACATTAACCCCCCCCCCCCCACACACACACACACATAAATACACAAACACAATGACACATTATGTCTCCTCAACTCAGTCCCAAGTCAGCCATTCATTCCCACCCTCCTAGTCCTAACCTCTCTACGAGCCAAAAATTATCATTTTAACGACCATAACAAATCTGAGAACACATTGTTAATGCCCTAGTTAGGGACTGCTGCGTTTCACGTTGAAGAATTAGAATAATGGACTTGATACGGTCCTTTCCGGACATTCCAATTTAAATTCCAATCATTAAGTTCACCGAAAGTGGAAAAATGCATTTGTGACTCTAGACATACGTGAGAGCCTTTTTGTACTAACATACAGATACGTTTGCACTGTTCACTTGCAATGTCACGGAGAAATGCATAAATTAACATTGCACACACTGACAGGGGCTTGTTTAAAACAAATTGAAAAGTAGCAATACACCACAGCACGCATTGGAAATTCAGAGAAGAGGTGTGTGGGGGGAGGGGGGGGGCGAACTGACTCAATTCACAGCCTTTCGCTAATTGTGTGAAATGCCTATTATTACTTTGAACTTGAACACAATCTGAGCAAAAAGTATCCGCGTTCAGGTCCGACTGTAAGTGTAACTGTGTGAATTCTCCAGAAGAGTATTGTTCGTCTTGTTTGGTAAATTTATAACTGTTATCAATACTGAACTTTAACACATCCAATGGACATACACACGAAGGACAAACATGTGACCTATAAAGTAACCATTCCACACTCTTTAAAATAAAGAATAAATAAAATGAATGCAGAGCCAAAGAGAATGGTAACTACCCCCCAAAAATGTATTCTGTACAGCTTGAACACGCGAAACAAGTGATGCCTTACCTCAATGGGACAGTATCCCATAGCGGCATCCTCCGGCACCCTGGCGTTGTAGAAGCTGGTCTCAAATTCCGGCTGCTTGTCGTTGACGTCGCGCACAGCGATGACCACAGTAGTACTCCCAGAAAGCGACGGTTCCCCGTTATCACGTGCTGTGACGATGAACACAGGCTCAGCGTTCAGCTCACAGTCGATGGGTGCCCGCGTAGTGATTACTCCAGTGCTGCTGTCGATCTCGAACCACCCTGACTGCGGGCTCGAGCTACTCTGGATGGCGTAGAAGATCTTGGAGTTGTCTCCTTCATCTGAATCTGTTGCCGTGACCCGAAGGACTGACGTGCCTACTTCAGCCGTCTCCTGAACTTCGGCTTGGTAAGGGTTCACCTGGAACGTGGGGGCGTTGTCGTTGACGTCTTCGATAAAGATTTTGAAGGATTCTGAGGCGCGCAGAGGAGGGTTGCCAGCGTCCGTGACGATGATGGTAAGATCGTAGGTGGCTTTGATCTCGCGGTCCGGTGGCGTGTTGACGACAACGAGAGACAAGATGTCGTCTGTGATCTGCAGGCCGAAGACGTTGTCCCCACCCAGGAGAGTCACGTTCACATCCACCTTCCTGTCCACTGCGATATCCGGATCATCAATGGAGATACGAGCCACTGGTGTCCCAGCTTTGGTGTTCTCGGGAATGCGGCCCTGCCTTTCAGCGCCCTGAAGGTACACCAGCCTGATGTTGGCAGGCTGTTCGTTGATATTCTGCAAGGTAATGTCCAACGCAGCGTTTCCGACCAGCTTGTTAGGACCATCGTCCGTCGCCTCTAGAGTCAGCCTGAACGTGGGCTGCGTCTCGTAGTCCAGAGGCTTCTGAATGGTGACGACGCCAGAAATAGGATTAATCCTGAAGTGAGCCTCGGGATCCGTCCTGCTGTCGATGGAGTAGCGGATCCTGCCGTTGGACCCCGAGTCCTGGTCCGTGGCCTCCACCTGGATGATGCTGGTGCCAACCGTGGCGTTCTCCGCGATCTTCACTTCGTATTTGCTGGTGTTGAAGATGGGCTGGTTGTCGTTCTGGTCCAGGATGCTGATCCGTACGGTCATCTCCCCGGTACGACCTCCACCGTCAGTGGCCCTGATCACCAGCGTGTAGGACGGCACGAGCTCGTAGTCCAGGTGCGTGTTGACCCTCAGGTCCAGGATGATGTCGTGCTCACCAGACTCCTTCTGCTGCAGCATGAAGGCGTTGCGGATGTTGCCGGAGACGATCTGGCACGTCTGGGTGCTGTTGTTGCCGAGGTCCGGGTCCGTCACGCTGCCTAACGACTTCTTGGCTCCGATGGGAACCGACTCTGAGAACTCCAAGGACTGAGACGTGGGGTTGAAGGACGGGCTGTTGTCGTTGACGTCCGTCAGGTTGACGGTGACCACCACAGGCTTGTTGATGGTGTTTACCACGAAGAAGTAGCCGCTAGGCGCATCTTCACGGTCCAGCGCCTTCTTCGTGGTGATCCTGCCTGTCTGTAGATCCACGATGAAGTAGTCCTTGATGTCGTAGGCATTGCTCGTGGAGAAGAACTCATTGAAAGGTAACCCTCCTGTGTTCGGGGAGTTTTCTACTGTCCCTACGTACGATCCTACCGAGAGGTCTTCCGGCACAGAGAAGGTCTGATGACAGGACTGGTCTCCGCAGACAAGTCCCTCTCCGGCTGCCCCTCCTACCATGCCGAGAAGCGCTATCACGAACACCCCCAACCACACACGTGCAGGTAAGTTCCTGCCAGTCCGATTTCTGGGCGGGGGCCATTGCCCTATGTGTAACTTTGTTATTGACATCATCGCTGTGCCCGTGCTCCTCCAGCAGAGCTGATCGAGGTGCTGGTCCAAGCGTTGTTGTTGGTGAGGCACCGTGGTGGTTACAGTGGCTGACCAGCGCTGGTGATGTCATAGTCTGTGTTGATCACCATTGGTGAGGCCTGTCATCTGGGCGGCATTGTGCAAGCTCTTCATTGCTTTGTTCCCAGGGTCTGTTGAGTGAAAAGATACAAAATACGACCGTCAATTAATCAAAATCATAGTAAAACATTAAAAAAAACATAAACAACAAGAAAACAAACAACCACACACACAACCACACACACAACCACACACACACACACACACACAGTACTGTTAGTCTGTGTACATGTATACATTCATACGTACAAACAAAAACAACCCCATTGTCAAACCACCAGCCCAAATACAGTCAAATTGTGAATTGTAAAAACACAAAGAAATAGCAAAACAAACGAACAGACTGGAAAACCCACAAACGGAAAATTACACACTAAACATCTCTTAATCAACCCCAGTTAATTTCCTATTAGTAACGTCATGAAAATAAGAAAGTAAAAATAAACTACTTTTTCGTCTTTTTGTGATTTAAATGTGTTTGACAAGCTTGCTTCCATTTTTCAAAGAAGAAACAGTCAGCACCCCCTCCTCAAAGCACAACATATGTATACACGACTGCCTGTGTCTGCATACATTTATCAACCCAACAACTCGCTGTATTCCCAGCACGCAAACAGACCAGGGTTTTCAGAAGCTGTCAGTCGAATGGGCCGCCATTTTTGGCGTGAGGTAAACTGACAGCTCGAGGACACAGTCAGCACCTGAACCTCACCTGCCCTACCACCTTTTGACAGGCTTCCCCCTGACACTGCCTACCTTTTCTGGCTAGAGGCCTCTCTTCGCTAAGCTAGGGAACACTTGTAGAAAAGTGCTGTACGTATCACTTCAGCAGCTTTTATCGGAGGAAACACGGGAGGCTGGAGGGCAAGGCGAAGGGATTATTTTTGGAAATGAAAATGTGTAAGGGTTAGTTGTTGTATGAAAGATTGAGTGTAGTACTTGTAGCGACTTGTCTGTGTGTATACATGTCTGTGTGTTTCCTTTTGTTTGTTTGTGTGTGTACGTGCGTGTGTGTTTGATTGTGTGTGTGTGTGTGTGTGTCTCTCTCTCTCTCTCTCTCTCTCTCTCTCTCTCTCTCTCTCTCTCTCTCTCTCTCTCTCTCTCTCTCTCTCTCTCTCTCTCTCTCTCTCTCTCTCTCTCTCTCTCTCTCTCTCTCTCTCTCTCTCTCTCTCTCTCTCTCTCTCTCTCTCTCTCTCTCTCTCTGATGTGTATCATGTGCTACTATGTGCAGGAGGTGAGCGAGAAACGCTACATGTATGCATTTCCTACTATGTTTTACAGTACTTTGCGTGAATATTAGACGACCGAATATTTCATGCTAGTCATTTATTGTGACTGCAGCTCCGACTACAAAAAGTACACAGTACAAGCATACTGCCCGTGTCATGGGTTACATTCTAATTTCTATATGAAAATAACGATGTTCTATTCGTTCTGATGTGAGCTGAACAAAATATTAGCGTTCACATTCACTGTTTATGAAATGATTTGAATGTTTCAACAAACGTTAAAACCTCCTTGCCTCATGAAGTGTACAGGTGCAGATTTATGAGAGCGGAGGCACAGACCCATTTTACACGTGATGTCTGGTAAAGTAATTTCAGTACAGTTTTTTTCTCATCATGCCAACGCTCTACAGCAAAAGCCGTCTAACTCTAACTCAACCCTTCCTTCTTGCTGCATGAAATCGTGATATATATAATTCTAAGGACTCCCCCGTTAAAAAGTAATATGATGGGTCGGGTAAGAAGTGCGCACATTCTTTTATGACCCCGCAAATAATATTGGGTATGGATGCGTTGAGGTTTGTTGCAGGCGTGGCCGGCACATGCAGTTTTGTCAAAAACAAAGTGTGCTTTATAGTTATAGGGATGCGTTTTGATGTGCGTTGCCATGGGGTTGTTAGGTTAGGTTAGTTGGCCGGGTTTCAGTCCTGAGGTTAGGTGAGGTCCCATATATGGTTATAGGTGTACAATGCTGTGGTTTTGATCATTAGGTGTGTGTGTGTGTGTGTGTGTGTGTGTGTGTGTGTGTGTGTGTGTGTGTGTGTGTGTGTGTGCGTGTGTGTGTGCAGCGTATGACCATACTTATTTGTACATCATACGTGTTATTTCGGCCGTATTTAAGTATGTAAGTGACTGTAGGTGTGTGTGTGTGTGTGTGTGCGGGTGTGTTAATTAAATGACAGTATATATATATATATATATATATATATATATATATATATATAGAATGACGTCAAGAGCGAGAATGCATAGAAATTATACATGAGCAAGGGAGATCATCCTTTACTCTGTGTGTCTCCACCGAGTACATATATATTGTATACTAGTGACCATGCGTGTGGGTATTTGATCATCCTTTACTCTGTGTGTCTCCACTGTATATATATATACAGTATGTATATATATACTAGTGACCATGCGTGTGGGTATTTGACCATAAAGCGTTTGAATGATAGTCCTGGTGCGTGAGCAACGTAGCATGCGTATATAATACAATAATCTAACAAACAGGGGGAAATCATCCAGTCGATGTCAGATGTCAAGCAGACAGCCTTGGCCATACATTTTGTTTTAACTGACATAGACACTAACTTTGCAGGGCAACAAAATAAATCAAAAAATAATACCATGGCAGTTGAGGACAAAATTTTACTCGGCCGCAAGGCTCGATATTTCTCTGGAAGAACTGCATAAAGAGCAAGACGTTGTTATGCTCGAGCGCAGCAAACGAGGGCTGCGATGGAAACGGTCGCCAAACCTGACAGCTGAGGGCCCTTTTATTGCGGCCTTCTCCTCAGTGGAAAACCCTTATTTTCGTCTTCCATCGTGGAGACTGCTATGTCTATGAATTTTTAGTTGCTGACACTTATCGCTCGAGGATTCTGTCAGATTAGGAGTAGTGACATTTCAAAACGTGAATAGTTATAATTATGTTGGCATCGATCAGTAACCCTGACTCCATTTATACGTGACAGCAGGGACCTATGGTGACAGTTACACTAGTAGAAAACTATGTATTGTGTGAATGACTTTCCCGACAATGTGTGTGTGTGTGTGCTTGTGTGTGTGTGTGTGTGTGTATGTGTGTGTGTGTGTGTGTGTGTAAGTGTGAAAGAGAGAGAGTGTATGTTTGTATGTTTGTGTGTGTGAAAGAGAGAGACAGAGACAGAGAGAGAGAGAGAGAGAGAGCGAGAGAGAGTTTGTGTCTGTCTGTCTGTTGTGTGTGTGTGTGTGTGTGTATGTGTGTGTGTGTAGGTGTGTGTGTGTGTGTGTGTGTGAGTAGGTGTGTGTGTGTGTACTCTGTCCCATAAAGTAGGACTAGGCAATGGTACTATAAAAAGACTTACATTGTATTGTTCTTTTTCGTCACATACGGACAGCCTTGTGCACTGTTGTCATGGACACAATTCATTAGTATGCAATTAAAGCAATGGTAGGGAACCTTGTTTCCAGGACGTTAACGGGCTATTTATATTGTGTGTTTTTCCAGGTTGGATACAAAGATCATATATTCCAGACGCAGATCATTTGTGAGAGAGGGGGTGGGGGTGGAGGGTTATGCACGTCTTTTATAAACTCACGATTTAATTGTCGTTTCCAAAATCAAATAAAAAAATATAGATCATGTAGATGCAGTTTACGCTGCTAATTTTGTATAGTTTGTTTTGAACGATAATATTTTCCTAAGAACCTGAGAAAAATATATTAAAGCCGCAATATTATATTTTAGTGGTAAACTTTTTATTATCAACTCCTTTTCTACACTTTGGCCAAACCTTGATTTGTTGGTGTGTTTGTTCTCTCAGACTCTTGGTTAACTGCTACACTAAATGCATTGATATATATTTTCTGCCACTATTTACAAGACAATAATTATAATGATAGCAATAAATGTTATATTTATAATAATAATAATATTAATGATGTAGGCTATTCCTTGTGTTACATTTAGTCAAGTTTTGATTTTTTTTTTTAATCGAATTGCCCCTTATTTACACTCCCAAGCGCTTCTCGGTTAGTAAGTTGTCATGCCAGTCAGCGTTCACACTCACAGTCGTCCGTGAAAATTACCTTGATTCTTGCCTTCTGGTATCCGTTATCGCAGGCACACGGTAAATCCACGTACCGCACGATGACACCTGCCCTGGGAGGGCCAACCGAGAGTGGCACAAAGCATGCAGGTAAGATATAAACTTCAGGTAAACCGGCTGGAGGTAGGCATAACACAAAACACAGGTAATCACACACGGAGCAGGGTGCCCGCTTCCTACACAACAACACTTCTGGCGCTGACAAACCGCGACACAGCGTGCTCGTTTTAGCTCAGGTGCGAATGAAATCCTCCCTACTATACACTCTCTCACACTCTGCCCTTCTCCCGGACGATTTGTGCAGATTGAATAAAACTTCGATCACAAGTCAATTATCCAAAACGATGGTTATGGTAATCCATTGTTCCAGTACTCCACTGTAAAGTGTCTCCAAATGTCTGAAGTTTCACACCAGGACAGCACAGAGAGTGCGAGGAGAGTGCAGCAGCGATCAGTATAGCACAGTTGCGTCTGCTAGCCAAGTGGTCTCTTCACCGCACGATTGTTCACTGGGACTGCCTCGCTGCTCGAAACACCGCGCGCGCACGCTGAAGGTCGGCGAGCCCCGTCAGGATCAGTTATGGTTTCGTTTCCATGAACTTATACCCCCAAAACACTTCTTGCGTTACGCATCTAGATGTTTAAAAGTAGCTGATTAGATTTTACATATTCAACTCACTATTCTGAACGTTAAATGTACAATTCTATGTCCCTTTACGTCTTTAGAGTAGTATAGATTTGACCGTGAGGAAATGTACTGCGCCTTTCGGACAGGTCACGTGATAAATTATTGAGCCGTCTGCTACGATGGCTCTGGCGACAGAGATATGCTTGCACTGTTTCTGACAATCACACCGACAAAAAAGAAACGGGAAACGAAAAATACCACTGGCACGAAAAGGCTCACAGTTCAAACCGTGCACTTGATCTTCGTCAAAACATTATCCACCTTTCGGCTTAGCCTACATTGGACAGTTGGCGGCTTCATCGGCAAGGCAACATACGAGTCTGTGGTAGAAGCGATCGAAAGTTTTGTTTCCAGGGCTGGACTGTCACGGAAACTTGATGTAACGCTCGTAACGGGCGTGTTTTGGTTTGTCAATCGCCAACCGCACTTGTCTCCGCCCACCGTCGCTGGAATCCGCCCAGAACAATTAATTGGAGCGTCTGTTTTGTTTCAATTAGCTTTGTGTGATCTTTTAAATTCTTGCTCTGTCCAACCACGATCGATTTTTTTTCTTTCAGTCATTTCATTTTGTTGTTGTTGCAATATTTGTGTTCAAGATTATTTCTAAACTCGTGTTCCTCGTCAATTTGCAGAATTTGTCTTTTAAGTGTTTTAATTCCAAATTGTATAAGAATTAGTCTGTCGGCCCGGTGTAGCGATGTAAGATTGGCCCTTCTGTCACCTTCCGCCCTCGGCCTCGTCGATCTTGTATAAACTCTACATTGAACAAAAAAAACACCCTTCGATAGAACTTGGGTACCTTACATCCTTAGGGTCAAATTTGTCCAACCAATATTTTTGTATTTAAACTTAGAAATTTGATTCGTCCTAAAATGCTTCCCTTCTCATCCAAGGGACGGAAAACCACTCGATACACGTTTTCGAAGAAATCGAAGTTTGGGGTGAAATCTGTTAAATTTCACCACCAATTTTCTTCACTTGCAAGAAACTGACATTCTTTTTGTCCTTAAATAAGTTCACTTCTTTAATTTTACCAGGAAACAACATTTCCGTCTTCGAGTATAATTATACTTCAAGGGGGTAAGGTGACGAAGGGGGCCAATCTCACATCGTTACACCGGCAATCGATTACATAACGTTGAAATCTGTATTGGTGATACATGTACTGTATAATTATGCTATTGCTGCAAATGATCCGATTTCTTTGGTCACATGACTGAGTGAGCTTATCATCATCACCACCATCAGCATCAGCATCAGCATCATCATCATCATCATCATCATCATCAGTTGGCTCTACAATAAAATTATTTGTATTAGTCTTTCGGTACCGGGAAGCTGCATTTCCCCGTGTGCATGTCTTGCATTGATTTTTCTTCTTGAGTATCATTATTGTGTCGGCTTGTTCTTCAAATGTTTAGGTTCACACTCGTACTTTAAAAAAAAATAACGCCTGGTTATGCCACAGGGAGCTTGCAATTGTTACATAAGTTTACTTCTGCGTGTGAGGAAAAGGTGCCTTGAATGTTGTTTGCACTTGTGTTGAAGATCTGTATTAGAGTTTTACTTTTACATTTTCTAATTTTAAGTTAGAAAGTGTGTGTGTGTGTGTGTGTGTGTGTGTGTGTGTGTGTGTGTGTGTGTGTGTGTGTGTGTGTGTGTGTGTGTGTGTGTGTGTGTGTGTGTGTGTGTGTGTTGACGTGTGTGTTGCCGTGCGTGCGTGTGTATGTGCGTGCGTTCGCGTTTCTGTGAGTACAGGGGTAGACATGCATGCGTGTGTTCGTCCGTGTCAGTGTGTTTAGCACCGTCACGACGGAGCCAAAAGACGTGCAGTGACCTAGTTACACTCGTAATGAGACAGGATCCACCCGTGTTGACACTGTGTAATTCTGGCCTTCACTCCCATGGAGAACATTTCCGCTAGGCCCCAGTCTGTGTACACATCGTGTGTTTCAGGTAAAAGGTCTTAGCTGAGGAGAGTAGAACAAACCTGTGAATGGTTCTTTTGAGTTGAGCAAGTGTGTCTTGGAATCGAGGTTTAGAGGGGGTGTATGGAGGAAGACAATGTGAGTATGCGTGCGAACTGAAGGGGATGCAAGTGTGTCTGTGTGTGTGTTAGGGTGTGTGTGTGTGTGTGTGTGTGTCTGGTTGACTGCCTGCATGTCTGGCTGTTTCATGCGTCTGTCTGTGTCAGTCTGTGAGGGTTTCTGTATGTCTGAGTCTCTGTACTCTGTGAGAGTATGTTTGTCTGCGTTTCGGTCCGTCTGTCTTTGTGTGAATGTCTTCTCTCTCTCTCTCTCTCTCTCTCTCTCTCTCTCTCTCTCTCTCTCTCTCTCTCTCTCTCTCTCTCTCTCTCTCTCTCTCTCTCTCTCTCTCTCTCTCTCTCTCTCTTCTCTCTCTCCCCCAATGCCGCTTGTCTGTGTGCTGAAAAAAAAGCACACACCGAACAAACCGATTCAGAACCTTGCTTCCAAGCTTTATAGAAACTCCAACACAGTGCCTCCAGTCCTGTACAAAAGAACGTCACCTGGCCATCATAGCAAAAACAAGAATGTCCAGATCCGGCCACAATGACCACGCCTGCCACCCCCAGAAAACAAGAGCCCTTTGTTCTGGAATTATTTCACCCTTAGTACTACTACAAACACAGGGTGCTCAAATTCAGAGAGTCCCAATTGACGCTGTTGCAATCAGCACTGTTCCACCACACACGGACCGAAAGCTTAGCGTATGGCAAAGGAGCTTTTACTTAGACTTCGTCCACCAAAATCATTTGCAGAGGGAATGGTGTAAACTGTGTGCATCAAGGTGGACATTATTGTAGAATGAAGTTATGTCTTAATATGATTTGTTTGTTTGTTTGTTTGCTTAACGCCCAGCCGACCACGATGGGCCATATCATGGCGGTGCTGCTTTGACATATAACGTGCGCCACACACAAGACAGAAGTCTCAGCACAGGCTTCATGTCTCACCCAGTCACATTATTCTGACACCGGACCAACCAGTCCTAGCACTAATCCCATAATGCCAGACGCCAGGCGGAGCAGCCACTAGATTGCCAATTTTAAAGTCTTAGGTGTGACCCGGCCGGGGTTCGAACCCACGACCTCCCGATCACGGGGCGGACGCCTTACCATGCACTAGGCTTTAATATGATGATTGAAAAACACCTGCGTTTGGTGTGTTGGGAGTATGCTTTGAGTTTTACCTTTAACAATGCCATGTAAATACCCCGCTCTTGGCATTGTTTCGTTGCAGAATTTTGATTTTGCATTGTTCAACAGTTTAATAAACAATGCAATTGCTCTTCGTATTGAAAAAGGTAAAAATTGCTTGGTGTCTTAGTTCGGACAATTATCAAGAATACTTTTTGTAACTGTTCTATAGTTTTTATTGCGAAGAACGTGAGTGATATGCGTGTATCAGTACAAAAGGTTATCATTTGTTTGTTTATCGATTTAAACGCTTTGAATCTCAAGTGGAAAGAAATGGAGGTATTACAACGACATTGAGAGACAGGTTTTTCTCACTCAGGTGCATATAAGGCAATTGTTAGCAATAATACTTCAAGTTTTGTTTTTCTCTTAGTTTTTGTTTTGTTTTTGTTTTGTTTGTGTTTTTCTTGTTGTTTTGCAACTGAACCTTTCGTTCTGTTACCGGAACTCAGAAGAGCAAGAACCTTGGGTTTCCGTCCTTTGAACCAACAGTTTGAGTCATTATAATTTGAGCCATGTTTAAAACTGGGTAAAACAGCACACACAAATGGAATTCTGATATCTTGGTCTAGTTACAAAGTTAGTTCAGTATACTTTTGTAGGTTCTTATCTAACTGGATAGATAGTTAAGTTATTGTGTTTTAAACTTACCAGCCAGTCAGACTCGTCGTGTTACTCGCAACAGTGAGAATCAGTACAGTAATCAGAACTTTTAAAAGAAGACTTTGTACTCTAAAGTTCTTTGTTTGATATATGAATTTATTTGACTAGGAAAGGACGTTATAGAGGGTGGCGAATATCATCAAACCCCGAAACAGTACAGTAACCAGATCTTTTAAAAGCAGACTTTGTGTACCCTAATACCTTTATTGACAGACACCCTCGGTAATTACTATCGCGTAGTTTTCTTGTTACAGTCCTAATGACCTAACGCCTTGCCCACCCGTTTAACCACCCCGCCTCGTGCAAATGACTATGCTGACGTACCCCGACTGTAGATTCTAGCACAGACCGTTAGGAGCTGTTGACAATGTCGTAGCAAGCAAACTTTCCCTCCCCAGGCCCTCCATCGTTCCCTTCCGCCTTCTTTCTGTTTCCTGGGGAGTGGTCAAGCCTTCTACGGTGACAAACAAAAAAGAAGAAGAAGAAGAAGTGGAGAACAAGAAATTGAAAGAGTGTCAGCGTGTGTAGATTGTGTGCCTGTGTGTGTGTGTGTGTGTGCGTGTGTGTGCGTGTGTGTGAGTGTCTGCATGTTTGTCTGTCTACCTGCCTTTAGTGTCTCTAGATGCCTGTGTGTGTGTGTGTGTGTGTGTGTGTGTGTGTGTGTGTGTGTGACTCTGTGCGTGTATGACGATGTTTGTTTGCGTTGCCGGGAAGCGAGTAGGGGGTTGGGGTGAGTAGGTTGAAGCCGGGCAAAAGGTGCCCCTCTAAATGACTTCGCCGCGTGGCCAACACGGTGTGAATGCCCAGGTTAATGAAGTTTATTTGCCTGAAAAATGAAACCGTTGCTTGACACGACAACATCGATTTCCGAGGTTGTGTTGAGTTAGTGTCGCGACTGAAGCCCCTAGCTGTGATGAAGATCAGGTTGTGTTTGACCAGAGAGCGTCCATTCCCATGCCTTTTGTCACAAAGGGTGAGGCTTCTGTGGACTTGTAGCTGTTGACACTGTAGGCTAAGCCATCAACTTATCGTCAGCAACCAAACACAAGGTTGGCGGCGGTTCCCATGGTAAAATAACTATATTGGCAAGGACAATTAGTGGGGATCACAACCTGAGGTTTTATAAACTCTGTCTGAACTTAACTCTCTGATAATGAGAAAGTTGACAAGATACTGGCATATTCGGCCCCTGCTATATTATACCAGTGGGGTGGGGGGGTGGGGGGGCAGACAGTCAAATGATAGCCCGGCAACATGGATCAACTGTTGAATAAACTAATAGAAAATAAGTCTAAAAACTTGAGAAAAAACAACGAATGAACATGATGGATGCACACACAAAACAGTGTATTGAAGGCTCATTATTCATGAACAACACATACGAATTGTAAGATTAGGTCAGTTTACGCATTAGATGCCGCGAAATTAGCATAATTAGCATGCTGAAGGCACTAACAAATAAACGTAATATCATTTTGAAGGTGGTTTTTTTCCTTTCAGTTTCTTGTCTACATTGTTCGTAAGAGTCGCGGTTCTTATTCAGGATGGCAAAAGAAGGCTTCGGATAACATGAATCCACTCATCATGCAGATAAGACAGTATGAAACCCCTACATTTAACAAATAGTCGAGAAGTTCAAACGAACAAGAACGAGCTTGCAGCTGCATGCGTGCGTCTCACGGTGGAACACAGAGCCATTCAGTGTGCGAATCTTTGCCATTACCCCCCCCCCCCTCTCCTTTAACACCTTTATCATATCTCCAGACAAAACAGGCGATAGGAGCAAGACGCTCCAAGTGTCTCCGCGAATCCGTCAAGATCGGATTAGTCCTTTAGCCTGATAGGAATGGTTTGTTGCAGCCGTGACCCGACAGACACGTTCTTTTGCTGCTCGGGGATTATTGTGGGCAAAGCCTGTAATTTCTTCACCTGCTTGTTTCTTCACAGTTGTGTTGAGCGTCATCAGCATGCAGGGCTCAATGTTCTGACACATTCAGTCTGTCGTTAATGAAATTCTTTGCGACCTTGAGGGCTTCCCGGCACTGAGTGATATCTACATTATTTTGTTCGTTGTACATGTATTTTTTTCTTTCTTTCTTTTTGCTTTGTATTGTTTGTTTGTTTGTCTTTGGTTTGGCTCTGTCTCCAACATTTCTATCTGTTGTTGTTTTGTGTGGGTTGTTTTGTGGGTTGTTGTCTATTGTTGTGCACTATGCAAGGTGGTTTGCATAGAATCACCGAGGAAGGCAACAGTCCAAGGTGAGATATGTGTGTATACGACAGGGTCAACATACATGTAACAGTAAGGGAAACGTCCGGTAAGGCGAGACTGACGTGCATTCCAGACATGGTCAAATGACTCTTTGTATTGTTTAACTGCAGCAGTTAATATGACCGACGAGACCAATTTGCGTCTTATTGTCTCAACCTGCTATGATACAACATATTTTCGTGACGAATAAAATGACTGGCAGAGCTATCATACTTCATACACAGTCTAGAAGCTCAATTGTCCACTAAACTCCTGTCTCCTGACAGAGTTACATGATTGTTTTCTATACTCTTCAAAGTAGGCTATTCATGAAGACTTATCTATATTTCTGATCACCATATTTGTTTTCAATTCAACGTTGAGCCTTTCCGTGTGACATGCATGAGACAGGCTATCATACTTGGCAAGCAGCCTCCTCACAACTGAATTAACCCCCCACCCCCTCCCTCTTTCTCAAAAAGCTGACCACATAAACCAGAATGTCATCCACTAGTGATGCACCATAAGGGTGTTACTGCCGAGATTTATAAAGACTATCTATGCAGACTAATTTGTGTCTGAGGGTCTGACTGTGTTAATTCATCAGTTATCACCTCCATGACATGTATATGACAGAGCTATCATTCCCCGCACGCAGGCTAACAACTAAATTACCCTAACCCGGTACTTGACAGTAATATCCCAATAACTGCATCCTCCTGCATTCATTTTTTCAGCTTCCCCACACACCCCTCACCTCCTCTCATGTTTAAAGGGAGATGACACACAACTGTCTCCATATGTTGTTTAGCTCGGCTGATGGTTTCTTTGTTCGCAGTGATGATTTGCCGTTTACAATCATAATTTCTCTCACATATACGCTGATCATGCAACCAGAAATCCCATTTCGAGGGCAGCTGTTTAAGAACCCTACATTTTTGTTTACATTGACAATGTTCAATCGATGTTTAAACTTTATCTACAGGAAGTCACTAAAACGTCGACGATGCAAAGTCGTCAATCAGCTGCATGGCAATATGAAAAGGCAGCGCAATTTTCGGTCGAGTGACGAACGGCCGACTCAATCCCGTATTGTTGAGCCCTGCTTGCGTCCATGTTAGCGACTTCAGCCTGCCATCTTGGAAATACACCAACAATAGTTAAACGAGTAGTGTCTCTTTAAACCAGCCTCCAAACTGTACAACAGATCTTGACACGCACTACCACTGCCATTTTTTGTTCGTTGCTTTTTTTTTTTTTTTAAGCGACAGAAAGCAGGGTCGGGAGTGAGGTTAGAAATAATTTGCGGAAATTTGTTGGCATTTATGGCGGAGGTGGCGATCCTATTGTTTGGCCCCGCGTGTTCAAGGGCAGATAATCAGCCTCAGCTGTCTGCACGAGTCAAGTTGTCGTCCCTTGGTTCTTTGGTGGCATGCCAGACACGTCTGAGGAGTCGAAGGTACGGCCGGACGGAAAGTGGACAGGTGGGAATTATTTTGTCAGAAGAGAAAAGCAAAGAGAGAAAGGAGCACAAAAAAAAGAAAGACAAAAAGGTTCTGTACTTGTTCTTTCTTGTTTGTACTGCAGTCCTTGGGGGTTGTCACAAGAATTGGCATTGCAATATAGCTGTTGTTGCTTTTATATGCTGTTGCTGTCCACACTATAATTGTTTAATAATTTTGTTAAAAAGTAAAATAAAAATTTCTGGCCGGGTACTTAGTTCTTCATTTTGTTGTGGTACTTAGTTTTTTTTCCGTTTTATTTATTCATAGCCTATTTTAGTTTTTTTTTTCTCACTTATTTTGATACCAAATGCACATCAACCAGCTTTAAAAAAAAAGGGGGGGGGGGTTTCAGTTTCTACTTTTAGAGATGGTCTTTTCTGCAGATGCTGCATGCAGTTCTGCTAAATCAAACTGACCCTCATACATGCTTTTTACACTGAATACAACTTTCAGATTTACTTGCTTTTTTTCTTTCCGTCTTGCTTTTTCTCAGTCTTGCTTCCTTACTTGTTTTCTTTCTTCCTTCTATCACCTTTATATGGAAACTGAGCAGCACATTTTGCTTCTTCCTTCCTTCTTTCGAACTTCATTTCGGTCTTTCTGTTTCAACGGGATTGAAATAAATTTCAAGGGGTACAGTGCATTGACCACTTTATCATTGACTCCTTCACACTGTGAAGCCACTGCTCCAACACGGACTGACGCGTGTCAGCGGCTGATGGCTTTCCCACACCGTTGGCGGAATTCTCTGGTGCAGCTGCCCACGTTCTTCTTGAAGGAGCTCGTGCAGAAAATACGATAAGTGGCAATCGCACACTGCATGTCGAGTCCCGCGACTTGGGAGAACTTGCCACTCATCTGTCTTATCCAGTGGCTTAGGATCCTGGGGGTGGGGCAGGGGCGTAGGTGGAGGTGGGGGGGGGGGAGGGGGAGCAAGTACTGTCGTACCATTTTTCTACTTATATAGTCAGACAGTCAGACATGAAGACGCGCCGGCGCTCGCATATATACGCACGCACGCGCGGACGCACGCAAATAAAGTGGGGAGGGGGGGAGGGGGGGGGGGCATGGCAAAATAACTAGTTAGTTACATCGATGCTTCTTTTGCACCCACAACATCAGTATCAACAAAACCTGGGAACCTCTTCTGTGACCCGCCTTCCTGGACTCGCCTGTTACCGTGCTCGTATATCCTTGATTGTCGCAACACTGAACGAGAGGGCTAATATGATTACTGCTTGATTGCTGAAACAGAGAAGTGCGATTGTGGAGACAAGTTCTGCCGCCGAGAGATTGAGAAAACACTCTTATAGGTTCTTTGAAGGACGACCACCTGCATAAGTATAGTGCCTTTTATGAGGTTGATCCTCTGAGTGACTGTATCGAGTGGTCTGGACAGAGAGATAGATTGCATAGACACAATAGACACATAGATGTAATTAAGTAATGTTCCTTGGCCATATTCATCTGGATAAGGTTTTCTGGATAAGGTTTTGGTTGGTGCATTGTGGATGCTCCTCTGGAAATGTATACAGGGAAAAACTATGTATGTTATTGTTCATTGCTTATTAAACGGAAAGTGGAAATGTATTGTCACATTCTCGTATGCACACGGCACATTCACACAGGTACACGTCACACACACACACACACACACACACACACACACACACACACACACACACACACACACACACACACACACACACACACACGCACACACACACGCACACACACACACACACACACATACACTCTCACACACACACACACACACACACACACACACACACACACACACACACACACACACACACACACACACACGAGTAGAAATTCTTGGACAAAGCGCCGCCTTTACGTATCAACTTTATCCAGTGGAATGTGTGTTTGTTTTAAAGTAAAAAAATGCAAGGAGTATATATTTTGGGTGTAGACATTTTGGGAGTAGACCAAATGAGATGTTACCATTCCCAGGACAAGAGGACTGCATGCAGTGTATGCAACATTACACGATGTTTGGTTACTCTGCATAAACCACAGGGGACAGGTTCATTTCAGTCATACTTGTGTCACCAGGCAAACCCGGCTATCTCTTTGCAATTACCTAAATGTATTTTCGGGTGCTGGTATCTTGGAATGTGGACTGAATGGGTTTTAGGCAGATGTGTGTTGTGTTTGTATGTAGATAACCTCGCCAGGGCAAAGGGCGGAAAAGTGAAGCTTCCCTTGCAGGTGCGATGACAATTAATGTTTTCTTAAATTGAGACGCTATAAATCCTCTGTTTAAATCCCTCTTTTCCCGCTGTCAACCTACAGTTCGTTGTATTCGAGCAGGATTCACAACTGGGTGTTTTTTCAATGTATAAGAACATCGTCTAGTAGACATAACAATAGGAAGACTGAAAAGCACGCACGTGAGTCAGTGTTCACCATACAGACATGTCTATAACCTATACACAGGCGTGCATGTGACTTCCAACATATTCTCAATTCGTTATTCGTAGGTATGTTTATATATCACTCATACACACGTGTGGTTTGTCTCATGAGTGTCTCATGAGTGTCTTCAATTCGTTATTTCTTTCCTACTCCGCTTTACTAATTGCATGTATAGACTTCAAACTTACCAGCATTATTCTTTGTCTGCAACTTAAACAGAGGAGTTACAAAGTGTCGTAACGTTCACATTTAATATGTATGTCATAAACTGTCGATGCTTTACCTTATCAACGATTATTGTTGACCTTATGCACATGTACTATTTAATAACGTCACAAGTGCAAAAATCACCTCTACTAGAAAGCCTAAGCGTGCGGAAAAAAAGCAATGTGTCCTCGATTGTACCCCGCAAATTTTGTTTCTGGGGGGTCTGGTCGATAACAGAAAAATCTTAACTTCACGCCTTTTTGTTTTGAAGTATCATCGATGTCACAGACATGATAGATAACCTCTTCTGCATTTGTGAAAGTTTGAAGTGTGTTTTATTCCGTTCACTAGACATCCATTAAACGATGTACCTGACAACTGAACGGAAGGCTTAAATACTCGGAAGCAGTTTGTGGTCTGAAGATGTTGAGATTATATAATCTCAACATCTTCATATATATATATATATATACACTACTTTTTTGTTCTAGAAAAGATACTAGGTATGCTCCGTTTAAAACGAGTTTTCTGCATGTTTCGATAAAAGTGTGTATTTATATAGTTATGAGAGACAACATATGTAGCATCGGTCTTTGAACTAATTCTCACAGAAGACTACATTCATGACCAAGATTTTCCTACACGATCTATAACACCAGCAGCTATTTTTCTGCACCTTGCTGGTTACCTGTACGTCGTATAACAGTTTGCGGGAAGCTGAATGGTGCAGTGTCAATCGTTGGCTCTGTCCGCAAGCCCTCCCTTTCAGGTGTTGACTCAAGCTGCTCGTCGCTGCAAGTTTTTCCGTACTGCTTGCACGTCGATTGCAATGCTGGCTGCTCTTGCTTCAGCCACGGTCCTGTATTTGCTTGCTACCTCACGCATGAACGGTCGGCCTACAACCCTTGTAATAAGAGCTCTGACAATAGCGTCTCTAGCCGTTGTCACCGTGCAGCAGTGCACTTGTCAGTGCAAGATTGAAGACGACGAATGCTGTCGTTGTTAATGCAAGTTTGACAATATTGTCCATAGTGCAGTCGTGTCTGCGAGACTGATAACGGTTTCTGTGACTGTTGTAACTGCAGGAATGACAAAAGCGTCTATTACATCCACGGCTGCAAGACTGACAAAAGCACCCATTGCTACAAACATTGCATGCATGACTACAACAATATAACAAGTGCCAATTTCAATTGTCACTGCGGGAATGACAATGGCCTCTATTGCAGTTATTACTGCAGAGCTGCGGAAAACGGCGTCTAACGCAGTTGTGTCTGTAGCCGGACTGATAAAAGCTTCGGTTATTGCAGAATTGACTTGTGGTCTGACAATATTGCACAATTTGCATTTGAGGGCTGGCAAAGACTTCAGCATTGACAACAATATCTTCTACAGTTGTGACTGCAACACTGACAATGGCTCCTATTAAAGTCGTCGACTGCAAGACTAACAATAGCATCTAGTGCAGTTGTAACTGCAGGTCTAACAACAGCGTCTGTTGCAGTTGTGACCACAGGACTAAACTTTGACAGCGACTGTATTGCAGTTGTGACTATACATGACTAAAAACAGCGACTGTATTGCAGTTGTGACTACACATGACTAAAACCAGCGACTGAATTGCAGTTGTGATTACACATGACTAAAAACAGCGTGTGTGTTTTTTTGTTGTTGCAGTTTTTACAACAGGACTGACAACAGCTATTTTATAGTTGTAATTGAAAAACAGCCAATAGTGCATATTGCAGTCACGCCAGCAATACATATAATCGACTGTCTTATAGTTCGTGATTACAACATTGGAATAAAATATCAATATATATCGATATAATATCTCTCAAAGAAGATATATACAACACTTTACAGTGGAAGAAAGGAGGCAGGGTGCCATGGGCTTATGTGCGCGGCATAGTTAGTATATGCTTACACTAAATCAGATTTTGGAGAAGAAGAAACAAGTCGCGTAAGGCGAAATTACTACATTTAGTCAAGCTGTGGAACTCACAGAATGAAACTGAACGCACTGTATTTTTTCACAAAGACCGTACTCGTAGCATCGTCAGTCCACCGCTCGTGGCAAAGGGAGTGAAATTGACAAGAAGAGCGGGGTAGTAGTTGCGCTGAGAAGGATAACACGCTTTTCTGTACCTCTCTTCGTTTTAACTTTCTGAGCGTGTTTTTAATCCAAACATATCATATCTATATGTTTTTGGAATCAGGAACCGACAAGGAATAAGATGAAATTGTTTTTAAATTGATTTCGAAAATTTAATTTTGATCATAATTTTTATATTTTTAATTTTCAGAGCTTGTTTTTAATCCAAATATAACATATTTATATGTTTTTGGAATCAGGAAATGATGTAAAATAAGATGAACGTAAATTTGGATCGTTTTATATAAAAACAAAATTTATTACAATTTTCAGATTTTTAATGACCAAAGTCATTAATTAATTTTTAAGCCACCAAGCTGAAATGCAATACCAATGTTCAGCCTTTGTCGAAGATTGCTTTACAAAAATTTCAATCAATTTGATTGAAAAGTTAGGGTGTGACAGTGCCGCCTCAACTTTTACAAAAAAGCCGGATATGACGTCATCAAAAGTATTTATCGAAAAAAAGAAAAAAACATCCGGGGGATATCATTCCCAGAACCTTTCATGTCAAATTTCATAAAGATCGGTCCAGTAGTTTGGTCTGAATCGCTCTACACACACACACACGCACAGACACACACACACACACACACACACACACACACACACACACACACACACACACACACACATACACATACACATACACACATACACACACACACACACACACATACACCACGACCCTCGTCTCGATTCCCCCTCTATGTTAAAACATTTAGTCAAAACTTGACAAAATGTAAAAAGGTGTCCGTCATTGTTCTAACTGCATGATATTGCGAGACTGGCAATGGCGTCTTTTGCAGTCATGAATGGAGGACTGACAGAGGTTGTCCATCGTTGTAGTTGTAGTCGCAGGTCAAGCAAACGGCTTCTTGTCCAGTTGAATGAACCCAAAGGTTCACCAACGCTGTCCAATCCTCTTTGCGAGCGTTTTCCGCAGGGTCGTGTCTGGTCAATAAACAAAGAAGGACGATGTTCCCTTTTGGCAGCGAAAAACTGTCGGTTTGTTGTTTCGGGTCTAACACTATCGCAGCCACCTTGTCTTCTGGAGGTGTGGTTAGAGGTGCAAAAGTGTCACCTGTTGGAGTCTGTAGGACTCCGCGTGTGGACTCTATCAGTCCCAGTTTGTGCACTTTTGTTGGCCAAGTATGGAATTTGTGATATAATAGTATGTGTGAGTGTGTGTGTGTGTGTGTGTGTGTGTGTATGTGTGTGTGTGTATGTGTGTGTGTGTGTGTGTGTGTGTGTCTGTGTCTGTGTCTGTGTGTCTGTCTGTGTGTTTGTGTGAGAAAGACAGACAGACAGACAGAGACAAAGTTATGCTAACCCTTCTCAGATAGCCACAAATCATCATTCCTTTTCGGTCACAATAATGTTACACTATTTACAAGGTGGAACTACGTTTTTATCACAGGATCGTAAACATTATAGTTCTAACTGAAACTGTCACGCTTGTAAACTGTTCAGCAAAACTCAAAGTTTTCTTAGCAAACCAACAACCACCAGAACCATCAAAATGTTTACAACCAGCACAACACTTAAGCCCAGCAATTTAACAACAGTTTTCCTACCTCGTCAAAACCACAGCAACTCTACCCGAACCCCGGAACCTATGAAAAACAGTTTCTCTATAGCACATCAAAGTAAACTTGCTAACAATCGTCACCTGTGAGTAATTGAACTTCGTCGACGAGGACCCTCTCTTTCTCTCCCCGCACCTTTAACTTTGTCGTGGCGACTTCGGGTAGTCGCTCAGATACCATCGAGAACAGCACAGTGCTCTTCACACGTCGTAAACATTGTGTTCTTTTCTGACACTCCCTCGGGCGACTTGAACACCGTTGGGCTAAGGGTGGGGGCTGTCATAACTGTAGTCACCTAGAGGTACGCTAGAGAGTCAATGAACCAAGGACGTTCTACTTCAAACGGAAGCCGCAAGGCTGTGGGAAAGTTTGTCAGCATTTTGACTGAAAATCGTTTTCATGGAGAATGCATTTTGAGATCCGAGTAACAGCAATTTCTTGGTGTTAAACGCTGAATATATTTCTTCTATTGTATTGTTATTTTCAAGTAAGCATTTATGGGTCTGTAAGCAAAATTACCTTTTCAAATTAGTTTTTCATTTAAAGTTAAAGACCCATTGTTATGTTCGTACACAAGCTAGAAGAATTGCTACTCTTTTAAGTAGTTAAGTAAATTAATTCTTCGTTTGGGAATAACTTGTATATAGTCGTTGTAGGCATACGACACTGCGTTAAGGACATTCTTAAAAACTCAAATCTAGTTACTTGGTATGGACACGGGTCAACTTTATGTGCAGACCCAGAGACGGAAGCCATGTCCCACCCCCGTGTCATCACAATGGCACGTAAAAGACCTTGGTCATTCTGCCATAAGTGCAGGTGGCTGAATACACCTAAACACGCAGACACCTGGGTAGCGCGACTCCGTTGCTGCTAGCTTTCCACTGGGAGGAAGCGACCCGAATTTCCCAGCGATGGGACAATAAAGTAATGAAAATGAAATGAAATGAAATGAAATGAAAGTGAGAATTTTACATCGGTAAATACACTACTTGATAGACACGATCTTCACTAGTTGAGACTAAATCAAACTTTAGCTGTGGCTGTCCGAATAAGTATTATTTGCTGATTATGTTTATCAATTCTACGCCAGTGAAAAGCAAGTCTCTCGAAGAAATTGCGTCAATACAAAGACCACCAAATTATGTGAAAATGTCGTGTGACAAAATCGAGAATGATATATCATTGCTACCGCCTCCGTCATATTTCCCACGCAGGTGTCAAATTCATGTTGAGCCACTTTTTAATTTTTATTTTTTTTTATCTGATATTAACTTCAGGAGTCTTTCTACAACTCATTTTCTGTCCACCATTTTGTCGGAATTTGGGTGGTTTTGCGCATTTCACTTAAAGGGCATTTTGTTGAGACAAAATCATTTCGCGACATTTTCCATGAACCCTTCTTCTGGACTTCATTTTCTTCCGGGCATTTTGTCCAAAGTCAGGTGTTCTCGTGTACTTTCCTGTCGAGAATTTTGTCCAAAGTCAGGTGTTCTCGTGTACTTTTCTGTCGAGAATTTTGTTCGAAGTCAGGTGTTCTCGTGTACTTTTTGTCGAGAATTTTGTTCGAAGTCAGGTGTTCTTGTGTACTTTTCTGTCGAGAATTTTGTTCGAAGTCAGGTGTTCTCGTGTACTTTTCTGTCGAGAATTTTGTTCGAAGTCAGGTGTTCTCGTGTACTTTTCTGTCGAGAATTTTGTTCAAAGTCAGGTGTTCTCGTGTACTTTTCTGTCGAGAATATTGTTCGAAGTTAGGTGTTCTCGTGTACTTTTCTGTCGAGAATATTGTTCGAAGTTAGGTGTTCTCGTGTACTTTTCTGTCGAGAATTTTGTTCGAAGTCAGAAGTGCGCGTCTTTTGTGCACTTCACTTATTGTCAAGCACCGTAAACGGGTAAAATCCCTACCTCAGCTCAATCCCGAAGCAGAAACCCCTTCGCCCATTGACAACTACCGTACACCTCTCAGCCACCACAGTTTCGCAGGTAGCAAATGGAGTTTGTATTGAGGCCACGAAAAGGAGGGAGCAGTGCACACAGGTGGGGCGCCAGGTGATTTGACATTGATGGAGAACAACCCCCCGGGCTTACTGCACAACGTATGGGAGGACTGAGACAGGTGAAGTGAGCGAGTGACAAGCAATGATGATATAACCTATAGCTGCTGCTGAGAACAGTCGAACCTGGTTATACACTCTAAATCAAAGTGTTCTAATTTAGAACACTCTAAATGTTGCTAGTTAAGAACACACAGAAACGTGTTTTTTGGTGTTCTATATTACAACGGATTTATACGAATATAGACCAATACTGAACACTTTCTTCACACATCCTGAACGCATTGAAACGTTTTTGTACACATACAGAACACACAAAAGTGTTCAAAAAGTGTCCAGAAAAGTGTTCAGAACACACAGAGACAAAGTCTGAGTCGAGAAACGTGCAACAAGAAAAAGCGCAGCGAGTGATAGGTAGTTAGGGCACGGCAACCCGACAGCAAATGTCTCAGCACGCCTACATCAAAGGCAAGAGGGTTTCACAACCTGCAGCTTCCAAAGGTTGCGATACGCGACACGGCAAGAGCGAGAAAAGTTAAGAACGTTTTTCCTGATGGCTAGCCAGTCGACATGGGATGCTTGGGCGTACCGAAGGCTGTCGCCACGGGGCACTTGGAACTCAAGAAGAAAGTGCACGGTGAATTGAAATGCTGAGAGTTTACACAAGGGGACTTATGCATAAGTCTTCACAAAATGAACGAAATGATACAGCGGGCAGCTGAAAGGTTGTATGACCAGATGCAAGGGGACTGGGAAAGACATCCTTTTGAACAATTACTGAGTTGAACGTGAGCAGCATTTCTATGACTTGGAGGTGGCATGTACTGAGGAAACTGAATACTTACTTTGCTTTACAAAAAAATCTAATTAATCAACACTAAAAGAAAACGTTTGTGCAAGCAGGGAGTCACACAGACATGCACAGACACACACACACACACACACACACACACACACACACACACACACACATACTCACACACACAAATACACACACACACACACACACACACACACACACACACACACTCACACAGCTCATTACAGTACATTATCAAATACTATCTCAGCTAATACAATTCAGACACATCTAACGTGTTTGCTTTTTAAAGCCGGGATTTGTGCCTGCAGTCCCTTTAACAAGAGTAAACATCCCTCTTGATAATTTTGGTTTGTATTGAAACTCTCCAGCTACTGAGAATTGTATCCAATACATTGTATCCATGCACTTCACTACCTCACAATCCTACGTTTCTATCTCAAACTTCCTCCGTTACCTACCAATACTCTCAAATTCCCCCACACGAGCCATTGACCGGCCCCATCGTTTGAACTGGCGTCAAAATAGCACCTTTCATTGCAGCAAGCGTCGCGACCGCCATGATTATCAGCGTAGATAACTCTGAACGAGCGGTTCCCTAATCTGCTCTTAATCCTGGACATTCAAAGGGCGATAACCGAGCTGAGAGACCACGTCACTTTATCACCAATGGTTACGTCACAAGGGGGACAAATGACGCTATACCGTATGACGTTTCCTCAGTGGGAAAGCAAGTGGATTAGACCCTTGCGAACCGTAGCCACAACAGCTGCAGTATAGCCAGCTCTGGTTATTTGGCCTGTGGAGTGGCGGGTTTGTTGGTAAAGCTGGACCCACGTTCGGATCAACACAGAGAGGGTTCAAACAAGTAAGCATGTATATGAACATGCATGTACACGAGTATGTGCTCAACTGTCAATTTGTCAGCTTACAAAAAGTACTCTAAAATCAGTTTTCATTCTCTTATTGGCAGTTTATTTTTATTTCAAACAATTATTTTTATAATATGTTTTTACAATGAGGGTGCTATTACTTTGCGGCGTCATTAAATTGTCATACGATTTGCCTTGTTAACAATTGTGAGAAATAACATGCAGTTCTTTCCTATAACTGACATATATTCATTCTGCTAGCGCATATTTGCAGTCACAGTGTTGTCACTCACTTCCAACCAGGCAGCAACACACGAGAACAGTGTGCACTGATCAAAATATTTCTGCTCTAAATTGAGTTTATTTGCGTAAATCTCAGTTAAGTTTAAACGGACAACGGTTTTTACAAACCTTTACCAAAATAAACAGTTTTTACAAATTCACTCGGCATATGTCTCGTTTTTCTTGGGTAAAGTGATCGTATGAAAATATCCATACAAACGCATACACTCGTCTTCGTCAAAACGGAGTGTACGAGCTGCCAAGCAATCAACGATTTATTCTCAGCTAATGCCAATTTTCATCCCGTCGTCACATAACTACTCACTCGGACAAGCCGCCTACAAACAAACGACTGCTGCTCTAAGATGTAACAAGTATTAGCCCAGTATCAACGGACACGCTTTTGTATCGACTGCTCACAAGAATTAATATTATCATAGTTTATCTAATCAGTTTCAACATCGTGCCGTCTTTTTTTTTCGTGCGTTTCTTGAGAGTAAAAAAGCCACACAAACGTATATGCACTAGTCTCTTTCATAACGGATGACACGAGCTGTCTTGCAATGCAATCAACGATTCGTTCTTATCATCTGCCACTTTTCAACCCTTCGTGACATAACTGCTCCCTCGAACAAGCCTGGAATCAAGCTCAACAACCTCTTTTCAGCGGAAGTTATTCAGCAGCGGCATGGAATTGTACTCATTTGCTGTAATTCATCCCCACGCCTAAAGCTCCTGGCTCAGGGCGCAAAAAGCAGATTTGAGTTGTCGTAGTAATAGCCCGTCCCTTCATTCCCTGGAATCAACCTGTCTCCTTTTACAATGGCCGCCCGAAATATGGCGCGGCTCAGCTTCCGCCGCAAGGTGATCTACGGGCTCAGCCAATGGACCAAGCCGCACGTGCACGCATCACCCGCGGACGCATGCGCATTCTCACGCGCCGGGGAGCCAGAGGGGAAGCTAATGAGCAATTTCTAAACCTGGGGAGCGTGACTCCAAATGATAAGCTTTCAACCCTCGACAAACGTCGCCTCGGCAGCCAAGAATTTATGGCGAAAGGTTATGAATGCAGGGGGGCGGAGGGATCTCTGAAGGTCACGCATGCTGGAGTTTCATTTTTAGAAATCTGGCTCCGTGGGACAAAAAGGCAAAAAAAAACCAGCTCAGACCTTGTGTCAATATCATTTTCAAGTCAGATTGCGCTCTCTTCACTTTTGAAAGGAACAGGCATGGCAAAAAGCAAAACCAAATTGAAAACCAATCGAACAAAGAGCTTAAGAATAAAACATTAATCAACAAATAAGGTAGATGAAAGCGAATAGTTAACTGACAAAATAGTTGTACACTAAGTGTTAATTTGTTTTTTAGGATCATTCCCATTAGTTGTTTCGCTTCATGAATAGTCCTAACTACTGTAATATGCATGCGGCATTGTATTTTGCAAAATCAATATTTGAATACATCGTTCAAACAAAGAGTACGCCCAGTACTTCCCTTTTGACAGTTGTATTGGTTTAAACACAATTTTATTCAAAATACATGACATGAAACAATTGACAAAAATGCAGCTAGGACACGAACTGTTGTATACAGTTGTATTCATGGACACACGAACAGTGTCCAAAGAACTGACTGACTTCTTCTTCTTCTTCTTCTTCTTCGTTCATGGGCTGAAAGTCCCACGTTCACTCATGACTTTGCGCGAGTGGGGCTTTACGTGTATGACCGCTTTTACCCCGCAAGTTAGGCAGCCATACGCCGCTTTCGGAGGAAGTATGCTGGGTATTTTCTTGTTTCTATAGCCCAACCGAACCCTGACATGGGTCACAGGATATTTTTCGTGCGCACTTGGTCTTGTGCTTGCGTGTACACACGATGGGGGATAAGGCACTAGCAGGTTTGCACATAAGTTGACCTGGGAGATCGGAAAAAAATCTCCACCCCTATCTCACCAGGCTGCCACGGCCGGGATTTGAACTCACGATCTTCCGAATAGGAGGCCAATGTCTTATCCACTAGGCCATCGCGCCCGTCCACTCACTGACTTCAACATAAATGTTGCGAAACGTACAACGCATACATCTGCAGAAACCATCATCATATAAGAAAAATGGCAGCATTTCGTGAAACCGATATGTGCGCCGCATTGACGGAGGTTCATATTTGAGATGCAGAATCTAATGAACTAAGGCTAACAACAAAAATAGTCTGTTTACGTTAACATAGGCAAAAAAAATAGGGTCGGTAGGTCAGGATTTTTTTTTTTTTTCCCCAAAAAACATATTTTTAAGTTATTTTGCCAAAAAAACAAAGACTTTTTTTTCTCCCCCAAATGCCAAAAAAGTCTAGGGTCGCGCGAAAAAATAGGGTCGGTCGGGATACCGTAAACAGACTTTTTTTGTGTGCCTAAGCTCATTAGTGATTCGTTACGTCCTCACACGCTTCTAAATCCATTAGGTACATTAACTTAGCTACACGCTTAAAAAAAAAAGACAGTAACGAAATCTCTGTTAGGAAAAAACCCGTTGCATAATGAGCAGAAAGACTGCCCCTCCTCTTTCTCCTCCTTCTCCTCCTCCCCTCAACCCCTTCTTCAGAAAAAAAGAGATTAAAACGAAGGAAGGGAAGCTCCTCTTTTTAAACCGCTCAGCTCAGACAGCTGTTGCTGTTAATTCAAAACAAAACAGCGCATTTAAGACAGCGAGCGAGCCACTCAACCCAAAGGAGCTGCGTCAACTGACAGACATGGACTAAAACTGGAAGGATCGGTGCTGTACATGTCTACATCTCCTGTCAGATTTGCATCCCGTCTCTTACTTTTCATGGGCCCTTCTCAAGGTGTAGAAGGGGAAAGCCGTAGTTTTACCTGAGCAAACACGGGGAGCCGTGTGGAGGAGGGAAACGGGCCAAAGCTGCTCTGTGTTCCCGTGTGGCAGTGGCTTTTGTGTTTCAAGGGGAACATGGAGGGATCTGGCTGGCTCCCCGAAAGGTGCAAAAATCGCACGTTGTTCTCAATGACGTCACTGAGGGCCGCCGAGCGGAGATGATCCTGTGAAATTTGTTTTTATGTTTTTTGTTTCGTATTTGTCTATTCTCCAGGCCCCTGTCCGTTCATCTTCTTCTTCTTTACGGTTGTCTATACTATAGCTTTCCTTCGTCTTCGACGTCTCCCTCCTTTTTACATTTAGTCAAGTAGTAAATTTTAAGGGGCTTATTGTCCGTCAGGTCTTAATTGCCTATATTGGACATGAATTGGTTTATACGATTCGAGTTTTTACGCCCTCACGGCTTTTGATGTTTGCGTGTTTAGGTGGTATCAGCCATCTGCACTTATGGTAGAATGACCAAGATCTTTAACGTGCCATTGTGGTGACACGGGGGTGGGATATGGATACCGTCTCTGGGTCTGCACATAAAGTTGACCCGTGTCCGTCCCGGCCCGGATTCGAACCAGCGACCTCTCGATCACAAGTCCAGTGCTCTACCACCTGAGCTACCCGGGCCCCCAAAGTCAAGTTTTGAATAAATGTTTTAACATAGAGGGGGAATCGAGACGAGGGTCGTGGTGTATGTGTGTCTGTGTGTGTGTGTCTCTGTGTGTGTGTAGAGCGATTCAGAGTGAACTACTGGACCGATCTTTATGAAATTTTACATGAGAGTTTCTGGGTATGATATCCCCAGACGAGTTTTTCATTTTTTCAATAAATGTCTTTGATGACGTCATATCCGGCTTTTTGTCAAAGTTGAGGCGGCACTGTCACACTCTCATTTTTCAATAAAATTGATTGAAATTTTGGCCAAGCAATCTTCGACAAAGCCCGGACTTTGGTATTGCATTTCAGCTTGATGGCTTAAAAATAACTAATGAATTTGGTCATTAAAAATCGGAAACTTGTCATTAAAAACATTTTTTTTCTAAACAATCCAAAAACAATTTCATCTTATTCTTCGTCATTTTCTGATTCCAAAAACATATACATATGTTATATTTGGATTACAAACAAGCTCTGAAAATTAAAAATATGAATAATATGATAAAAATAAATTGTCCGAAATGGATTTAGAAACAATTTCATCTTATTCCTTGTCGGTCCCTGATTCCAAAAACATATAGATATGACATGTTTGGATTAAAAACAAACTCAGTACGCTAGAAAGAATAGAGATACAGAAAAGCGTGTTATCCTACTCAGCGCGACCATTACCGCACTATTCTGGCTTGTCGATTTCACTGCCTTTGCCACGAGCGGTGGACTGACGAAACTACGAGTATGCGGTCTTGGTGAAAAAATGCAGTGCGTTCAGTTTCGTTCTGTGAGTTCGACAGCTTGACTAAATGTTGTTATTTCGCCTTACGCGACTTGTTGAATTATATCTTCATGTTTGAATCAATTTTCTCTGCGATTTCGTTATTGGTAGTACAGTATTAATAGCGTTTTACCTGACCCCCATCTGTTTTTAATAGTTTGTCCTAAAGTGTCGTGTCTCAATATGATCTACTCAGTTTTAATTTGTTTTGTCCGCACCTCGACCGACTGACCCTATGCCAATTGAGGCACCTTTTTCTGGTCTCATCGTCCTCTCCTTTACCTATTTTTCTGTTATCCCCCCCTTCTCTATCCCTCCCACCCCCATACAACGCCCGACCGTCTCTTCCACCCATCCTACCCATGGATATAACATACAGACTACTTGACCTATCCTTCCATGGTAGCCCCCTCTCGATTTTATTCTTGTTTGCATTCATTCTTAACATATATGTCAGGATTCATTCATCACTTCATCAAGGTACACTGAGTTTTATGTTTATGCTTCAAGTTATTTTTCTCGACAATACAAGCCTCTCTGCGTGTAAAACTTAACGACCTTGCTTAAAATAACCCTATTAAAGTTGGCAGGCATTACGGCAGAAAGGAAAACGCACTGCATGCATGAGCAATGGTTCTTGATGATTGCATGCTCAGTGTAGTAGTCATGAAAAGGCTGAGAGCAAAGAGCCGCGCACAAAGGGAAAGATATTATCAGAACACACTGAGGAGCAGACATTAAGTTGAAGGGAATTCTTTTTGTGACTCAGGTAACATTTGACGTAGTAGTGTTTTTTGTGTGTTTTTTTCTGCTTTTTTTCCCCTTTCTCAACTTTTTATTTTTCAGAGAGAAAAATGTATGTAGTGACTGCTGTAACTGAGTCCATCGCACGGACTGAGGCTTTGCAATTCGTGTTTTTTTCCGTTTTTATCTTTTATTTGTTTGCGTTTATTATGCTTTTTTTTCTCAGAAAAAACCCTACAAACACACATCTTCTTTAGCCCAGCTCCTCTCTGGATTTGCAATCAGTGGAACTTTTATCCGAAATTATTCAGTTTACACCGTGTAGACAGGTGTTTGTTTAACCTTCAAGTTAAAATATATCGATTTGATGTTTTCCCAGCCTGTGTTTTGGGTGGATGTTCTGGTAAGGGTAGGTACAAAGAAAAAATTTCGAGGCATTGCAGTTGTACATTTCTGATAATATGAAACGTTTGCGAAAAACAGGAATATAACCGTCTGAAAGACAGAGTGGTGTTCACGCGTATAAAGTGGTTTTGCAGACATGCAATAATGGCACCTGCTTTGCGTATCCCAGCACTAAGCAATAAGTGTTTGTTTGACATAAAAAAGCCTAATGTGCCATTTCTGAGGGTGAGATAGGGGAGTCATTTCAAAGCACCTGTTCCTTTCCCTTTCCCTTTTTTCTTCTTTCCTTTCATTTTTATGTTATATATATTTTCTGTTGGGAGAGGGGTGGGTGGTTGGGGGAGGGGAGAGGGACGGGTGGGGTCTTTCTTTCTTTATTATTTTGGTGTTTAACGTCGTTTTCAAGCAATTTGATTTCTGATTCTGAAAAAATCCATTTGTTTGCAACAAACCTATAGTCCCTCTTATATATAATTTCTGAGGGACATTTTATTCTATTCAGTCATAACATACACGCCGTTTAATCTTTCCGCGTGTGTTGCTGTCTGCCGAAACAGCATGGAAATGATAGACGAACCATATTGCCTTGTTGACACAATTGAACCCAGAGTTAGTGACATGCACAGAATCTAAAGCATCATGTCCTGAGTATTATTAGTCTAATTCGTAACTTACTCAAGAATCAGTCCATAGGCAAAAGACAACGACATAATTATACATGCACACACTTGTCCTGTGTTTGAGGATGATGACTGGACACGATACATTTGCTAAAACGACCCAAAAAAACTGCGCCTAGTAAATTGTAAGGGGCTTAATTGCCTATATTGGACATGAATTGGTTTATACGATTCGAGTTTTACGCCCTCACGGCTTTTTGATGTTTGCGTGTTTAGGTGGTATCAGCCATCTGCACTTATGGTAGAATGACCAAGATCTTTAACATGCCATTGTGGTGACACGGGGGTGGGAGATGGATACCGTCTCTGGGTCTGCACATAAAGTTGACCCGTGTCCGTCCCGGCCCGGATTCGAACCAACGACCTCTCGATCACAAGTCCAGTGCTCTACCACCTGAGTTTTCCGGGCCCCCAAACTGCGCCTCTGTTTTTCTCCTTGCCTTATACCTCACCCCCAAAAAATTGTAAATGAAATGCCCATCCCCCCAAAAAAATTGTTTAAATAAAATTAAAATAAATAAACCCACATCATCTTCAAACACATTTTACGCCTTCACACAAACCGTTTATATAAGAAATATGTAAAAAGAGAGATTGTAATCTAAAATAAATTCCCGCTTTTACATTATGCCCGGAGGGTCAAGAAATTACCCACAAGAAAAATAGTCATCTTGCATACATCACATTCACTCAGCCGTGGACCGGGAGTGTCTGGTCGCGAGTGCTCCGCGCTCGAGATACATATCTGTGTAATTGTCCTTGACTTTTATCCGAGTAATGATTGGCTGTTTTCTGTCCATTATTTCTCAACTCAATTTTCCGTCTGCGCACATGTCTTAGTTAAGATTAATTGGTATTGATAATGGAGAGAATGTCCATCGAATTCGCGTGGAATACCAAGACAATGACACATTCAGCTATATATAAAGTCACAAAACGGAATACCAATTTAACTGCATGTGATCCTTTTTGGTGTGTTTCCTTTGTTTTCCCGAAATGCTTTCTTTCGCTTATAATTTGACCCGAGTTCTTGTAAATGATAGACATGCGTGAGTATAAACGTCTATACGCACACTACGGGGCAAATGCCAATACCATGATTGTTTTTAACGGTATGCAGGACAGAATTAAACACTGGTATTATCTCATTGTTCATCCTTTTTACTTTGATCGTTCAGTCACATTTTAAATTACGAAGATACACGAGTAAGCGCCTTTGCAAATCAATTCAGTGTAAATAGTGCTACCAACAAGTTCCTTGTGGTTCTATTGTTCTACTCGTTACATGGCAGAACACAAGTTTGCTCCTGTTCTGTTGGAATCCCGGTCGCTGCTGCCAAGTGGGTTAAGAGTGGAGATTTGTTCGATCTCCCAGGTCAACTTATGTGGAGACCTGCTAGTAACTTAACCCCCTTCGTGTGTACACGCAAGCACAAGACCAAGTGCGCACGGAAAAGATCCTGTAATCCATGTCGGAGTTCGGCGGGTTATGGAAACACGAAAATACCCAGCATGCCTACCCAACGAAAGCGGAATGAAGCTGACTATGCTCTCAGAGAAAAGTGTGGGGAACCCAAAATGGCAAACGAGCTCACACGTCACCAGAATTTCTGGAACGCTGAAGAAGAAGAAGAAGAAGAAGAAGAAGAAGAAGAAGAAGAAGAAGAAGAAGAAGAAGAAGAAGAAGAAGAAGAAGAAGAAGAAGAAGAAGAAGAAGAAGAAGAAGAAGAAGAAGAAGAAGAAGAAGAAGAAGAAGAAGAAGAAGAAGAAGAAGCTCATGTTCTCTTCACGTTCTTGTTCTTCTTTAGGCTACGATTTTTCCATAATCGTCACGTTTGTTTTAAGTATATGAAGATAAATACAGTTCATGAGTGCCCCTAAGAGTGTCCCGACAAATAAACAAACAAACAATCAAACAAACCACAGCAACAGAAAGAAAAGAAAACAGGGACAAACGCTATTTTAGGCTCTAATTTTGAAAGGATATCTCAGCGAATAAGTCTTTACAGATCAATCAATATCAATGACATTCAGGACAGTAAAGTTGCATCTGAAGAACAACATATTAGAATTACAAAACTGAGATTTATTGTAACAATTCTTGTACGGATTACAAACAAATAACACAAGCACGCAAAAAAAAACGTGAGATCCCCCTACCCCCACGACCTCCACTCGCACCCCCCCCCCCACCCCCCTGCACCTCTCACGCCATTCTCATCCCAATAACACTAACACCTCCCCTTCCCCACACATGACTACAACCGACCCCACACATACACACAATAAATCAGTCTAGCAAACCCTACGACGATATGAATTATACGCAGTCTTTGACATCATCAACATATGCGTGTCTTCCAAGGTCGCGTGGGGATTACTACCTCTGCCAACGGACACTCGAGCAGCTGACGACACAAGATGGCTAAGGCGGAGAGTAATCATAGTTTTCGATACAAGGCTGAAAGGACGGGAAATTGTTCTTTTGAACCCCTTCAGGATTAAATGTAATGAAGTTTTGGTGATGTTCTGTCGTCGTTTTCCGTTCGAGATATCTTCTTGCCAATCCTAACTTTTAATGTATAACTGACTCCAGGTTTTTATGATACCTCCCCGGCAAACCTGACTATTGGTTGAAAATAGAAACGACTCCAGGTTTTGTGATAATGATGTTATCGGAGTAGTGGTACATTTTTGTGAAAGAGGTTTTTATGTGCTAGAATGTCTGTTCTCTCTTTGATCGGACAGTTCTCAGTTTTGATAAAATCCGACCTCTTGGTAACAGACCGTGACAGGTTTCGGTCTGCTGGTCAGAAGGTGATGTTGAACGAACGTTTTTGTATGTGTCTAATAGACGATTGTTTGGTCACTCAAGTGAGAAGCATATTTCCTCTTTATGATATGTACTTTTTGTTCATGGATGTTCAACGGACACTCTTTTTCATAAAGTGTGCGTGTGAGATGACTATATGGTTACATCTAAAGTCTGTTAAAGTATTTTATTCATAAACACACACATGATAACATGACAACAGGTTTACAAAGGAGCACAAGTTTAAAACTTGTGGTAAGTGCTCACATAATCATACCTGTAATTTCATGGCGGGATATCCCGACCAACGCGACAAATCTTTTTGAGAAAAAAAAGAGAAAAAGAGAAAAAAAAATCAGGAACACTTTGTTTCCATTATCGAACACAATCTGTGTCAATACCAAAAACGAAAAAAAAAAAAAAAAGTCTGTTTGTGCATGTTGGTATGTTTCTGCATGGTCGTTGTAATATTTCTATGCTGATGGGTCGGTACACTGATTGTTTCTCCTTTCATCTGTTGTTACACCATCTATATATGTGTCTTCTTTGTACATTTCATTGCCATTTTTGTCATCGTCATTCTTATATCCTGTAAAAAGATCTATCTCTTATTCATCTGTTTCAATCGTATTTTGATTGCTCGGATCTTAATAACCTTTCAAAAGTCACATACTATACTCTAAGATTTGTAGAGGATTGAATGTAATGTTTTAAGTGAATGATTACTTGCTTCTTTAACTGTGAGAGTACCTTTATCCGAGATGTTTATTCTGTATGTTTTACACAATTGTCCTTTTAGTATTGCAAGTAATGTATCAGTACTGTGTCCGTTTTGTCTGCGATATTAGGCTTAACTTTACTTGACTTGACTTGACTTCATCAGTTTGAGTTCTTTTGTCAACATTTTTGTCGTTAGTTTGTCCCGAAAATTGCCTTTACCTAAATGGAACCTTTTCCATCAAACTTTGAGAATGTAAAACAATTACCACATTGCTACTAACCACTCACACATTCTGTTGCACGTTTTAGCAAGGGGAAGCGAGTTAGTTCATTTCAACACGACTGTGCAAAATACAGCAAACCAGAAGCGTCCGCCATTTAGGAATTCAGCTACAGCCAGACAGTTCCCCATGCCCTCTTGTTCCGCGTTTTGTCCGCACGGTGGCGCTACGAACAGTGGGCAAACACGGGGCGCATGTCACACGGGGAGTTGGGAAAATGGCGGTCCATTCACTTGCCTTCCGCGCCTTTGTCAGGACCACTGCGCCGTAATGACGGCTTTTACCTGCCCGAGAAAGCTCCTCTCTCCCCCTACCCATTTTCCAACTCTACCCCTCCCCCCCCACCCCCCTCTCGTTGGCAAGAAAAGACTTGGGAAAGGAGTGGTACACTGAGGGGGTCGGATCCCTTCGAGGCAGGGAATGTTGTGGTTATGATGACTTGATTTTTGAACGGGGTTGGCTTTTGAATTCAGCCGACTGGTTTGCTTGGAGGAGAAAAAGGAGAAGAAACGGAATGTGTTGCTGTTTGTTACATTCTTATAAAGCATTGACATGAACGTTGAGTCATTTAGGCGCTTCTTTACAATCCTCTTTCTATTGAAACACTTTACTTTAACGTTTTCTTAGTCATCTTTGCTCTAGTCCTTGGCTGTTTTATGTATTTATTTTTTTGCAAATAATTAACTCACATATAGTATACAAGTACTAATAAAGTAAGATTCAATGATTTCAGTACATTCTGGTAGTTCATTTGTTGTGATAATTTCATAGAGAAGTAAATACGAAATTGGACTTTTTGAAGCACCAAGCCACACACCAGGTGTACACAAACAAACAAACAAACACACACACACACACACACACACACACACACACACACACACACATACACACACACACACACACACACACACACACACACACACACACACATGCACACCGTACACCACACCACACACTCATATATATTTCCCTTAATGTACCTCTTCGAAGAACTGACGACATAGACGATTAAACAATGTTTTGCTCTCAAACCTTTTGTCAGTATCTAATCTCGTATATTTTCAAAGAATAAAGTGGGCCATATTCAAAGGCTATACAGTTAAGATTATATCCTGATCATAGGCATGACAACTATTCAATGAGCCCCCAGGCCAACAGAAACATTGATCGTATCAATTGATAAAGGTTAACATGCACTAAGCAAACTTTTCTATTAAGAGGGAAGTCCCCACGAAAGCACTTAATGACTCATACAGGTATATTCACCGACAAAACTCTTCAATACACAGTTAATAACTTACGATATGTGACCCTCCACCACGAAATGAGTCGCATGTCACCTTTGCATGATTTTCATATTTTTACATTTTCATAAAGAGTTTTTTTATGCTTTATCCAGTGGTGAAACCCGTTTTAGAAAAGAGCGAAAACTGTTTGAGTTATAAGCCTGTGACTAAGGTGACCCTCACGCTGTTACCATACGCTCTCCGGACTTATATCAAGCCTAGCGCAGAACCGCGCGAGGTGACATGCGACTCATTTCGTGGTGGAGGGTCACAAATGAGGTCTCACACAAAGCACTCTATTCAATAAACTGTCATCCATTGGAATATATGTATAAACCCCACCCATCTTCACTGCTACATCTTTTTCTGTTGCTCATTGTTGAACTTGAATTGTGCTTCATAATGTTGTCTCCAAGGGCACATATAGAAGTTGAGCGTCGTGTACTCCTTTGTTATTTACAAGATTCCCCAGCTCTGAAAATGACAAGAACGAGAAACAAAACAATATTTGAATCATGTGTTGAGTTGAAAAAAAAAATTGGAATTGTTTATTTATAGCAAAGTCAATTTAGGACCGGTAACAATCGGTCGTGTAGCAATATTTGTTTCTGATTGTTACAAGTTAGTTTGCATTGGATTTGAACTGTTGAATTAAAACAAAATCATTTTGGAATTCTTGAATTCAGCCCAAACTCATTTTCGGATTGTTTAAGCCGTAGTGATACTTTTATTTTCATGCTATTTTATCTTCGTTTGCTTTGGTTTTGCCAAACATAAATGTTTTCCTGGCTTTCTCCCCCCGGGGACACACTTCAGTGATTTTTGGGTCAAGCTTTTTTTCCTGTCGCTCCTACCTCAGCCGGTAGTGTATGCATGGCTGAGTCTATGAAAAAGAGACATCAATACATTCTCTTGGTAGCGCCTGGAGGCGTGTTTGAAGGGAACTTAAAAGCGGAATTGTGTTGGATGAAACTCTAAATAAAAGATATGAAGTGTATAGAAACAGCATTGAAGGAGGGGAGGTTTTCACAGAACGACTGGAGAGCTGAGCATGAGCGGAGTAAATACATTTAGAATACAATGCACAGGAGATTGCTATTTCTGAGCGAATTTTCCTGGCGGAGATGCATTTGTTGTGGTTGTGCATCGATTTTTTTTTTCGTGGGTACTAGACGGATTGATTGCATGTCAGAACAACAAGCGTTCTTTGTGCAGTAACTCTTTGAGACGGAGAAGATGAAATGGGAGGGAGTCCGGCGACAGGTATGAAGAGAGAAGGAGAAACTAACGAATGCAAGAATAAAAGAGTGAATCATCAGCGGTTTGAATAGTCTGGGGGAACTCAAAGATGTAAACATGACGGATGGCTGAGCGAAAAGAATAGACAGAATCCAGAATAATTAGGAACGCAGAAACGGGAGAACTGCATGTAAAGTGAATAACATTTCCTTCTGCCGCTGCCATCACTCTCCTTCTCGATATCCCTCCCAACAACGCGCACTCAAGCACAGAAGCATAAGCAATCACTCACACACACACACACACACACACACACACACACGCACGCACGCACACACACACACACACACACACGCACGTACACACACACACACACACACACACACACACACATATACCCAAACGCGTGTATGGGTTCACGGATGTAAGAATAAACGAACGTGCACACTTACATTTTACTGGTGCAGACCGTACTACCAACATATTTTCGAAAGGGAGGGGGAAGAGCATGAGGTGGAGGGGAGGAGGGGAAATAAAAGAGGAGTTGAGGAACCAGAAGGGAACAAAAATGATAAAGAAAAGACGAAAATGCAGCACAGTTTATTTAGACAGATCACACATATCCTATTCTACATATGGTAATTTTTGTAACGACCGTCTAATGATGGAGCAGGAGTGCTTTTTGTTACTACAGCAATGGAAATGAAGACTGATATGTTTCTAATGGTAAATGGGACTTTAGAAAGAAAGAAAAATACACCTAAACTAAACCCCCAAATACACACAAGCCGACCCCCCCTCCCCCCCCCCACACACACAGACACAAAGACACAGTCACATATAGACACAGACACACACACAGGCAGACACACACACACAAACACGCGCGCGCGCACACACACACACACACACGCACGCGCGCGCACACACACACACACACACACACGCACGCACACACACACACACACACGCACGCACGCACGCACACACACACACATGTGCGCACACGCACGCATGCACGCACACGCACGCACACGCAAGCATGCACGCACGCACACACACGCAAGCACGCACACACAACAACAACAAAGACAACAACAACAACAACAACAACTACAACAACAACAACAACAACAACAACGGGGAAGAGGTTGTGCCATACTTATATAGAACCGTGAGCTATGGAAACTGAGAACAAATAAATGCAGTAAAGACTTTGTCAATAAAGCGAACAGATCTTTAGACCTTGTTCTGCATAACCAGGGCAAGCATGGGTTCCAAGGAGGCTATTGTTAAAAAGAAGGCTGCTTGTGTCGAGATTGAAAACGCCTTTTCTAGACAACAACACGAGACTCTAGTCGTTGTAAAATTGATCATATTTTGCTATGGCCAAGAATGACAGGTCGAAACAGTAACAAGACGCCGAGGAACAGCTGCAGTGGTACGAAACCTTGAAACCCCAAACCCGAATTAATTACCATGCTTTCGAACTGCATTCAAATGCATGGTACAGATTGTGTCTGTAATTTCAAGATGTAACAAAAACACCAACCTATATAGTCAATGTTCAAAACACAACAAATTAAGCCTTGTCAATAGGTGTCATTGCACTGTTTCGATGTTGAAACGTTAGCATTTTTTCTTTTTTTCGGATTTCTTTTCAAGAGGAGCCCGTTGATAAACACATTGATGCTTAACATTTAGATTCACGTTCAGATTGTGCAATAATTATATACTGAGCGCAAAAGAATTTACTTGCACTTTTTCCTAGCATAAATGTGCATGTACTTTGACAGGATGAAACTTACCCGTCTTTGCACAGTCATTCACCAACAAAGCCCAACACTAACAGCAATGTGCACAGAAAATAATAAAGTATAATGTAACTGGATGTTTGCGTCTTTATTATTTTCACCGTTGAAGGATTAACCTTTGCACATACCACGGGCCATAGTGAATAGAAAATGTTGAGTCTCACTCTCTGTTTCCTGGCCGATACACCAGTTTTCGTCCGCATCAGAGCAGTGACAAAAACAACACTTTAAACAAAGTAGGGCAAGTAAACCCTTGAAGAGTGCTACACACCAAGACCCTCTTTACACATAAATCTGAAGAAAACATCTTCTAAGCTGCATTCGGTGCACACACAGGCGCGAGAACGTGCTTCTTCGTGCGTTATTTCTTCTTCTTCTTCTTCTGCGTTCGTGGGCTGAAACTCCCACGTAGACTCGTGTTTTTTTTGCACGAGTGGAATTTTACGTGTATGACCGGTTTTTTACCCCGCCATTTAGGCAGCCATAGGCCGTTTTCGGAGGAAGCATGCTGGGTATTTTCGTGTTTCTATAACCCACCGAACTCTGACATGGATTACAGGATCTTTTTCGTGCGCACTTGGTCTTGTGCTTGCGTGTACACACGGGGGTGTTCGGACACCGAGGAGAGTCTTCACACAAAGTTGACTCTGAGAAATAAATCTCTCGCCGAACGTGGGGACGAACTCACGCTGACAGCGGCCAACTGGATACAAATCCAGCGCGCTACCGACTGAGCTACATCCCCGCCCGTCTTCGTGCGTTATGATTTTGACAGGACTTCTTAAATTTGTCCCATTTTTACTTGCAGGAGTGAGACTCTGTCAATGTCCAGAGAAGTTACTGTCATTATCAAACGTGAATTCAACACAAATACTGCACGTTATTTATGCTGAGTGTGTGGTTTTTGCAACAGCTTGTTCTTGTGTGTGGTGTAAATGGTCGTCAGCAATCTAGTTATTACCCAAACCAAATCTAAAACGGAGCTAAAAATAAAATGATGAAAAGCAAAATAACATGAACATTAAACGACTTGCAGCGAATGAGAGAGAAAGAGTGAGAGAGAGGGGGAGAGACACAGAGAGAGAGAGAGAGAGAGAGAGAGAGAGAGAGAGAGAGAGAGAGAGAGGGAGAGAGAGAGAGAGAGTGAGAGAGAGGGGGAGAGACACAGAGAGAGAGAGAGAGAGAGAGAGAGAGAGAGAGAGAGAGAGAGAGAGAGAGAGAGAGAGAGAGAGAGAGAGAAAGAGAAAGAGAAAGAGAGAGAGATTTTACATTTAAACTTGCATCTCGTGTGCCTGTGCTTCTTTTCAAACGAGGCCAAACAAGTGCATTGACATCTCACAGAAAAGGGGACGCGGCATTCTGGACGTTGTTGCCATGTCTCCAAGTTTCTGTGACAACATCAAGAGAACACACACAACTCCTTGTTCTTCCCTCTGCACCTCCTCTTCCCTGCCCTTGAAATCCTGCGGTGATCTCACTTTCCTGAGCTTGCGCAGAAAGCCTGTCAGGTGACCAGGACGGAATGGCAACAACAAAGGTTTGGCGGATGTATTTGGTATGTTTGTTAATCAGTGTAGAGGTATCTAGCCAGACTGCTGAAAACTCTACAATAACAGAAAATATAAGAAAACAACCTGATACATAACTGCAGACTTACTTTATTTCTCACTGGCGAAAACAGAAAAAGCAGAAACTATGGTAGCAGCTACAGGAAAACTAATTAATTGACTATGTAACGGCTGAACTCTAATGAGCTAGTTATCAATAATTACATTTGTTTTAAAGGGATGAAAACAGTTCATTCATTTGTGATAGTTGTAGAAGAACGGTTATTTGTCATTTGACAAATTCTTTATTTACGAGGGTAGTGGCATAAGCAAACAGGTGCTTTTTTACATCCAGCCCTCCCCCATGGGAGGGTTTAATCTAATGATACGTTTTAAAAATGTTGGAATATCAATTAAAGAAGTAATAAAAAGCAAACGACGAACAAGCAAACGAATGGTTTCGTGAACAGGTTTTCACAATAAGGACTGAATCGAAGCACATGCGGGCGGGGATGTAGCTCAGTCGGTAGCGCGCTGGATTTGTATCCAGTTGGCCGCTGTCAGCGTGAGTTCGTCCCCACGTTCGGCGAGAGATTTATTTCTCAGAGTCAACTTTGTGTGCAGACTCTCCTCGGTGTCCGAACACCCCCGTGTGTACACGCAAGCACAAGACCAAGTGCGCACGAAAAAGATCCTGTAATCCATGTCAGAGTTCGGTGGGTTATAGAAACACGAAAATACCCAGCATGCTTCCTCCGAAAACGGCGTATGGCTGCCTAAATGGCGGGGTAAAAAACCGGTCATACACGTAAAATTCCACTCGTGCAAAAAACACGAGTGTACGTGGGAGTTTCAGCCCACGAACGCAGAAGAAGAAGAAGAAGAAGCACATGCAAAATGATTTCTGTGCAGACGACTTATTTTCTCACAATTGCCTTCTCCCACGTAACAATAACACCTGAACACACTTATGCAAATATACATTTCAAAATTACTGTCTTATTCAGGTGACATGACTTTTGAGCAAACAAATGTCGGTGTACACAGAACATTATAGGAACAATAGACACAAGAGAGGAGCAATGAGAAGAAAAAGAAGTAAGACCTTCCAGACTTCTGACAAAAACCGAGCCGTGTCACGTCAGCATTCGACGTTGTCCTTCAAACCTTGGGAAGAAAATGTGTGTAACATTGCCTGCGTGTTGCCTCACCTACAATCTATTCATTATTTGCCGCGGTTTATTTTGCCAAAACGGATATTTTCTTCTCATCATCTCTCCTCGTTCTGACTTCTGGACATACCTGTGTCCTTCGGGGGAGCGATGGGCGCCAGTTGCCCCAACTCAAACTGACCTTGATGCGTAAGTGAAATGACACTGCATAGCATCACTGCTTCATAATCCATCCTAACATAGATCGTGACACGAAGCCAATATGACGCCCTCATCATGGCGTCTGTATTTGGATTTAGCGTGCCAACCTTGAAGACACTGAATTTCCTCCTCATAGGAACATTGAGGCAATACTGATATGTGACATTGACACGTCAAGGCACATTCACGTCCATATGTATAGATCCATAAGTAAACATGTCAGATGTGCTGTTTGGAATACTGGTTTCGATGTCGACGTCGAGTTCCGAAGACACATCAAACGCAGTTATGGCTTCAGCACTGCAACGCATATGATCTACTCCTTCGAGCCCAGTTTATATATTGTTATATTGACTGCATGACTGACTATATACATTCATCTGCAGTCACTGTTTCGCAAACTAATACCTTTAGCTAACAAATATAATTTGAGGAGTGTACATATATCCACAGGTAAATCTACGGTTTCTTCTATGAACTTTAAGAGCAAATAAAAGCTGAAATTACTGGCCTTAAACTGCACTACAAATGCTCCAAACGGTCGGAATAAAAGTGTTGAAAGAGTGTGCTAGAACGTTATCGTGTTTTAATTAAATTGCAGCTCCTCGACCATGTCAAGCCAATCGCAAGAAGCAGCATCAACTCAATAAAAGATGACATTTTCTTCAATATTCAACAGACATTTTAATAGTTATCCGATAGTTTCATAATCAATCAAAACCAGACATTGCCCATACAATCGGGACAAGACTTAAAAGAATATAAAAAAGATAGATAAACAAAACTATGAAAAGAGAGCTTAAAATGAAAAGTAAACAATAGAGAAAAGTGGTGTATTTAGAACATTCTTTTGGTTTTATTGTCTTACTTGTAGTCTTTGCTTGTTTAGTGCTTGCTTGTTGTTGTTGTTGTTGTTGTTGTTGTTGTTGTTGTTGTTGTTGTTGTTGTTGTTGTTGTTGTTCTTGTTGTTGTTCTTGTTGTTTATTTGTTTTTTTGTTTATTTATATCGGGGGGGGGGGGGGGGTACAAACAATGTTCTGGGATTCTGCCTAAATAATGTTTGTGGGACAACAACAGTACATATTTTGTGAAACAATATTGACTTATGTGGGTGTTGTACTTGGTTTAGTTTGCTCGGTTTTTAAAGTTAATGCTCGAACAACTTTCTGCCAAAAAGACATTGTTTTCTGAGAACAATGACACAAAATTTGTCTGAGAATTTTAACATATTGACTTGGTCATCGCTGGTTGAAGTTCTCAAGCCCAAGCTCCCAACATTGACTCACAAACAGAAAACAGCGTTCCTTGTGATAAAAGGTAAACTAACGCATGCACACAATTATGTTTAACCACCTGTTGCCTTTTCCCACATACGACATTCGAGAAACGAAGACAAAAGAGAGAGCGAGAGAAAGAGAGAGAGAGAGAGAGAGAGAGAGAGAGAGAGAGAGAGAGAGAGAGAGAGAGAGAGAGAGAGAGAGAGAGAGAGAGAGAGAGGGGGGGTATGGCAGATGTACAAATATTGATTGCCCTGCCATTCTTTGTGTGTGTGGAGAGAAAGAGAGAGAGAGAGAGAGAGAGAGAGAGAGAGAGAGACAGACAGACAGAGAGAGAGAGGGGGAGAGAGAGAGGGAGAGAGAGAGAGGGAGAGAGAGAGAGGTGGGGTATGGCAGATGTACAAATATTGATTGCCTTGCCATTCTTTGTGTGGAGAGACAGAGAGACAGAGAGAGAGGGACAGAGAGACAGAGAGAGAGAGAGAGAGAGAGAGACAGACAGATAGACAGACAAACAGACAAACATACAGACAGACAGACAAACAGACTGACAGACAGACAAACAGACAGACAGACAGACAGACAAACAGACAGACAGGCAGACAGACAGACAGACAGACAGACACAGCAAAGCAGACATGAACACAGGAGAACAGAGAACCTCAACACAGACAGACAGAAAGACAGCGAGAGCCAGAAACTGAGGACAGACCAGGAACAGCAAATGGGCAGCCCACAGAGCCCACAGACAAACAAGCAGCCGCCGTCATGATGTTGGACGGACCGTCCAGTTTGGGAAGGCCACACCAGGATGTTAGATCGGACCCTCTGGACGTTTGCTCGTCAGGCTGATTTTTGCCCTGGCATTCCTTGCCTTCAGGGCGCCTTTTGTGTGTCGTCCTCTTCGGCCATCGCTGCTTGACCGCTTGTTTAATGAGCGGCATGCCCGGCGAACCTTGGCAGGTGTTGTAAGTTGCCTTTTGGCCTTCGTCAGACTTTTAATTGATTTCGTGCCTGTTTGCTCGAGGATGTCGTAAGGGTCTTCCAATCCGGCGTCGAAGAAGACGGCCAGTTGACTCCAGAGACTGAATTGCAGCGAACGTCTTGTCTTCTCCTTCTTTCCTTTTTGTTGTTTTTGTTAGGGGGGAGGGGGGAGGGGGGAGGGGGAGGGAGGTTGATGGAAGGAAGTTTGGGGTGTGTTTCTGTCTTTTTTGCGGATTTGCTTTATCCTGTCATCCTTGTCCTTTATGAAAATTATATTCCGGCGTTGATCTCCGTCAGGGACGTATTGGATCACTGTGTGATGAGGGAGCAGTTGTCTCGCTTGTGTCGCGCTGCCGAATATTGCTACAACACGCAATGTGTATATTATTACAACAGCACAAGATGTATGTTCGTTAAACTGGTATCACGATAGCATTGTCAAGTATGGTGCAGGAAGCAAATAATAAAACACACGGATACATCACACATTATATTGTTCTTCCCGTGTGACCCACACAAGATTGCGCAGGGTGCTTTACCAACAACGACTTTCGTCTCATCCTTTGATCACTGAGCATCATCAACATACAAATACAATATAATAATATTACTTTGTATAACCATCCAAACTACAGTCCTGGGAACTGTCATAGGTGGGCATAAAAAAAAAGTGAATTCGGGTTTGTTTCATTCTTTCACACACACACACACACACACACACACACACACACACACACACACACACACACACACACACACACACACACACACACACACACACACACACACACACACACACACACACACACACACATAACATGCAAACCATCTCTGCATACCGCACGTTTCTCAGTTTCTCTGTCGAACTAAAAGCTGCCTTTAAGTTCTCACGTGAAACAGTTTCACAAAAGGAGGTAACTGTACCTCCCCTATGTCAATGCAAATGCTTGGCCTTGTGATCATTATGGCCAAGTAAGAAAATAGTGTTACTACCGTTTAAAAGAAATAAAAGAACTGCCAAGACGCTTGTTTTTTTCTCTCTCCAAAAGCTTTGATGGTGTATCATTGGCATTCTGGAATTACAGTTAAACTGGCTAAAGTATAAACTCTCTTATAAACCAGTACATTACTTATATGTAAGAAAAACAACAACATATGTATGCTGTTCTCGTTACAGCAAAGACAAAGAAAAATCAAACATTACATGCATTCAATCAATCAGCCAATCCATTAACCAAGACAAAAAAAAAGGAAGAGAAATTCTCCAAGGCCAAAATAGAAAGTGGCAATCAAAGTATGTTCCCTTTTGATCCCCCAAAACGGATGCGAAATTTAAAGACACCGGAAGTTCTCATTGGTCGTAACATTTTCCAGGCCAGGTAACCAAACGGCTGATTTTAAAGGCTGAAAAAGACACCATGGAAAGACGCAATGCGCCCGGGTGCATGAGAAGCCATAACCCTGCTGCTATCCTGCTGCCTGAAGACATAAAACATGCATTTTATGGACAGCTGAAACCTGGTCCGACGCAGTGTTACGGAGTGCGGACTTTCTTTACTGCTCACGGCACGGTACGGGGTCCAGAATTGTATCGGTTGCTTAGGACTGGAGACACTTTGCAAGCTATGTGTTATTGTAAAGATTATGATGGTAATGAAGAATATTTGTCACAGTCTGGTGTTTATTTGTTTGTGGGTGGGGTTCTGTTAACATACTGACCTTGGAATGACAACTAACACAAAGTAGTCAAAACAACGTGGTGAAGATGAGTGCGTGAAAAGGAAGACAAAGGACAACTTCATACTGTTTGTATTTAACTATTTAACTATTTGAAAATAAACAGAAGAGCATACACTCATGCTTTTTCAAGTCAAAACATATTTCCTCGAATTGATATCGTGGGAAGTATTCTTCTTCTTGCTCTTCTTACTCTGCATGATCTGTTCTTCAAAGTGACATTGCAAAATATTGCAAAATATTATTTCCTGGGAGGTCAACAGAATTTCTTTTTTTGTATGTTGAGCTTGATTAAGTTTTAGCTTAATCTGATTAATTTGCTTTTAGTTTTAGTTTCAGTATTTTCTACATATTTGAATACTTATTTGTTTTTCGTTTGTGATTATTCAGATTTTGTGACTTCTCCGAATTGTTCCTCCTCTATTTTATCATAGCATCTTCCGGAACCTTTTGTTCCAAGTAACATTCAACAGCATACAATCAAGTAATATTTCTATGCCAGACGAAGATTTACAGCTCCAAGTTTATAGCTTTAATCTTTGTGTCTCGCCAGTTGACAGTCACCTTACTAGCATTGTCCACTGTGGTCATTAACAGAAATACAGCTCAAGGGGATGTAACGGTGACAGGGCGAGATACGAACAGGGGCAATTCAAATTTACGATGTCAAACTGTCTTTATTGCTACAATCAAGATGGAGGAAGACAGCCATTATTTTTCAGCTGACTCGCTTTTACTTTTACGAGTGACCTGCTCGCAGTGTTTATTGAGTCACGTTAGCCATGGTGGACAAAGATTTGCTGTTTATTTGACAACGTAAGTCCCTAGCCCTGCGAAGGTTAATAAACATTTATCGCTAATCTTGCAGCTCCTTGTCAAAATCGTTAAGCTTAGTTTTGCTGGTTGGTTTGTAGTGCTTACGCGTGTAAGTTTTGACGTTTTCATTGTCATGTGTCTTGTTCCATGACTACAAACGCCACAGGACAGAACTGAAAGCGTTCGCACTGAAAAACAAGTGGTCCTGATACTTCCACGAGTCTGTGTTGTCTGGTATTTAATCCTGAAGAAATATAAGAGGACTACCTAACCTCAAGTGAAACACAATACTCAGGACCAACTTGTACATACGAGAAAAACAACCACATTGTAATAATCTGATTACTGTATACCCAAAACCTTCCTATATGTCGTAACTTTCTACTGAATCGAACTTCGATTGAAAAGTACCGAGACGTCGATCAAGTGATTACATCTGACTTAGGTCTGCAAACTGAAAATTTCCCCGTCGTGTTGTTTGTCTGTTGCCATACAAACCAGATTTCAGTAAATTTGTAGCGATAAGAAACTGCTCACTGGTGATAACACACAATGTATTCCCAAATAAAACTGGTATTGCTTCTTTGCGTTCAAGGTATTGTGGTATATGAAACATACCCAAGTACATGTGCAGTGACAACTTCCTTCTTGTCATCCACCGTCTTCCGACCAACTTGGGGAAGATGCCGAAAAGTTGCATGGCAACCGAATAACTCAATCAAACAAAAGGCAACGTATTACTGTTATGCTTGTGTATAACAATGCTTATGCTCCCACAGGCACTGATTATGCATTAATTATTCGAGAAAAACAATCCGAATTTGGTTTAAACAAGATTTTATTAATGAAATACACTGAGGGTGGCATGTATATACGAATTTGCTTTAAAGGTACTGAACTTGTCAAATCCAGGTGCACAGAGCCCCTGGGGCTTTTAGTCATACCTCAGGCAGCTATCCGTTAGAAGAACTACCAAGTTTCATTGACTTCCACCCAAAGAGTCAAGAACTGCGATTTTTTTACGAATTAATTTCGTACTCGGACCCGGCTGGTCTTGACCTATTTTTGGATCTAAATTTAGATCAGGTAGATGACCACATCATGCACAAAAAGACACGTCATTAGCAAACTATGTCAAACGTCATCATGAGTTTATGTAAAACAAAATGGAGGCCGGAATCACTCAGTTGAATCGAACTCCGACCAAACACCACGTAATAACTAGGTTAATTTATGCACTCGCGTGAACAAGAAACTGTCGAGCTTCACAGATGTCGTCGTTGGGTAGTTTTGGGTTTGTTTTACTACCATAGGAGGATTTTTGAACTGTAAATGCACTCAGCTGCAACAAAAACGCAAAACGTAGGCTGTGAGCGGCGCACTGTGCCTTTAAAACCCCACGGCGGTCACTCAGTTTAAGTTTAAAGGCGCAGTACTTCCCGTTTAAACTCTTCGGCTTACCATCTCAGATCTGACCGTGATGGTTTTCTTTTTTGGCCTTTATTTTTTTTTTTAACATGGGATTGGGCCATCCTTCCATTTAGGCACACATCAAAATCAACAGGCAAAATGCTTTCTGTGCAATGTGAGATTTTTGTTTTAACGAGCTTTCAAAAAGCCACAAAATACATACATGTACTTAGCTGCATGCCCACCCTACGAAGATTCCGGCGATTCTATTGTCTGCGAATTATCTGCGCGTGGGACACGTTCCCTAGCTTAGTACGTACTGTGCTACATACATTATGGCGTCATCGAATGCCACTGATGTGACTCTGAAACAATGCTGTTTTTTTGTTCGGCTGCGAGTCTGACTGGCATTGTTCTGACGTTCATTTCTCCTCGTGTGAATTGGCTGGTGCAGAGAGTACACTACTGGCAATAATTACTTGTGAAGGTGCAGGGTTCGTTTTGACGTGAGACCTTTCTGCTGACAGCTATCTACAGTAGACCGATCTACTGATCCGGCGAAACACATAGCATTGATTCCTTTACATGAAACCTGCTGAGATGGCTCAGAAGAAGGAATACACAGACAGACAGATAGAGAGACAGACAGAAAGACAGACAGAGAGACAGAGAGACAAAACTAACTCACTCACACGCACGCCCGCCCGCACGCACGCACGCACACATACACACGCACGCATGCACGCACGCACGCACGCACGCACGCATACACACACACACACACACACACACACACACACACACACACACACACACACACACACACGCTCTTCAAGTTATTGTGGGAATATTGCTGAGTCAATAGTGTCAGAAAACAGTTAAGTATCCTAACTGTGGCTTGTTTTGTGTGTGTTATCTTGTTCTTTTTGTATTTCTCTCTTACCGATTAAGGGAGGCTTGGGCATGAAATAGAATGCAAAACGTATTTCAGGTTGTAAGAACATTAACCCGCCCTATATATACTTCATCGCATTCTTTACCAAAACCCAATGTTAAACTAATTCACAGAAACCAGACCGTATAGTAGCATCTGCGTTTTGATCGACCATTTCCACCACGTCTCTTTTGTCGCGGATTAGTCTTGTCTTGTTACTAAAAGATACTAAATAGTTTAATTTAAAATAATAGCTGCAAGTTTTCAACTCTCGGTGTTGCATAGATCTACAGAAAAATGAACTAACTGAATTAAAATTCCAGTTTCAGTGCTCCAAATTGTACACGTAGGCTTACACCACCGGTCTCTGTTGCTGTGGCAAGGGTTTCTTTATTCTTCACGGAGGTTTTCAACAACAAAGCACCCTAAGACTCTGTACCAGACGAACACCCTAAGTAGGGGGCTCGCCCCTGGACATAAAATACAAATTATTTCCTCGTACTAGTTTTGAAAGGCCCGGTGAGAGGAATGCTGTGGTAGGCTTTTAGAAATGAACAGAGGGAGAACAAGGTTTGCCTTTTGTGGAGCTGAAGCGTATCTTTGTAATGTCCTGTAAGGATCTACTGAAAGGGTCAGATTCGTTTATTTTGTGACTATTTGGGGAACGATACCAAAAACGTTCCAGAGATAGAAGAAAGAGAGGGCCTGGAAATGGGCAGACCTCCTAAAAAGAAACTGCTCTCACGATTTCTTTGATAGCACAGTATATTTGTTCTTTCTAACTTTCTTTCTTTCATTCTGTCTTGTTGTCTGTCTGTCTTTCTGTCTTTCTGTCTTTCTTTCTTTCATTGTTTTTATTTCTCTTATTCTTATTGTTGTTATAGAACTACTCTAACATTTGACAATACTAATAAGATATTCCTACCTCATAGCATTCAGAGATCCTTCACATAGTGGGTGGTTCCTGAGTCTTTCATTCAAACATACGGTAAGATTAAGAAAAGCAGATTAAGAAACATATGTGTGATCACGCAGAGTAAACCGCCATGGTGCAGCGATCCCCCCACCCTCTTCGACATCCCTCATCCCCACACCACCACGGATTCTCTTTTTTAGGGTATATATATTGTACCGTCTGTTCTTGTCCCTGAATGACCCTCCTAGCTTCAAAAGGCATATAAGTCCACGTTTTATTTGTACAACGCGAAAAGTAAATCAGCATAATTATGGCTCGTTCCAATTAGGCCAATAGGGCCCAAGAAGACATTTATTTTAATTAAAAAAAATACACTATGCCTGGGCAAATTGTACGTGTGTTAAGATTTACAAAGTCGAACCCTTCAGCAATATACAAAACCTATACCTGGGAGACGCCGTGCGACAAGTCCCCCCCTTTACGTTCTTGCCCAACGAGGACCATTAAAGTGGGGCTTTTATTGCTGTGCCGCTGGGATGTTTATGCACGATTACACACAGACGAACACATGTGTAAAAGGGCTTGGTCGTTCGCAGTTGTCCGCACTTTCGTAAGCATTGTACGTGTGTACAAAGGATGGTGGTGCTATGGCCGTTTGCCGTAGCTGAAAGTCTCGTATGATTCTGCAAAAAAGATGTATAAGATGTATCTAGTCTTGGGTAATGGATGATGATAATGACTAACATACTTAATGTCCAGAGATCAGTTATAGAAAGAAAGAAAGCAAGAAAGAACGACAGAACGAAAGAATGAAAGAACGAAATAAACAAACAAACAACAAACAAACAAACAAACTAACAAACAAAGCCTTATCAACCTAACGGAGACGTTGAATTCCTATCCCCCTTTGTAGAATGCCTAGAACCTCCCTTTTTGCTGGACACACTAGGGACAAATAGCTTTCATCCTCTCTTGGTTATGGAGTTGGTTGTTAGTAAATTGTTTTCCTTTTTTCTGATATCCCTTGTAATATGTACTTATATCATTTATCTTATATTAATTTAATCATTCCATGAATAAAAACATTTTCGATTTTTGTTCTTTTAACGCTTTCGTTAGCAAAACATTGGAGAACTTTCAGGTCATTTTCATCAACAAACGCACAGTTTACAATACTGTGAACAGTACTTGTACATAACGCTTTCGTCTCTCTACCACCTCCGCATGAAGACTAACGTTCATACACGTACCAGCCTACAACCACCGTCTTTACTCGCCGACAAGGTTCAATGAGTTTTACCTGGCCCTGAGGGGAAGGCAGGTAGCGAGGTATCCTATCGAGAGACTCATCTGCCCCCTGTTCCCAGACACAGGGGCTGACAAAGGACGATAAACATCTGACCTTCCCTCTAGCTGCTCTCCGTCTCGAGGCGAGACAGATAGTAATGGGGACCGAAGGGTTCGTATTCGTATGGATCATTGCAAACCAACCACAGACTACCCCGTGTAAGTGACCACTCAGTAGTCTACAAACAAGCAAAGCATAAACACATTTCTCTCTATACAAACTCTGTGTAAGTTGTTATTTTGTTTTCAACCTGAGAAGTGCAATTGTCGAGAACAATATCGGGTTTTGAATATGAAGATCACATATCGCATATCAATATAGATTTCACCAAATTTCTTTCTAATCAAAACACACGCCCAAATTCTAGCTATTTTTGTCAATCCTTTTTTCATAGCCCTATCCCTCTCCTTGGTTAGTCATGTGTAAAATTAGCAACTCTTTACAAATAAGGAAACATACTTTTAGCAACAAGCAAACCAACAAACCAACCATCGAAACAAACTAACAACCATCTAACCAACCAACCAACCAACCAACCAACCAACCAACCAACCAACCAACCAACAAACAAACAAACCAACCAACACACAAACACACAAACAAGCAAACAAGCAATCTCCAACTGGCAACATTCAAGTGAGGCCCCGCATAATTATGTTACATAGTTTATTCAAAGACATTGTCGGAATCCTCATTGTTAACCATATTCCAGACTTCTCCCATACAGCCATGTAAGCCATTATCACCTGTCGAAAGATGGACCTTCAACTGACCGATTCCAGAGACAATAGGATGAAGGCTAATACACAGATCAAAGCAGTGGGACCAAAGCAGTGGGACCAAAGCAGTGGGACCAAAGCAGCTGAATTCAAATAAGCATACAGGCAAAAGAAGAAGAAGTTGATGAAAAAGACGTTTAAGAAAGGGATAACCAGACAGAGGCGGGACAAACAACGGATACAATCTTCAGCCTAGTTAGTCTACATACGGTTATTAGCGTTAGTCTAAGTTTTGAAGCGCGGACAGAGTGACATATACAATAACTCATATTCAGATGTGTATTGGTTCTTGCTAAATTCGTCGCATCTTGAATTATGATATCATCTACATTGTTGCTAGCTATTTGACTCGACGCGAAAAGAGAGACATGCATAATAACTCATATTTGTGTATTAGTTCTTGTATAAGCCTTCCCATATTGAATTGTTTTATTATATGCATTGTTGTGGCTAATGCCTACAGTGCGCTTCCAGAACTGTTTGGGAATGAAACATATTTTCCAAATGCAACTAAAAATATTTCACACATCTGAAAACCAAAACCCTTTCAAAATAACCACAGTTGCCTTTGCTTTTTGTCAAATATGTATATATGTAGGCTATGTTTGCACATTTTGTTTGTTTCTCGTTTGTTTTGGTTTAGGACCAGATGGGATGATGCCCAAAGTTTTAAAACTATGTGCAGAGCAACTTAGTTATATTTTTTCAGTCATTTTTAACATGTCGCTTGGTGCTAGCAGGGTACCGGCCCTATGGAACACTTCATGCATTGTTCCTGTGCCAAAGAAAAAGACTGTGATAACCATGAATGACCTGAGACCTGTGGCACTTACTTCTGTTTGTATGAAAGTCTTTGAGAGAGTTGTTTTGTTCAAACTGAGTGATTGTGTGAAAGATTTTATTGATCCTTGTCAGTTTGCATACAGGAAAAACAGGAGTGTTGATGATGCTGTGTTGAATGTTTTAAACAAGATCTACTCTCATTTAGAAAAGCCTGGCTCTTATATTCGCTTGATGTTCTTTGATTTTTCCAGCGCTTTTAATACTATACAGCCTCATTTAATGGCGGAGAAGCTTTTTAGCATGAATGTCCCAGCAGCCACCATCCTCTGGGTTATGGACTACCTGACAAACAGGCCACAGTATGTTAGGGTGGGGGGGCAATCAGTTTCAGACACAATCTGCACAAACACAGGGGCACCACAAGGCACAGTACTCTCACCTTTTCTTTTTTTCTCTCTACACAGCAGATTTTAGAAGTTCTAGTGACTCCTGCCCCATAACCAAGTTTGCTGACGACACTGGACTGACCGGACTGCTGACTGATGACGACGACTCTGACTACAGGCAGGAGGTAGATAGGTTTGTGGGGTGGTGTGAAAACAACTACTTAGAGCTTAATGTGGGGAAGACAAAGGAAATGATAATGGACAACAGGAGGGGGGAACATGTACACAGGGAAATAGTGATCAAGGGGGAGGTCGTAGAGAAGGTAGAGCAGTATAAGTATTTGGGGGTGATTATAGACAATAAGTTGACATGGAAACCAAACTCTGATGCCCTTGTGAAGAAACTCCACTCTCGCCTGTACTTTTTGAGAAAACTCAGGTCTTTTAACATCAGACAAGAAATCCTTCAGATGTTTTACACTTCAACGTGCAATAGTGTGTTGTACTTTGGCTCCGTGGGTTGGGGTGGCAACATCAACAAGCAAGACAGGGATAGATTAGATAAATTCATCAGGAAAGCAAGTGGGGTGGTTGGGAGGAAGCAGGACAATTTCACATCAACACATGAACGACGACTGACTGACAAGGTACAGAAGATTTTGGCTGACGACTCGCACCCACTCAGACCGGAATTTGACAGTAGACGGACAGACAGGAGCAACAGATTCAGACAACCAACCGCAAGATCCACACGCTACAGAAATTCGTTCATTCCATCTGCAATTCACATCTTCAATTCTCAGGTGGGGCGGTAGATGCTGGTGTTGTCGCTCTGATGCACGGGGTCAGTGTTCTGTATTGTTTCAGTATTGTTGATTTTGTTTTGCATGATTATATACTCTTATTCTACTCTCTTAGACAATATGTGATAACCGGCAAGGTGCTGACTTTCGTTTGTGCATTGTTGATGGTGAATGCATGTTAATTTATTTTTAATATACTTTCTTATGTGATAACCAATGTGCTGTATTTTCTCAGGACAAAGAACAAATGTTTATTTTGAATGTTTTATGTATGTTATTATTACGGACACAAACGCTCAGCAATGCAATTTCTCTTTTAGAGATTAATAAAGTTATTGTATTGTATTGTATTGTATTGTATTTAAAAAGTACTTGTCGAATTCTCGTCGCAAGTTATCGTAATCCATATGTTAAATTCTCCCGTTAGGGTCACCACCATAAGCTTGAGCTTGTTGATGATCCGTAACATGTATCATGTTCAAATACATATGAATTGTTGAATAAACACTGCTTAAACCAACCACAGTTAAACATGTGCTTCTCTTCCAGCAGTTATGTTACCCTCCCCTAACGCTCGACAACACAATGCTCAAAGTATCTCCATTTCGCCCCTTCAAGGCTCTCTCAAATCTTCAAACGGTTTAATTTGCACACTGATTGATTCCAACACCTTGAGGCGTTAGATTGAGTTCGCGGGGCTCTCCCATATGAGTCACAGGCCCAGAAGGGTGAGAGAACAGATTGCTTGCTTGTTCGCTGCTGGAGAGGCTTTCGGTTGGGCGACTTTTGTGGGAAGATGCTATTCTTTCAGTGGCTCATCAACGACCGTGTTTTCTTTGGACTGTTCTTCCGCGTGTGCGTGATCAGTTGCGTGCCGTGCGTGAGTGCGTGCTTATGTACGCGTGTGTGTGTGTGTGTGTGTGTGTGTGTGTGTGTGTGTGTGTGTTTTCACGGTATGTGTGTGTGTGTACTTAAAATCTCAGCATTAAAGCTAAAAGCAGATGTTTGGAGAATTTGGTTAACAATCTCAGGAAATAGCTAGCATGCCCATGATGTATAAAGGCGACCATATTCAAAGTGACAGGAACGTCTGCTCCTCACAGTTTTTAACCGGTGTTCAAGAAGAAAACATTTACAGGATCTGATTGGCTGCCCAAAGAAAAGTGTCACGTTGAAGGTGTTTCTCTTGATTTGAGAAATGACAGTAAGGTTCAACATTCAAGTCCCTTGTTTTGTCATGGCAATTCCTGTGTGTGTGTGTGTGTGTGTGTGTGTGTGTGTGTGTGTGTGTGTGCGTGTGTGTGTGTGTGTGTGTGTGTGTGTGTGTGTGTGTGTGTGTGTATGTGTGCATCGGGCGTGCGTGTGCATGTGCTCAAACTCCGAAGCTTCTCAACACGACTTTAGACAACAATCCGTTCAGTAAAGACCTTTCGCCCCAATCAGGACGGACAGAGCTTCCTACGCAATGCAGGTCCGTAAAGGCAAACACATTCATAGAGCTTCGTATGCAACGCAAACCTCCCAATCCCGAAAAAGGGCAACCGAAATCAAAATTAAATAACCCTATTATGTCTTCCCCTCTGTACCCTTGGGTGCTGACCCGGGGTTTCAAAATGACCGTCAATCATTGTCATTTGTCGCGCAGCTCCCTGCCAGGAGCCACCCTGTTATCACTGGGGGGGAAGGAGGAAAAATAGGCGGGCAACATCGCTTCTGAATGCTGCGCTGATGAGGGGAAGGGTTTGTAATCACGTTTTTGGGATTGTCGAAAAGTTGCGGAGCCTGCATGTGATCTGGTTGCCTTGTAAATTTGTCGGGCTTTTTCCAACCCCCTCATCTGATTTTGTGCAGTGGCAGCAGCAAGGCGTCGTTCAGTATAGAAGGAATATTGAAATGAACGCACAGTTATGACGGCTTACTAGTGCCAAAACCTCATAATTGTAATTATCAAGGGAAAATTAGTAATTTTCCTTTGATAATTACCATTTTCACGTGTTTATTACTAATTTTCCCGGAAAAATTACTAACTTTCACCTGCCAAAACTAAAAATTAGTCATTTTCCCGTGAAAATTACTAACTATCCCGTGAAAATGAGTAACCAACGAGTGAAAACAGTAACTGACAGCGTTAATTAGTAATTATCACGTGTTAATGGGTAACTCCAGGTTTTGGCACTAGTAAGCCGTCATGCACAATCCTTTTCGTTTACACGACTCGGCTCACCATTGCAGATATGTCCGGGCTTTGCTTTGACACGGCGAAGTAATGCCATTCCTCTGCTTAGACTCATACCAACAAAAAAATCAAGAGCTTGACTGCTTTTTTCAGAGTTACATTTAATTTGAATAAATGTTGTAAAAGCTACTAATGGGTAAAACCTTGTGCAGATCTGAAATAGTGAGCAGACCTGTTTTCATCGGATGGACTACGCCTTTAACTGTGATGGAGTTTTATCATTTGTAACATCACGGATGGGTGTCAGAGAGTGCATGACACATTAAGATGTGACTAGCAAACGCACACGAACAGAGCAAGTAAGGTATGACACGTTCGCGTGATAAACTTTTGTTGAATCTTAAACGATTTCTCCAATTTAAACATCGCCTCAGCAAAACAGTTTGATAATAATGATAATACGAGAATGTATAACGCGCACATATCTCACCACAAGGCGACTCAAGGCGCACTCATACACATTCTTTCGCATTAACAACTCAAGCACACTCATTTACACTTAGGCATAAATTACATGAAGATGACAAGGTAACAAAACAAACAGTTTCCCACGCAAAGAGGACGACCTTCGACGGAAGCTTTAATATCAGGACTAGTTTAGAGTTACTTACGACTTCCGTTTCTTGCAAACAAACGTGCAAGTAAACATCATCACAAATTCATACGCGCTCCCAGATACGCTATGGTGGAGCATCCTTCCAGACAGTAACAACCAACACACACAAAAAGTCTTCAACTTCACAAATCTAGCTGCCTCTGTCTGCCGTTACACCAACAAAAGAACATTTCCAAGCCTAAATCCCTAACGAAGGCCGTCAATCACAATTTGAAGACGGTAATCCCAAAATGACCGGCCCCCAAAGAATTGACCATACTTTTCATTGTTTTCCTTCCCCTCTGTGTGTATTCCGGAGCATCTTCTGATCGGCTTGCTTCTTCAGGTTCGGCACATCAACAGGCAGCTCATCAAGGCTCATTAATTTTCCCGATGGGCGAGCCGCTAATGCCAGAATAAAAGGGGATTGTTCTCTGAGACTGGTTTGGGGGTTCTCTGGCTGTCGGCACGAAGAGACCGGTCTGCAGCGTGTAGGAGACACGAAGCGTGGGCTAGCTGCTGCAGAAGATTGATGACCTGGTCCTTCGTTTAATTTACGGCAGATGCTTTGTGACCCTTATTTTTTGGCGGTTAAAAAAGGGTAGCAAAGCTCAAGGGCCGAGAATTGGGTGCAGGAACTGAGAAGAGGGAGAGAGAGGGAGGGGGGAGACAGACAGACAGACAGACAGACGGTCAGGCAGACTGACAGACAGACATACATACAGACAGACAGAGAAAGAGAAAAAGACAGACACAGAGAGAGACAGACAGATAGACAGACAGACAGACAGAAAGAGACAAAGACAGAAAGACAGTCAGACAAACAGACAGACAGAGAAGGGAACAAAACCAAACAAATACTCGTCAGACCAAAAGAGCTAGAAGCTTCCTTAGTGTGCACAGCAAATTTACAAAACAAGAAAGTTAAGAACTTGAGAATGAGAAGAATCTTGAAATTATAAAATTATATACAGAACAGACTCTATATTGATCAGAGAGAGCTGGGGTAGTCCATGGCTGACGACGTTGAAGGCGACAGGTGATAGACATTCATTATTGCTGTTTTAGATATCAAAGACCGTGCACAGCGCATCCCTGAACACCAAGTTGAGGGTTTAAAGTCATTTCCAGAACATCACTTTTTGATGTGACATATTATATTATGTTCAGTTCTTGTGGAGGTGCGCCTGTCTGGTCATGCAGTACGTTACATGTCGGATCACATTAATCATGTTTTTCAAAATAGACCAAAAAATCGTCCTTAATTGATTAATAATACCTTTCAAGAAAGAAAAGACAATCTTCATGAATGCTTTTCAGGTGCATGGGTGTCTAAAAAGCACTTATTTAGCGTTTATGTTTAGCTTTTGTTTAGGTGTTTAAAACAAGAAAAAGGTTTCTTTGATTTAGATTTTAAGTTTTATGTCGGATATGCGACACGAACTGAGCAGATGCTTTTTGGGACGCTTAAATTTAGAAAAAAAATACATACAAAAAACAACATTTTAATGAAAGACAGCAAGGATTTTGAAGAGAAAAATGAACCTGGGTTGTATATAACTGAGAGTCTCCCTCACAAGGCTGAGCATGAGATGTGTGAGTTGTCATTACATGCTAAATGTATAAGGTAGTGCGATATAAATAAAGAACGACAGAAAATAAGAGGGAGGGAACGACATTAAAACGTAGCAAACCGATAGAGATTTAAACACTTAATAATGCGCTATCCGTTGTATAAAATGTAGGAGAGACGTTATGTGGAAGGGAAAGAGAGCGCGATAGAAAACAGTGAGAATCAAGAACAGAAAAAATGAATAAATAAAAGACAAAAACAAAAATATTCCAATTCAGGGACCGTGTATAACTCTACTATACCAGCTAAAAAGGACGAAAGAAGAAAAGAATACTAATTATGCCCCCTTAACCACAAACGATGCGTTTTCTTTTGTCCAGGGAGCGTCTTCATCATTGGTATACTAAGAACAAAAATAGCCAGTGACATTCGCGAAATGCACGGAATTGAGAGAGACCCCAAGCATCGTATAAACAGTGCAGCCTTGGACACAGGCCGCGTGACACCCCCTCTGCAAGGGAGGATCGTTACAAATTAAATCAATGGAGCACAGAGAGAGAGAGAGAGAGAGAGAGAGAGAGAGAGAGAGAGAGAGAGAGAGAGAGAGAGAGAGAGAGAGGGAGGGAGAGAGAGAGAGAGAGAGAGAGAGAGAGAGAGAGAGAGAGAGAGAGAGAGAATGCGAGAAACAGAAAGAGAGAGACAGAAAGAAAGAGACAGTCAGAGAGAGAGAGCCAGAGAGACGGATCGAGTCAGGGAGAGACAGAGCGAGACAGAAAGAGACGGAGAGAGAGACCGATACACAGAGAGACAGAGATAAAAGCAGAGACGCAGACAGAGAGAGAAATGCAATTTGTCCATTTTCTTTTTTCATGTGTTCCGTCCCTGTTCTCTGACACTTCAAAGACTTGGGGGCGTGTCTTTGGACTTTAATGACATTTTGTTCCGTGAGGTGGACTTTCCAATTTGAAGTACGAGCTAGTTTGGTGTCGGGTGTTTTTCTAATTGAAGCCGGGGACAAGTTCGGGGATAAAAGGGTAAACTCCAGTTACACTGTAAATGAAGTTTTTTTGCCTTGAAGGACTATTGGGAAAGAGATAAAGAGAAAGGGAGAGGGTGGCTGCGTGGAAGGAGAGACATTAAAGTGGAAATAATCAGTTTTTTACTCATTTTCACGCAAGTTCTACTACTGTCTTTATTGTTAGATTGTTCTGTTACTTTTCTCTTTGTTTTACTGTTTCGTATTGACCACCTTAATTGTTTGCCTACTGTACATCATCATCATCATCATCATCATCATCATCATCATCATCATCATCATCATCATCATCATCATCATCATCATCATCATCTCGGCCTCTCATCACGATAGTCTTTAGCCTTTATCTCCTCCTCCTCCTTCCTGACCGTTATTTTTTCCTCTCCTCCCCTTCTTCTCCTCTTCCTCTTCTCTTCCTCATCATTCGCTATCACGCCGACCACGAAGGTCTCCACAACTACTACGAAACAAACCCACCTCCAGTGAAAATCACCACTACAGATGGGAATGGTGACTTATTCACAGTTTTCGAAACGAAAATGTTATGCCAGCCCCTCGGACACAGAATCCAATTTCTCATTATTCGCAAACGCGTTTACCCAGCGACCTTTTGGCCGTAGCCAGCATTGGATGTCCAGACAGAGGTGACCAACGAAGTCAGTGTGAGCTAAGTGAAGCTTCCGTTAATAATGAGAATGAGCTATGGTGGAGGCAATTCACTTAAGGCTGAATCTGCATTGTATCAGAGATAGAACTGCAGGGCGTCTCCCGGCGGACAGTTGCATGGATATATTAACGTTAGTGTTGGAGTTTGTCCTTGATCTTTCTGACAGTCTTCGTTGACGCTTGTGGTCTTCTGGATTCGGGAGAATGTCAATGATTTATTATATGTTAACATTGTCAAAATGATGATACTGTATATGCAGCCAGTTTAGTTTTGCACTGTTTGGTGATTACTTTGCGCGTCTTATCGGTAACCAAATTAGTAACTAGATTGTTCTATTCAGTCTCTTGACTGTGAAGTTTGGGATAGAGTGGTATGCATGCATTTGCATCAGAAGACAGGCGCATGGCTCGTATTTCGTATTTTTCCTGTGTGAAAGAACGATGCAAATGTTCCTTCTTTTCGACTCCTTACGTCGACGATTCTTGTTGACGTTGTCGTTGTCGTCTTTTTCCCCTTATTCCGCCTATACTAACTATTCGTCTTCTTCTTTCTCATCCTCCCCATCCCGTTTCTTATCCCCTTTCCTCTCTTCTCGTAAACGTCAAAACGGCACTGTCGTTTTCGATGATAATGAGAACGAGATATGCAGATGGCAGTTCGTGTGCGCCTTAAATTCGTCGTCGTCCACCTTCCCTCCAACTCCTCCTCCTCCCCTTCTTCCTCCTCTCCACCCTACTCCGTTTTTCCTCCTCTTTCACCCCCTTCCCCACTCCTCCTTTTCATATCAGTGTCGTCGTTGTCGTTGTCGTTGATAATGAGAATGAGGTATGGAGATGGTCATTCAGTTAAGGGGGCTCTGCATTGTATCATCAGGAGGACTGCAATGGTGACCGATGAACAGTTGTGGTGGGTGTTCAAGTCTATCAGCATTAGCGTCACATTTTGTCCTTGACGTTACCGAGCTCTCAAAGAGTTCCGCGGTCTTATGGCTTTGCCTGAGTTGGTGACTCACATTTGGTTTCTTAAACACAAACATTTTGATAGAAGTAACGTGGATTTTGTTGTGTATTTTGACGTCCCCATGCCTTCCAGACCTCTAACGTCTTATATCCGATACATTCTGAATAGTGTGTAGACTATGCACTGGGCACGCAAGGGCATGTATCACGTCAAATGCTTTGTTTCTGAGAAACAAAATCCAACAAAAAACCCCACTTCAGAATCAAAATTTGACGTTTAGCATGTGCTTGCCTGTCTAATAATGCATAGTATACAAACTTAGAATGAATTGGATGTAAGACGTTTACAGAAAGTTGTTGTTCCAGTGGAACTTTTGTTTTGTTTTTGTGGCAATGCGTTTGTGAAAATGTTCTTATCTGGATTATGTTATGGTTACAATTACAGTTCACAATGTTATGCTTGCTCTTAATATGCCCGAAAGATATATTGGACGTTTAAATATAGAGTACTAAATGCACAATTGACGGCACTCTTCACGCAGATCCCAACAGACAAACAGACAAAGACTCATCTTCCATCTTGTGTCGATGGCAGCTGTATTTGAAATTTTTGCCAACGATACAATTATGTTGTCAGAACAAGGGGAGTTGACAGGTGTAGGGCAGTGTAAAACCAATAACACCCGTCACAAAATACTGTTACACACACGATATATATAAACCATGATAGTTGTGACCCTATAACCCGTACAGTACGATACAAACTGACCTGGGCAGGGTCTATTCGCGACAATGCTCCTGTCATTGAAACAGCTGTGCACCATACTGTCCACTTCTCTCTCGTCACAGTTTTGAGGTGTGCTGTTCGGACTTTCCTTTCCTTGAATACCTACTCAGTTGACTCTGTGAAATAAATTTCCGCCGAACCTGGGATCAAACTCACGCTTCCCACGTATGCCCCTCCTGGTGCGTCCCGGGATCCCCACTTTTAAATTTTAGAGGGTCCATGGACCCCAACTGCAGTATTTTAGAGGGTCCCAAGGGTCCAAAAGCCGAAAAGTCTCAGTGTACTTATAAAACAGTGTGGTCACGTATAGTGTACTGCGAAGTGTCGATTGCAGTCTGAAAAATGGCATCTACGGTACGCACGATAAATAAAATTTAGTGGGTCCTAGGACCCGCTCTTTTAAAATCTAGTGCGTCCAGGGAACCCCCTCCATATAATATTTATAGTACGTGTTTTCGGCTTCTAGTGCGTATAGGACGCAGGGACGCGCGCTATGGGGAGCCCTGACTACAAGAGAAGACTGGTTTGAATGAGAACCCCATGACCAAAGTTAGAGTCTCACTTATTCTATCGATGAAACAGCTGTTCACCGCTGACCATGTTTCTTTCCACGCAGTTCTGTGCTGCACTTTCATTTATGTGTTCAAACCTTTTTTCCTTGAATAACTAGATAGAAAGCTGGTTTGAATGCAAGCTTCATTAATACAGTTCGACACACTTTGTCATGCTTGAACTGACAATGTCTCTTTTCACGACAGTTCTGCTGTGTGACTTAAGCTGTTCAACATGTTATGTCACTGTTTATCTGCAGAAGTCGGGTTTGTCACCAAAACAGCTGTTGACGATTGATCATTTCTCTGTAACCATACTTCAGAGTTGTGCTTTCAAGCTTCCAAGTTCTAGTTATTTGTCGCTAGCTAATAACAGATGACTGCTTTGAGCTCAAACTCCATCACTAAAGTTAGTCTCTGTTTGTCAACGCTGAAGTGACTATTTCTCTTTCACAAAAGTTCTGCTGTGTGGCTCAATATGTTCAGCCTTTCTTGTCGCTGAATAACTGCAGACAGCTGCTCAGAGTGCAAACTCGATCGACATTAACTACAGAAGGTTGGCCTGAATGCGACCTCCAGAATCCAAGTTAGACTCACTTTGTCATCCCTGAATGGCCTTTCTTTGTTGGTCGGCAGTCAATTTCCAGCTTCATTTGAATCGGAAGACCTGCCAATGCGCCGAACGTTTGTGCTCGGGTTCAACATGGTTTTGTCGATGGCGCTTCAAGACAAGCATAGGCGGTCACTGGTGCAGTGTCAATTTGCATTTAAAGTAGTTCGATTCTGTAGCTGCGAGGGGGCTTTACTGGATGTAGTTTGATCAAAATGGCCGTCCTTTTTGCGACCCTTTGCCCCAGCGATCGCACTGTAAGAAAGAAAACTGTTCAATTTAATAACATCAAACAATTACATTATGGACATATCATGTAATGCGTTATTCTTTAAATACATCAAAAAAATAAATAAAACATAAAATGCAAAATTAAAAAAATAAATGTCGTCTTCGAAATCAATTTCTTGGGTAAAAGATGAACTGCGTTTTGGAGAAGAAAAAAATGCACTAAAAAAGCAATAATGCTTCATGAATGAAAGGTGGTAAGGAATGATTTCTTGTACTTGTTGGATATGTGCGTGAAAGTAAATGTGTTTTCATGCGTGCGCTCCCTTCACCCTGCCCCCCTCTCTCTGTGTCTCTGTTTCTGCCTTCCTATATATGTCTTCCTCTTTCTCTCTTTATTTTTGTCTCTCTCTCTGTATCTCTCCCTGTCTGTCTCTGTCTCTGTCTGTCTGTCTGTCTGTCTGTCTGTCTGTCTGTCTGTCTGTCTGTCTGTCTCTCTCGCTCTCTCTCTCTCTCTCTCTCGCTCTCTGTGTGTCTCTCTCTCTCTCGCTCTCTCTCTCTCTCTCGCTCTCTCTCTCTCTCTCTCTCTCTCTCTCTCTCTCGCTCTCTGTGTGTCTCTCTCTCGCTCTCTCTCTCTCTCTCTCTCTCTCTCTCTCTCTCTCTCTCTCTCTCTCGCTCTCTCTCGGAATTATTGGAATAGGATTATATATAATGAGTAGGATGTTCTTGTTTTTGTTTACTATGTGCATTTGTATGCTGGTGCTTGAGATGTGCTCATCTCCATGAAAAGGGCCCAAGGCCTACTCATTAAAACATTCAGACTTCAGACTTCAGACTTCTCTCGCTCTTTCCAGCCAGCCAGGTAAGAGAAAGCTAGCTGCCATGCCAGAGGAATGCTGCATGAGAGGATGCACTGCCTGCAGTTACGTCAAGGTGACGGTGTTTGTATTTACTTTGTTTTGTGTGGCCATCGCCTGCCCTGCCTGCCTTTTTCTGGTTACCCGACACGGCCTTTAACTTCACCCCCCCCCCCCCCCGCCCTCCACAACCATCACGTCACCCCCCACCTCCCTTCTCCACCCCCCTCCCCCTCCCCATTTTTACCCTCGCTTTACATCCAGTTTATGCTGTTTTTTTGTTTTTTTGTTCTCTTAACCGTTCTCTTTTTTTCTGTCTGTTTTCTTTATTGTTTTTTTGTTTGTTGCCTCTCTCAATCTGACTTCATGTTAGTTCTTTTCTTCTGCGTTTCATTGAGGCAATTTCTAGGCTTTTTTTTTACATTTATTCAATACTTGTGTTTTTGTTATTGTTGTTTTGTTTGTCGCTGTTGTGCTAGCTGCTTTTCCTGATTGCACAAAAAAAGTATATAAAAAAGGGAAATTGGGTTCATTTGTTCTTTGCAAATGTTTTTGGTTTTTTTTAACTTTTGTTCCAATAGTTGTAGCCTCTCTGTTTTGCTAAGAACTTGAGGGTATTTTTTGTGGGTGTATTTTCTTTAGTTTCTTTCCTTCCCTATTCTTCCTCTTCCTCGCCCCCTCCACCTCCTCTTCCTCCTGCTGCTTCGGTTTGTTTTGTTTTTTCTTCTCCTTCTTTTTTCATTCCTGTAATATTTGTTTCTCTTTCTTTCCTTCTTTTTTTCTGTCTTTCTGTCTGTCTGTCTGTCTTTATTTCTTTCTTTCTTTTTTTCTTTATTTCTTTCTACTCTTGCTATATACGCTTGCCTCTGCTGACAGCTTATTCATGTTTTCATACACATTTTGCGCACCCAATCCTCTCTACGCGCACACGTATATAATTTTTACTTCTTCCAAACATATCTCTAAAACCTATTTCCCTCACCTCCGTCCGTTTTCTCCGCAACACCCCCCCCCCCTCCCGCGCCCCCTCCCCCCTCCCCATCAGGCTTCTCCCAAACTCAGCTTAAAATAAAATCCCTCTGATTTCTCTGTCGATTATGCCCACAGGAATTCTAATCCAGAGGAAAACGAAACTAATATTTTCCCATCACTGTACGGACAGAGGCAAGGAACTTCTACCCCTGCTCGTGTCATCCGCTTAAACTGTCAGCCGGGAGGAAAACTTCTACGCTCTAATACCGGATTTATGACACTCGCACACTAATTTTGCCCACCATTTCGAAACGATGTACGAGAATGGAGGCGGAATTTTGACCCGGAGAAAATTGCCTTCATTTGTAGCGCATTCATCAATAGTCGCCATGTTTGCGCGACGCCACGCGCGGCCACGAATACTGTAATTTTCCGATCCACCTTTTTGATCTGACAGGGTGTTTTAATGATTAGACGTAACGGAAAAGAAACGAAATTGTCTGCTGTAAAGATTGTCTGAGTGAATAGCTTGTCTCCGAGGGAAGGTTGCGTTTTTTGAAATACCGGAAGATTAAGTTCAGAAGTGGGAGGCTTGTCGCATTTTTCGTCTTTTAGTGCCGTCGTTAATCAGAATCAATTCCCACTGAGTAAGAATAAAATGGAATTTCCACTCCAGCGGCCATTTTGAATCCTGGGTGTGGGCTCTTGATTACAAATGAAAGACCTGTTTAGATTTAATTCTGTAAACGTTGTAAGATTAAAATCAATAGATTTATTTAAAGTCTGTGTTCACCCCAGCTCCTTTCCCCCTTTAACATGACGAAAGACCAGCTATAACAGACAGACACAAATTAGTGGTAAGGGATGCCAGAAGGAGCTACACTGGAGACCAAGCTCTGGGGAACGTCAGAAGACCTGAAAGCGACGTTCCAGTTCACGACAGCAGCGGAACTACGACCCTAGACACAACCGTCGAACGCAGAAGAAGAAGAAGTGGTAAGGGATAAGAGGTAAACGTAACAAAAACAGAACGAG
>NC_090250.1:38998368-39003368 GCF_037325665.1 Littorina saxatilis
AAAAACACTGGGGTGTTCGGACACCGAAGAGAGTCTGCACAAAAATGCAGTTCTGCTAAGTGTAACAAGTCGCGTAAGGCGAAAATACAACATTTAGTCAAGTAGCTGTCGAACTCACAGAATGAAACTGAACGCAATGCAACGCAGCAAGACTGTATACTCGTAGCATCGTCAGTCCACCGCTCACGGCATAGGCAGTGAAATTGACAAGAAGAGCGGGGTAGTAGTTGCGCTGGGAAGGATAGCACGCTTTTCTGTACCTCTCTTCGTTTTAACTTTCTGAGCGTGTTTTTAATCCAAACATATCATATCTATATGTTTTTTGAATCAGGAACCGACAAGGAATAAGATGAAAATGTTTTTAAATTGATTTGGAAAATTTAATTTTGATAATAATTTTTATATATTTAATTTTCAGAGCTTGTTTTTAATCCAAATATAACATATTTATATGTTTTTGGAATCAGAATATGATGGAAAATAAGATGAACGTAAATTTGGATCGTTTTATAAATGTTTATTTTTTTTTTTACAATTTTCAGATTTTTAATGACTAAAGTCATTAATTAATTTTTAAGCCACCAAGCTGAAATGCAATACCGAAGTCCGGGCTTCGTCGAAGATTACTTGACCAAAATTTCAACCAATTTGGTTGAAAAATGAGGGCGTGACAGTGCCGCCTCAACTTTCACGAAAAGCCGGATATGACGTCATCAAAGACATTTATCAAAAAAATGAAAAAAACGTTCGGGGATTTCATACCCAGGAACTCTCATGTCAAATTTCATAAAGATCGGTCCAGTAGTTTAGTCTGAATCGCTCTACACACACACACACACACACACACACACACACACACACACACACACACACACACACACAGAGACACACGCACATACACCACGACCCTCGTCTCGATTCCCCCCTCGATGTTAAAACATTTAGTCATAACTTGACTAAATGTAAAAAGGAAAATCAGTTTCTGAATGGGTCATTTTTCGGCGCTTCAAAGTCTGGAAATGATGACTGATTTTGTAATTATGTATTCTGTAGTTTTTGTTACGGGTATTTTTGCGATTCAGGAGGAGAATAGTAAAAGTCCCCCGTAATATCTGATCCTATATCTACCGTGTGTGTGTGTGTGTGTGTGTGTGTGTGTGTGTGTGTGTGTGTGTGTGTGTGTGTGTGTGTGTTTGTGTGAGTGTGTTTGTGTGTGTCTGGTTGGCTGTGTTTTTATGTGTGTGTGTGTGTGTGTGTGTGTGTGTGTGCAAGTGTGTATGTCTCTATAGATACATGTTTGCCTGTCTGTTTGCCTGTCGGTCTATCTGTCTGTTTGTCTGTTGTGTATTTGCGCGCGCGCGCGCGCGAGAGAGAGAGAGAGAGAGAGAGAGAGAGAGAGAGAGAGAGAGAGAGAGAGAGACAGAGAGAGAGAGTGAGAGAGTGACTATTAGGGTTTAACGTCCTCTTAGACCAACTGGTCTATATTGGGACAGGTATTGGTAATACGCTGAAGATATGGTGTGATACTTTGATTCGAACAAGCCCCCTGTGGCTGTCTTCTTCGACACACCAGCATTGGGTTTGTCTCGTCAAAGTATCGAAATACGATCATGATAATCAGAGACGAGAGATGATGCATGCGTGTTTTTGTTAAATTGTATTGCTGTTGCTGTTGTTGTTGTGTGAGTGAGTTGTGTGATGGCAGACTTGACTTGACGGATGACTGTTTGCGTTAGTGAGACTGTGATCATACTCATAATAATCATACTCACTTATTTTCTTATGATGTTTTTATTTTATTTTTTATTATGCATTCTTATTCTTTTGATTGGAAATGAGTATTGTTACAATATAATTTCCATATGGATTAATAAATTTGAGTTGAGTTGAGTTGAGTTGAGTTGAGTTGTGTCTTCGTGTTTTCCAAGCCCTGAGACTTACGCTGTGAACGTGAAATCTTTTTCGTGCTCATGTGTGCACACGGGGGTGTTCGAACACCGAAGCGAGGCTGCACAAAGTTGACTCCGAGAAATAAATGTCTCGCCGAACGTGGGGATTGAACCCACGCTGATAGCGACCAACTGGCTACAAAGCCAGCGCGCTACCAACTGAGCTACGTCCCCGCCCCGAGAGAGAGAGAGAGAGAGAGAGAGAGAGAGAGAGAGAGAGAGAGAGAGAGAGAGAGAGAGAGAGGGCGGGAATGAGAGAGAGAGAGAGAGAGACAGAGACAGAGACAGAGACGGAGAGACAGAGAGACAGAGAGAGACAGACAGAGAGAGACAGAGAGAGAGAGACAGACAGAGAGAGACAGAGAGAGACAGAGACAGAGAGAGAAAGAGAGAGAGACAGGGAGACAGAGAGAGAGAGACAAAGAGACAGAGAGAGACAGAGAGACAAAGTCAGAGAGAGAGAGACAAAGTCAAAGAGAAGAGATGTGGAGGAACAGAAAGACAAAGGGATTAAGAGATTAACAGACATACAGAAACAGAGAGAACCATCAACATTGTATAGTGGTTCACAAATAGATGTTTTGACATGTTTTGACATGTTTTGACATGTTTCGAATTTCAGTAATGCCAATATAAGCTTCCTTACTTTTTGCTCTTTGAACTAGTTTTCCCAAGTTTGACAGAAACATATCCACTACAATAAGAACAAGGGAAAACAAGTCGCGTAAGGCGAAATTACTACATTTAGTCAAGCTGTCGAACTCAGTCACGGGATGAAACTGAACGCACTGTATTTTTTTCACCAAGACAGTACAGCTTCGTCAATCCCCGCGTGAAGGAAATCGCTCACCTTCCACGTGCAAAACGTAGTGATATTGACACGCCAGATAAGCGCGGTAGCGTATTGTGCTAAGAAGGAAAACACGCTTTTCTGTATTCTTGTTAACTTTCTGAGCTTGTTTTGAATACAACCTATCATATCTATATGTTTTTGGAATCGGGAAATGATCACGAATAAGATGACATCATTTTTGGATCCATTTCTTACATTTTAATCGTAAGACTAGTTATTCTATTTTCGTTAATTGTGATCACATTTTAAGAGTAAACATGACATATGTATATATTTTTAGATTCAGAATGTGATGAAGAATACGATGCAATCAATTTTAAATCTGTTTGCGAAAAATCGATTTTAATGACAACTTTAATGAGCAAACTCATTAATTAAATGTTAAGCCTCCAAGCTGAAATGCAATACCAAAGTCCGGGCTTCGTCGAAGATTACTTGACCAAAATTTCAACCAATTTGGTTGAAAAATGAGAGCGTGACAGTGCCGCCTCAACTTTCACGAAAAGCCGGATATGACGTCATCAAAGACATTTATAAAAAAAAAATGAAAAAAATGTCTAGGGAACTCTCATGTAAAATTTCATAAAGATCGGTCCAGTAGTTTACTCTGAATCGCTCTACACACTTGACTAAATGTAACAAGTCGCGTAAGGCGAAAATACAATATTTAGTCAAGTAGCTGTCGAACTCACAGAATGAAACTGAACGCAATGCCATTTTTCAGCAAGACCGTATACTCGTAGCATCGTCAGTCCACCGCTCATGGCAAAGGCAGTGAAATTGACAAGAAGAGCGGGGTAGTAGTTGCGCTAAGAAGGATAGCACGCTTTTCTGCATCTGTACCTCTCTTTGTTTTAACTTTCTGAGCGTGTTTTTAATCCAAACATATCATATCTATATGTTTTTGGAATCAGGAACCGACAAGGAATAAGATGAAAGTGTTTTTAAATTGATTTCGACAATTTAATTTTCATAATAATTTTTATATATTTAATTCTCAGAGCTTGTTTTTAATCCAAATATAACATATTTATATGTTTTTGGAATCAGCAAAAGATGGAAAATAAGATAAACGTAAATTTGGATCGTTTTATAAATTTTTATTTTTTTTTTACAATTTTCCGATTTTTAATGACCAAAGTCATTAATTAATTTTTAAGCCACCAAGCTGAAATGCAATACCGAAGTCCGGGCTTCGTCGAAGATTACTTGACCAAAATTTCAACCAATTTGGTTGAAAAATGAGGGCGTGACAGTGCCGCCTCAACTTTCACGAAAAGCCGGATATGACGTCATCAAAGACATTTATCAAAAAAGTGAAAAAAAACGTTCGGGGATTTCATACCCAGGAACTCTCATGTCAAATTTCATAAAGATCGGTCCAGTAGTTTAGTCTGAATCGCTCTACACACACACACACACACACACACACGCACATACACCACGACCCTCGTTTCGATTCCCCCTCGATGTTAAAATATTTAGTCAAAACTTGACTAAATATAAAAAGATGTGCATCCGCTATTTCCTATTTATAATAAACTAAAGAACAAGAATATCAACACCTAAAAACAGTATTTTCGTAAACAAAATAAAGGAGAGCAGCAACAAACTATTATTCTTCATTTTAAACACAAAATAAATAAATACATAATCAAACAATAGCAAAACGCAATACAAACAAGTAATCAAACAAAGAAACAAACAAATATGCTAGACCAATTAAGTAAATAAACCGGTAAACTACTGTTTAAACACACAATAAAGTTGGAGAAAAAACAACCCAAAGATAATCGAACAAATGAACGAACATACACACAAGGAAGCAAGGGGAAAGGGGGAGACAGAAAAAGAAGTAAAGTACACATAGAGAGAGAGAGAGAGAGAGAGAGAGAGAGAGAGAGAGAGAGAGAGAGAGAGAGAGAGAGAGAGAGAGAAAGAGAGAGAGAGAGAGAGAGAAAGAGAGAGAGAAAGAGGGGGGTATGGCAGATGTACTAATATTGATTGCCCTGCCATTCTTTGTGTGTGTGTGGAGAGAAAGAGAGAGAGAGAGAGAGAGAGAGAGAGAGAGAGAGAGAGGGAGAGAGAGAAGGAGAGAGAGAGAGAGAGAGAGAGAGAGAGAAAGAGGGAGAGCGAGAGAAAGAGAGAGAGAGAGAAAGAGGGAGAGAGAGAGAGAGAGAGAGAGAGAGAGAGAGAGA
>NC_090250.1:39005868-39010868 GCF_037325665.1 Littorina saxatilis
CCTTAAAGTTTACAAGAAAAGTCAAATTACGCTATTTTACAAACGGTTCTTTGCCCTCTCCTGACATTCACCTCGCGGGGCTTTCTTGACACAAAAGTTAAGCAACAAGTTTATTCAGCGCAGCAATCGACCTGTCTTTATAGGACAAGCACACCTCTTACAGTTGTCGAAGGGTTTGGATTTTCTGCGTCAAATTAGACTTAAACTCGAGCTTCTTTAGCTTTTTTTTTTGCAGGTGTAAGAAGCAACGCTGACCCTACAACAGGTAGGTACATCCTTGCGGAAAAAAAGAACATCTCGACCTAGTTTTCAAGATGAGGGAAGATTATGCGGTCAATCTCCAAACCTACTTTATAGGTTTTAAATGTCCTTGCGCTCATTACACGGAAGAAAGGGGCTTCTCCAAAAACCTAAGAAGCTCTGAATGTTGCTCCTTTTTCCCCGTTTTTTTCTCCTCCCCATTCCACCCTCACCTCTCATCTTTCTTGTTAGAAGTTGAATGTCACGATTGGGTTTTTGTTCTGCTTCTGTTTTTCCTTGAAAAGTAATCGTTTCTAATCCGATTTTCGTTCCTAATCCGGCCTTCCCATAAGCTCTAAAAAGGTTTAACTGTGAAGGAAAGGGTGTGTGAGTAGAGAGAAGTTTATACAAAAAAAAGAGGACTATTGTCAACAACTATTGTTCGTTCAGTTTTAGAACAAAAAAGATGCACTGCAGAGAGCAGGCTGCAAATAAAGAGAGGAAGGGCTAGGGACGAATGAATAAAAAGGAAATAAAAGTAAGAAAATAATAAATGGAGGAAGGGCTAGGGACGAATGAATAAAAAGGAAATAAAAGTAAGAAAATAATAAATGAAGGAAGACACGAACAAGGAAGGAAGGACCGACTATCAGTCCGTTTAATTGTTTGTTATTGTTGTGGTAGTTGTTGATTTTGTTGTTGTTGGTGGTGGTGGTGGTGGTGTTGGTGATGGTGGTGTTGTTGTTATTAAGTCTGATAACACTGTAGGTTCCCAGGCCCGTCATGGTGTGTTGGGGTAAACACGACGTATGTAAACTGTTGCACAGAAAAGTTGCTAACCATTAAATACGCATAGTGTGAATTATGATATGCCTATCGATAGAAAATAGTGTGTGTAAACGGGAAAGGGGCGGTGGCCGGGGGCTGCCTATTGGGGTGTCTGTCCCCCTGTTTGTTTGTTTGCTTGATTGCTTGTTTGGTCAGTCGGTCGGTTACCCTTACCGCATCATCTGGGTCAAAAAGTGTGTTCAACTGATTTCATTTACTTCAGGCCTTTAGGACAAGCTAGAAGCTTCCCCGAACAAACGCGGTCTTCAGTAACAGCAGCAGCAGCAGCAGCAGCAATAGCAGCAGCAGCAATAGCGCACTAAATGGCAGAGCGAGGCGTGCTGCCCGTGCAGCGAGGAGAGTTGTGCGTGACGTCCAGTGTTGACACAAGAGCGTGCACCGCCGACCTTCAACTTGAGCAATGTTTGCACCTTTGTTTTACATGCCCCCTGGGTTAGCCAAGACTGCACCCCTCGGTCGTCCTGGTCGTTTGTCCTTCGCGCAATTTTCTCCCCCTTTTGCTCGCCTTTCTTTTCCTTCTTTGCTTTGTTTTTGTATTTTTGTAACGCATGACGTTGTTGTGCGGGAGGGAAAGATCAAAAATGAAGGGGGGACGGAGTGGGTCGTTTGGCCTGTCCGCTCCACCATATTGGAAGGCGTAAATAATTGTTGAAAATAAAAGCCTATACACGGAATGAACGACACGACTTTCTGACTTATACGCTCCGAAGGCGAACAAGTCATAGTCCAACACCCCCGCATCCCCTCCGTACCCCCACCCCCTCCGCATCCCCACGACCCCAATCCTTCCTCCATCACATCATATTTTCTGTCGTCGTGCATCACCTTTTAAAGGGTCATTTTTGTTGTTGATGATGTTGTTTTCTGACGCTTCAATTAAAAACTGTGATTAATAATTCCTCCGTTTGTTGCTTGTAGGAAAAGATTAAATGTGAAAGTAGTTTCGATTTTTAACGAAGCAAAACAATGTTGATGCAAATTGAGCCAATACTCCCGCAATAATTTATAAGTTTAGACACAATCGAACCAGCATACACTGCAGAAGCAAGAACCCGTAGGATCCCTTCACGTACTACGTCCCCGAACAAATCCGACGTCAACGATTTTGGGGCAAAATTACAGTATTTCACACCTAAGGTCATTGCCATCTCACCTGCGTGTCACCGCGAGGAGATTTTTTCATTGTAGTCGTCTGGTCAGTGACAGGTGCATACTTTGTCGACAATTGATCGCTTCTGATTCTTCACACCGAGTGACTGGCTAAACCACCATCAAAGCGAAATTAGTTAGTTGCCGTTGTTGATGTTTTGTTGTGGGGGTCTAGGGGATGGGATGGGGGTTGGGCAAGGACAGGTAGATGTGTGTGTGTGTGAGTGTGTGTGTGAGTGTGTGTGTGTGTGTGTGTGTGTGGGTGTGTATGTTGGAATTTGGGCACGTATCGGTTTGACTATGTATGAGTCTATGTCCTTGCCCATGCATCCGTGTGTGTCGTCATGACTGTGCCACGGTATATGTTTGTGGAGGGGGTGGGGTGGTGGTGGGGTATGTGCGTGCGTGTGTGCGTGCGTACGTGCATACGTGTGTGTGTGAGTGTGTGTCCGCTGTGTGTGTGTGTGTGTGTGTGTGTGTGTGTGTGTGTGTGTGTGTGTGTGTGTGTGCGTGTGCGTGTGTGTGTGTGTGCGCGTGTATGTGTGTACGTGTGTGCGTGCGCGTGTGGGCGAGTATATTTTTAGTGTGAAATGCAAATCGACTGACGGATTTGCTTCCCTGTGTCTGACTTACATGCTGTCCGCATTGAGTCTTTGTGCGATGTGACTCCCTAAACCCCCACAAAGCCGAACCTGTTTGTGTACGTTTTCATCCTGGTACTATTTCTATTTTTGCTAATATTGATTGACTCTTTGCTATTTCTGCATTCACTGAGGCTCGCTGACCGATTATAATTATAGGTGACTAGTCTTTAACCTGTGATGGTCGTGTTTGTATTTGATTTCGCTGTTTCACTCGGAACATTATCAATGATTTAGATTATGGGACATGGAAACGAATAATAAACTTACAGCTCAACATATACAAACAACTGCTGCAGCTGTTGTTGGTTTTTAGTTGTTGATGTTGATGTTGTTGTTGTTGATGTAGATGTTGTTGTTGATGATGTTGGTGTTATTTTGAGGGGATGGGAGGGAGCTGTTTATTGTTTAGTAGCTAGGTTGCCTGATTCGTTGTCTAGTTGTCTAGTTGTTGGGTTGGTTGCTTTTTTTTTAGCCGCCTTTGTTATTAGGTTTCACTGTGTCTGTTTGGATGTTTGTCCGTTGTCTCACGACAGTTCAGACTTGTATCTCTGGTACTCTGGGGTCAATTGAGCTCAAATTTGGTGAGTAGCTTGAAATTTTGGGGCCTAGTTTCTTTCTTTTTTCTGTTCGGTATCACACATTCACTGTTCCACTGGTAAGTTTTTGCCCAATTCCAAGGACGATCGCATACCAAATTCCATGAATATACCCCAGCATGTAACCAAACCCTGGCAGTTCTGGCTCATCTGCTTTTCCCCAAAGAAACAAAGGTCGGTGACATTTCTCTCGCAGGTTCCTAAGAGGGATTTTCACCAGACGGCTGGACAATTCCGAAATGACTGAGCGCGGTCGTCTGGACAGTGTCCGAGTCGGACAATTCCCCATGATACGCAGATATATATGCAGCCTGTCTTTACGGTCGCCGACACATGGGTCTTAATGTGCCTTGCCTTTGAGAGATGAATTTTCACGTGATCACCGTGATGCGTTGTGACATATTTGCATGCCCTGAGGTGCGTTCTTTTGGTATCAGTAAGCTTCGGAGACAACTGTTAATATTCCTAGTTGGTTTTGAGGACGATGGGGACGTTAAACGCAATAGTCACGTGCATGTGCACGTTATCGGAGTGATGAGGTGAGGCATATTGGTACTAAGGTATGTGCGTTCTTTTGGTATCAGTAAGCTCCTGAGACAACTGTTAATATTCCTAGTTGGTTTTGAGGACGATGGGGACGTTAAACGCAATAGTCACGTGCATGTGCACGTTATCGGAGTGATGAGGTGAGGCATATTGGTACTAAGGTATGTACGTTCTTTTGGAATCAGTAAGCTCCTGAGACATCTTAGCGAATCTATGTGTTGACGATTTTTGTCCTATCCGTTTTATTTGTTTCATTTTCTTATACTGTATATTATCAACGATACTTTTTGAGATAATTGGCTAGGTTTCACGTGCTTGGACTTAAGAGTTGGATGTATACTAGTATGCAAGCCAGATAGGCCTACCGTGCATCCCCCCCAGGGGTTGGCAAGACTGGTCTAGAAATGATCCCTAGAGTATCCTGAACACGAAACAAAAACTTTAACAGCAAAAAGTTGGGATGCTTAGGAGTTACAGTCCTTGACGTAAGGGTACCCTCTTGTGCGCTTACTGCGGCCGTTCGAAGTTTACTGTGAATCAACTGCTGTAAATGAACAAGAAATCTACCATGCACCCCTCCAGGGGTTGACGGGACTTGCCTAAATATGTTCCTTAGAGTGTTCTGAACACGAAACAAAAACTTAAACAGCAAAAAGTTGGGATGCATAGGAGTTACAGCCCTTGATGTAAGGATGCCCCCTCGTGCACTTACTGCGGCCGTTCAAATTTTACTGTGAAACAGCTGCTGTAAATGAACAAGCAATCACACGAAGTATTGTTCAGTGTTTCTAATTTTAATCAGAGTCTTCTGAGCTGGAGTCATCCAGGCCATTCTGCAAGAAGCACTCTGTGTCGTCTTCCTCTTCTTCCGCATCTGAGTCATTTGTGTTCGCGTTACTTTCAGCGTCGACGGCTATTAGTTATGAGTCAGCTGGCTGGATTTAAGGATGCCTTAATTTTGGAGATAGACGTACCT
>NC_090250.1:39015868-39035868 GCF_037325665.1 Littorina saxatilis
GTATATTGACAATTTAAAAAGAAGATAAATATGCATCAAGTCTTTAACACGGAATGAGAATATCTGCGAATGTGTGGGAAAAGAAAAGCGACCAGTATTCTTAGTTTCTCTAAGATAGTATACGCTCTCTGTATTTTTAGGGAAACAGGCATTATGTTCATTTGCTATATTTCCAAGAGAGGTACATATTCGAGAAGCATTGTCCTAGTACACCCTTAGCAATATCTTTGAAGATATCAATGACTAAGTCTACCAGCTCTTGGATGTACTCTAACTATGTTTCCAGGTAAACAAGCTTTATGTTCATTCGTTAATTTTTTTCCTAGAAGCATCAGTTATCCGTTTGCATCATTTAGTAAATTCCTGGAATTTGACCAGTGTCCAGGTGTTTTTTTCTCTCAAGAAGTACACTTGAGGCAATGCTCCACCAAAACCTTCTCGATATAATTTCGTACATCTACAAGAAGTGTCTCTTTGAACCTGTCCTGCTAGGCCATCAACGCATTTACCTCCAAGTAATGATCAATAATAACCCTGTTGGTTTTCCCTCCATCATAAGTGCAACTTCCAGCAAGGCCCTACAGACCTTTGATCAAGTGTAAGTTCTTGAAGACTCTGCATCCACCTCTCAGGGAAACCGTCCACTTGCCTGTTCACCAAAAAACTCCATCTATACTTACCTATTCACACACAAACTTCAAGAACTACAAGGAACTTGGATGCGCCTTTTTATGCTTGGAACTAAAACCTCCCAAACATCCACTCCTGGATACAACTCAGACGAAATAATCTCTCGGTTCTTTGATGGTCCCAGCAGTCTACACCTTCCGGTAAAATCGTCTCCGTGTAGCAAGGCGAGGAGCTCAATGAAAACAGAAAGATCCTCACGCCCAAGCTCCCTTTACCCTCTAGTCCCTGTGCTAGCCCTTCCATCAAAAGCTGGAACTGGGGCCGAAGATTGCCCCAGGATCTACTAGAGTGGACCACTAGCCCGGTCAGTGGCGGTGTGAGTGTTCTTTATGAGTCTGATTGGGTCCAGTATTGACCCCTAGGCCCTCCTTCAAACAACCGACACCCTGGCTGGATCGATGGAATTGGCTGGAGTGGGTGGGTGGGTACCGTGGACCCCCCCTGTTAAGGCCCAGTGTTTGACAGACTAGACAGGGTTTAAGTTAGGAATCTCAGGCCAAATTGGCCTATCTTTGGACAGAAACGTCTTAAGACGTACCTCCACCCTATCTTTTTTCGAATTTTCTGTGTCATATTGTCTGTAAATTGTCAATCTCTTAAGTCTCCCTCCCTTTTAGGAACGCATTTTCACAAATCTGTGTAAGTCTTAAAAGAGGGTTCCACTGTAATGCTGAGAGTACCACGGATCGTGCGTTGATGGGGGAAATATTGCTCGAAGACGACCAGGGTTCCTTTTGATGTACGGGAGTGGGGTCCCGGGGTTCATTCCAGCTAGTTCTGCACCTTTGGTCTTGGGTGGGCTGATGGGATAATGCTGATGGTTTGAAGTTTTAGCCGTGCAGATTAAGGTGTAGGATATAGGGACGAGACTTCGTTATACATTGTTTACAAACTCATACGTTAAGTGTCAGTTTCAGATTGAGTTTTCGAACTACCAGGTGACTGGGTTGTGTTTTGATTGCTCTCTCTCTCTCTCTCTCTCTCTCTCTCTCTCTCTCTCTCTCTCTCTCTCTCTCTCTCTCTCTCTCTCTCTCTCTCTCTCTCTCTCTCTCTCTCTCTCGCTCAAAGTAGTATTACTAAAGCACACTACCCTCACAGAGTTAGACTACATACATTAGGGATCTTACCTCTAAAGTCAAGACTGCTTTTTAACAAAGGAATCTTTATGCATAAAATTATATCCGAAACTTTACCCCGAACCATTTGTTCAAAGTTCTCTTTGAAGAATTCACACCACCTTATGAAATTTAACACTCCTCTTCCTAGGATAGACTTATTTAAGTCTAGTCTAGTTTATTCAGGTGGCCGTCTCTGGAACGCTCTTCCGAATGCCTTACGGGAAGCTACCAGCACAGATTCTTTCAAAAACAAATATATATCCCATTTAATGAAAATAGTATATTCTTGATTGTTATGTCCTTTGGGACACAGTCACTCACTTTTGATTTATTGTTTTGTTTATGAAATTATGATGTTCTGCATAATATCCATTGTCTTGCAGAGTTGATGTACTATTGCATAGTATTCTTACTCTAATTGACTTGCAAATTTTTGCTTTGCACCTTGTCATGAACATGTATAAACTACAATGTTTCATATAATGCACGTATGTACATAAACTTATACTGTTTTACTAATTATGCAAGTATTGTAGTTGTAGTAGTAGTAGTTTTTATAGTAGATTTAGTCCCTCTTTAGGGCGAGGGCCAGATGCAAAAAAGTATACCAATGCTTATTCTGTTACCCTCGTAAAATAAAGAATTGTCATTGTCATTGTCATTGTCATTGTCATTGTCTGTCTATCTCTCTCTCTCTGTCTCGTTCTTTCACTCTGTCTGTCTCTCTCTTCCTGACTCTGTCTCTGCCTCTGTCTCTGTCTGTCTGTCTGTCTGTCTGTCTCTGTCTGTCTCTCTCCCTCCCCCCTCTCTCTCTCTCTCTGTCTCCGTGTCTCTGTCTCTCTTTCTGACTCTGTCTCTGTCTCTGTCACTCTGTCTCTGTCTGTCTGTATGTCTGTCTGTCTGTCTGTGTCTGTCTGTGTCTGTCTGTGTCTGTCTCTCTGTCTCTCTCTCTCCCTCTCTCTCTCTCTATCTCCCTTTCTCTCTCTCCTATCTCTCTCTCTCTCCTCTCTCTCTCCTATCTCTCTCTCTCTCTCCTCTCTCTTTCTCTGTCTCTCTCTTCTATCTCTCTCTCCTATCTCTCTCTCTCTCTCGCCTATCTCTCTTTCTCTCCTATCTCTCTCTCTTATCTCTCTCTCTCTCTCTCTCCTATCTCTCTCTCTCTCCTATCTCTCTCTCTCTCCTCTCTCTCTCTCTCTCTCTCTCTCCTATCTCATTCTCTACTTCTCCCCTTCCTCCCCTCCCTTGATCAACCCCCTCTTCCCCTACACACTCCAACCGGCACCACCACCACCACCACCGTCCCCACAACGACATACCATAAAACCAGCCGTTCTTATTTCTGTCTGCGGGTCATCAGATGGTCACAGACGCCGTGTCTGACAAAGAAACCCTGTTGCTCCATTCTTCCCAGTCAGTGTGGAACACAAACAGCTTTTAGCTTGGCAAGTTCATCAGGTTATCCCTGCATTCAAATCAGAGCTGCACTTAAGTCATGCGCTCGTTTTCAAAATAAAAACCTCAACCTTTCAAGACGAAAGAATTAAAGAGGTGTTTGTGCTTCTTTGATTTATCGCACTTTAACTTTATCCGGGAGTTCGACTTTCAAAAGGAGTTTTAAGTCTGTAGGTGTTGAGCGTGCTGCAATAATTGATGGATTGTTGATTTGGAGATGCGGTAGGTGTTGTCTCAGATTTGAATGTTAGAATGCAGAGAAAAAAGGCACAGTTGACGTGGGGTCTACTGTGCTAGGTTCCCGCTGCACGACATTTAGCAGTCTTGGTATTGGAAATTCTGAAGTTTTAGTTTGCTAACTTCCTCAATCTGGAAGCTTTTACACAGACACAAATTTCTCAAGCAGAAAGCACACTGAAACTCAAATTATATTCATGTCGTTTGAAAACAAACTTACCAACGACAGTTTAAACAACACTCGAACCAATTGAAAAGGTTTTATTTTCCCCTTGATATTACGAAGGGTAGGTGTGTAGGTCATGTATCTCTAAACTATTTATCAGTCACAAAGAACTCGGAATGAGCCTGTCAACAGTCCAAAAACCGTCAAAATAAGATCTTTTGTGTGTAAATGCCTAAATGTTCTCTTGATGCATAGTCACCAAATATTTCAATATGCAACAGGTTATTTATACATGAAAAAAGCTCTTGGCAGTAAAAGCTAACTATTCATTCAACCTTTCAGGGTTGAATTAATCTGCCTAATAGTGCGTTAGTTAAGATGGATGGCATAGTAATGCTCCGCCCGCTGGATCATGCAATTCCATTACACTGCACTTCCATTATTGGATGATACGGGAAGTCACAACACATCCTCATCAATAGTCCACCTCCTACGGCAAAGTTAATGGCCACTTTGACATAAAGCAGACAACAGGTGAAAGCATCAGACAAACGGCGAAACTCCACGAACATGACGACCGTGATCCATTAACACAGAGGACCGGGCCCGCGACAAAGGACACGCGGGCCTGTGACATCATCTCTCAAAACACGACACTATCAATCCATGTTGCGGGGTCTTTTAACACAATGTGCTGACCTTGATGTCAAAGAGAGCAAACCCGTGTTAAATTGTCACAGGTAGATTGATGTCCCTCTCTTAATGGCCAATAGGTAAGAATTTCTATCAATGTACATGTACTTGAATTTCTGGAATAGCTAGACGACGGAGATACGTTTAATGGTGGCATATATATATATATATATACTAGATGATTACCCGCTTCGCCGGGTACCGGCTTCGCCGGGAAGAAGTAGAGCCGAATACCAGGCTGCGCCTGGGACCCGGCTTTGCCGGGTGTACGCCGGCGCACGAAGGAAGGAGATAAACGCGCAAAACACTGGAGACCTTCTAAAAGTAGTAACGTGCAGTGACCTTCTAAAAATAGAAACGTAGTAACGGGAATATGGATTGACGCCACACGGAGGAAGGGAGATAATCGCGGCTGAAAACACTGGAGAAGATAAGGAAGAGCTACTGGTAGTGGATCCCGACCAAAAAAACACAAAATCGGTTCAGCGCGCACAGCGCTGCGCGCTGAGAGCACGTGTTGAAATATTTCATCGATGAGGTTGTGTCCGGGGTGTTGCTGAATACGGTGTCCAAATTTGAAAAAGATCCACCGAGAACTTTGGCCGTGCATCGCGAACAGACAGACAGACAGACAGACAGACAGACAGACACTAGTCGTATATATATATAGATATTGTTTAAAGGCACACTCCTTCCCGTGTAAACAGTTCGGCTCACGTACATTCTCAGATATGGTCTGGCTATTACATAGAAAAAGACCTTCCCTCCAGTTGGTCACATACCCAAAATGAACAGCCTTGGAGCTCTCTGTGCACGGTGAGATTTTTTGTTTTATCAATTAATGTTGTATTCATAAAATAATCCAACTGACCACAGCACGAAGTTAGAGTGTTGAGGTTTGGTATGTGTCCAAGTGGAGGGATGGTCTAATCCCATGTAAAAGCCTGGTCAGATCTTGGATGGTGAACCGAACGATTTTCACGAGAAGGAAAGTGCCTTTAAATCTCTCTCCCTCTCTCTCTCTCTCTCTCTCTCTCTCTCTCTCTCTCTCTCTCTCTCTCTCTCTCTCTCTCTCTCTCTCTCTCTCTCTCTCTCTCTCTCTCTCTCTCTCTGTGTCTCTGTCTCTGTCTCTCTGTCTCTGTCTCTGTCTCGCTCTGTCTCTCCGTCTCTGTCTCTGTCTCTCTCTCTGTCTCTCTCTCTCTCTGTCTCTCTCTCTCTCTCTCTCTCTGTCTTTCTGTCTCTGTCTCTGTCTCTCTCTGTCTCTCTCTCTGTCTCTGTCTCTCTCTCTCTCTCTCTGTCTCTGTCTGTCTGTCTCTCTCTCTCTCTCTCTCTCTCTCTCTCTCTCTCTCTCTCTCTCTCTCTCTCTCTCTCTCTCTCTCTCCCTTCCCCTCTTACCTTCCCTAAACTATGTCTGTTCAAAAGACCAACATTGACATTGTGCAGTTTATTTTTCAACACTAATTGCAAATATTTCCGAACATTTTTTTTCTCCAAAAAGAGAGGGTATTACACCGATTACACCGTGACTATATATACTCATTCTTTGCACTTGTATAGTTAAAATGGCCCATGGTGGTTTGCGAAATAGTACGACGACATGACGCAATGCGTACCTGCTTAAAGTGCAACCGATCATGCATAAACATCACCAGGAATTTGTAACCAGTCTCAGAGTCCTGGAAGTGAATGGATTGTCCGTGTACTGTGCAATGATCCAGAAACAATCGGATGTTTTCCGGCCTATATTTTACGCTTGAGTAATCACACATCAAGGTTATCAGACCAAACCGTACTTGCATCAAACGTTTAACGGTGGTATGTCGCAACCTAAATGGCCGGAGTAGTCGGTGCAAAGGAATACAAATCGAATTATAACCTTAATGTCCTCCTTGTCCCATACCATTCTCTCAAATTAAACACCCAAAACGGATTATTGACATTTGCATTGTACTCCTTTTAGATCTAACGGGATTGTTGCAAAATACTATAGTATACTCCGTACTTGTTTGCAGACACCAACACACCAACCTTCCACCTATACCTTCAACAGACAATACATCTACCGACCACCCCTTCCCCATTTTCCATACGTTCATTTCTTTGAAATATCGCAACAACAGACTTCCAGATCTATAACACGATCATATGTGTTCTCTGTTTGCATGTGTAGTCAAGTGGCGTATCCAGTCTTTTGTGTAATTATCTCCTGCCCGACTCAGTTGCCTCCCCTGTCTATTATCTTCCCCTGACCCAAGTTGTCTCTCCCGCAAGGATTATTGTGTGTTTACTATCGTAGGGAAGACTCTTGACCGGATTCCTTTCTAACCTCTTATCCCAGATTTAGGTGGTCGTTATGTAATGTGCCGCCGGACTGTCTGGGTATCGTTGGACGGCGTTTTGTCAAGTGGGTGTCATTTCTTTTGACAGGGTGGCTTGGAGGTTTTAGTCTCTTACCCCTCTCCCCCTTCTTTGTAACTGGTTGTAATCTAATGAGCCTTATCCGGTGTGCGTAATATTTCCGGTGCGTGACACCTCTGTAACGATTTCTGCCTCGGTAACGATCCCTTTTCATTGGGCAGGCAATCTTAAGTAGAACGCCCCCCGTTGTCTGACACCTAGGTAGCCTCCCTATTGGCTATCGGAAGTGGCCAGCCTTTAAAAGACTGAGCATTTAGGCTAGAGGAGAGAACGCGATTTGGGATAGCGAGCTGTGTGTTGCTCCGATTGTGTCGGTTGATGTGAACGGTCGAAGTGCTGACCAAATTTGTAGCGATTGTGTCGGTCGATTTGTGGTTGTAACAGAATTCCGATACCTGTGCTCTTGTGTTTACTGTTGCAAGTGTGTTCACTGAGGAGAATCTACACTGCTTTCTGGTGTTAACTTTCTGGTGTTTGCTTCTGGTGTACGTTAAGTAAAAGTCACGTTATCGCAACCTCTGTCTTGGCGTCTCATTTATGCTTCCTGGCCTATTCCCCCCCTTCCACTCCACCCTATCACATCTGGCGCTGCGAGCAGGATTCAGGAAGTAGAGACGCCGTAGTTTAACACCAGAAAGCAGGGGTAGCAGTGTAGGAGGTACTCGGCGTATCCAAGATGGCGGTCGACGGGGTTCCTAGACCCCAGTGGCAGATGTTCTCCCCTCCCAGGCTTCCCCTCTTCACTAGCAGCAAAGATGGCTGTCTGCTAGACGACTACGTCACAGAGGCTCGCCGCATCATTGCCCACTTCAACCTGGAGGCGCTGGGCGGCGAGGCTGCTGAATGGCTGATCCAGTCACTTGCTGGGCCTGCCAAGAAGGAGATTAACCTGCACCCCCCTCAGGCAACTGCCACGGCTGACCTTGTCTTGACCATCCTGCAGGACACGTTTGGGGACCACGCCAGTATTTCCACTCTCCTAGCGTCGTTCTACAGCATCTGCCAGAGTCAAGAGGAGGGCATTCTCTCATATGCCCACAGGTTGCAGGCTCTGTGGGACAAGACGAATGCTGTTGTTGCCGGTACGGTTTCCGATGCTGCACTTCGTGATCGATTCATGCACGGACTGTTCTTGCCTGCAATGAGACGGGACCTCATGCGCTTTGCGAGAGGGCGTGAGGCTGTCACTTTTGCGGCAGTCCGTGCAGAAGCTCTCAGGTGGATGAGAGATGATTTCGAGGTGGTGACGAAGCAACAACATCAAGCAACAGAGAGCAGCACTAAGGTACGCAGCCTGCAATTACAAGTCAGCAAACTCGCCATCAAGTCAGCAGAGCTTCGAGCTGCCTTGCACCAACGCCCGCCGGATGCCTCTCGTCAACAGCAACCGTCCGCGAAGCCACGTTGTTGGCTTTGCAACCGCCACGGGCATCTACAGAGCAGGTGCCCTACCAAGCGGCATGGAGGTGAACAACCGCTGTCATGGAGACAGCCCAGTGAGCTACGTGTGGACCAGCAGTCAACATCCATCAAGCAACCGCCCCACGAGCAGAGCAGTCAAACAGAGGAGGTTGTGACTGCTCAGGAACAGCTGACGGCGAAGCACGAGGCCTCCATTGACAGATTAGAGACCCGACTGAAGAAGGAACTGGAGGCCAAGCAACAGTTACAGGATGAACGCTTCCAGAAGGATTTAGAAATACGCCAACTTAGAGAGCGGTTAGTCTTCAAGTGTGAAGAGGTGTCGATTGAGCGGAAAGCAGCAGGACACATTCGCAGAGACCTGGAAGCGTTGTTGCGACATCAGCTCACAGAGAAAGAGCATCGGCTTGCGACAGCCCCAGCCCCCGTAGAACCTCACGACGCTGACCCGATAACATTGTGGGATTCTGTGCTCAATTTGTCCTGCCCCTTTACTCTAAGTCCCAGCTAAACCACCCCCTCGTAAAATTATGAAAACTCTTCAGGCACACATGTGGCGTAACCATGCCTTGCTTGCTTGTTAGCTATTGTGCTCAGCTAGGAGACTGTGTGTACACTATGATTATTGATTGCCTGTTGTATTGTGTCTTGTATGAATGGGTTGGGTGACTGTGAGTGTCATCCGTGACTGTTTCTGATTTTATTTGTTGTTTCACTTGGGTGAACTTGTGTTTGATTTATAGATGTCATTTTCAGCTATTCCCGAGGCGCTGTACCTGCGAGGACGCAGTTGGTATAGAGCTGGGGGGGATGTAGTCAAGTGGCGTATCCAGTCTTTTGTGTAATTATCTCCTGCCCGACTCAGTTGCCTCCCCTGTCTATTATCTTCCCCTGACCCAAGTTGTCTCTCCCGCAAGGATTATTGTGTGTTTACTATCGTAGGGAAGACTCTTGACCGGATTCCTTTCTAACCTCTTATCCCAGATTTAGGTGGTCGTTATGTAATGTGCCGCCGGACTGTCTGGGTATCGTTGGACGGCGTTTTGTCAAGTGGGTGTCATTTCTTTTGACAGGGTGGCTTGGAGGTTTTAGTCTCTTACCCCTCTCCCCCTTCTTTGTAACTGGTTGTAATATAATGAGCCTTATCCGGTGTGCGTAATATTTCCGGTGCGTGACACCTCTGTAACGATTTCTGCCTCGGTAACGATCCCTTTTCATTGGGCAGGCAATCTTAAGTAGAACGCCCCCCGTTGTCTGACACCTAGGTAGCCTCCCTATTGGCTATCGGAAGTGGCCAGCCTTTAAAAGACTGAGCATTTAGGCTAGAGGAGAGAACGCGATTTGGGATAGCGAGCTGTGTGTTGCTCCGATTGTGTCGGTTGATGTGAACGGTCGAAGTGCTGACCAAATTTGTAGCGATTGTGTCGGTCGATTTGTGGTTGTAACAGAATTCCGATACCTGTGCTCTTGTGTTTACTGTTGCAAGTGTGTTCACTGAGGAGAATCTACACTGCTTTCTGGTGTTAACTTTCTGGTGTTTGCTTCTGGTGTACGTTAAGTAAAAGTCACGTTATCGCAACCTCTGTCTTGGCGTCTCATTTATGCTTCCTGGCCTATTCCCCCCCTTCCACTCCACCCTATCACACATGTCTGTCCAGTGTCCTGTCCTCCCATAAAGCATATCAACTCTACCTGTCCCAAGATAGGCCAATTGGTTCTAAGAGGACGTTAAAACTAATTATCATCACGTTCATTTCCCACCTGCAGCTTTACGCGCACATTAACCCGCATTTAAACCTAAAACCGACTATCCAGTACCCCATAACTAAAAAAGAATCCTGTGTCATATTAACCCTATTGTGGCTAGTTTTTTACATTTTACAGTGTCTGCATAGCCAAAACGACGATGAAGTATTTAATTGATATAAGAATCCGCGTGTGTACAGAAAAAAACATTCTTATTAGCAGCTTTACAAGCACCTAGCTTAAACTGCACTTAACCCTAAAGCCCACAATACCCAAATAACATCAATTCTCGTCTATGCCGTTTATGTCAAAATGATTAGTAATCCTAATTCGACCAGTTTTGATCCACAATGTCTTAGCAAACCGATGATAAAGTATTCCATGCATGTAAGTATTTAAACTACTATACACTCATTTCCCATCTGCAGCGTCACCAGAACATTGAACCGCACTTAATTAACCTAGCTAAAACAGACAATTATATCCAGTACACTGTAAACCACCACATCTTGCCTATGCCGTCCTTGTCATATTTACCCCAACTTCGGCAAGTTTTCGCTCCACCTGGTGGGACGGTAGCTGTGCACCGCACACCAAATACCAACCCTCACCACCATACCCCAACTACTCTCCTGTCTGGTGTGCGCGTTCCGCCGGTACCCACCTGCTGGGAGCGACGCCCCCCCCCCCTCCCCGCCTCTTCTGGGGGGTGGGTCACTGAGCACCGCACACCAAGACCCAACCAAATCGTGACACCAAATGAGAAAAAACAATAAACTGCTCTACTAGTTTAACTTAACATAAACAAGCTTATTTTTACCCTAAAAGGACTCTTACCAACTTTTTTTTTGGGGGGGGGGGAGGGTGCGAATGACAGAACGAAAGACCTATGTTGTATATATGTGTAAAGGCAAGGCAACCTCTGCGCTCCATGTATATATGTAAATTGCTCCGGCATATCAACTTCAAATAGAAGAATTTGGACTTTTAAACTTTTTATCAGAGTGGCTCTGAAATTTTATCAATTTTTTACCTCACAAATTTGGAAATAATAAAGAAACAAAAACCTATTTTAATCCCCCCTCCCCCACAAGGTGTCTCACGTGGCGAAGGGTACGTGCCCATACCACAAGGTGTCTCACGTGGCGAAGGGAACGTGCCCATACCACTAAAAGAAAGAATATTTTTACAACCAACCCTTTTACCAAACAACTTTGAACATTCTAACAACCCCAACCCATCATCCTCCGGCCCCCTCCCCCCTCTATAGCGAATAAACAAATCATATCCCAATATAGGTCATAGTCACCTGAGAGGACGTTAAACCCTACAGTCTCTCTCTCAAGTTTCGAGCTACAATGTCTGGGCCAAAATGATGATGAAGTATTGAATTAATATTAGTATTCATAGGTATATGCAAGCTTTTCTCATCTGCAGCCTTACAAGCACCAATACACTGCAGCCACCAAATCTCGTCCACAACGTCTTTGTCATTAAGATCCCAAATTGGGCCAATTTTGCTCTACAATGGCTGGGCCAACACGATAATAAAGTGTTGAATTAATATTACTTTTCACATGTATCCAAGCATTTCCCATCTGCAGCTTTACAAGCACCACAGACCGTGCTTAATCGACTACTCAATGCTCTATAACCACCAAATCTCGTCTGCCCATTCTCCTCACATTAACCTTAATTTGGCCAATTTCTGCGGCTGATGTCTGGGCCAAAATGACGATGGAGTATTCAATAATGGTCAAGATGAAAACGACATGACATCTGTCTGGAGGGAAAATGGAAGACAGCTGAGCGAGAGGGATCCCGAAAGGTGGTCGAGGCGACAGGTAGATGTAAAGGTAATGGGACACAATGGATGGAGTAAGAGGACAATTGATGTGAATAATGTACACGGTACATTTGTATGAGGTATAGTACGGTACGTAACTGAGCGATCTTGAATTCCTTTTAGTGCAATAAAGATTGGTTGCTTGCGCTGGGTGTTTTAGTTGTGAGGTAAGTGAGGTAGTTTTTATGTTTTTATGTTTGTATTCATGAAGTAACAGTTATAATTTTGAGTCAGCAATGAAGGTGGATTGTACGTTTTTAAAGGTAGCCCCTTCGTGTGTAAGAAAGCGCGTCGTCGTCGTCGTCGTCGTCGACGTCGTCGTCGTCAATCATCATCATTGTCGTCGTTGTCGTCGTCGTCGTCATCGTTATTGTCATCATCGTCATCAGCATCATCAGCAGCGGCAGCAGCAGCAGCAACATCTCCGTCATCTCCATCATCATCACCCCTACCATAACCACCACTTTCTCCCTAAACAAAGAACAGAAACTTGTCGCATTTTCTTTGCAATAGTCTCTGTAATTCGCTGTGGTCAGTGGTCACTTTTTTGTGCTAGTCGTTGTTAATACAACGCATAAGCAACAACAGAAAAGTAAACATTTTACTGAAAAAAGTACAGAGCGTGCTCTTAAGCTACTAAAATCAATACGGAGTGCACTCTTTATTTTCTCAAGAACAAAGCCAGACACATTCCACAATCAAGAGGGAAAACCAGGTTGTAAATTAGAAATCGGACACCTGCACCAGACCTTCAAACATCAATATTAAATAGCTTCCAACCGGCACCGGTTCAACCCGCCTGATCACACCCTCGCGACATAAATCATTCAGTGAGTGTGACTCGTTCCTCTTAAGATTATGCGTGTAGTGTTACAGTGTGACGAGACTTCATTCAGTTTGAAAGTACATGTATACAAAGATCAAAATTGATCTTCTTCATTTGGTTTATTCATGAACATTTATTAAGCTATTTTATTTATTAATTAATTAATTCATTTATTTACTTTGGAGAATTCCTTGAAAGAGTAATTTTTGGGGGGACTATTTCTCTGTACCTAATTTTACGAAAGTATATGCTTCATCATCGTTGCCTCTTTCTCTTAAATTGATTTCTCCTTCTTCTGCTTCTTCTTTAAACTGATTTTGCTGTTGCAGTGTTTGGCTCTTAGATACATCTCTGTATCATTTACCTATTTCTGTACTGCAACTGTTGTTGTTGTTGTTGTTGTTGTTGTTGTTGTTGTTGTTGTTGTTGTTGTTGTTGTTGTTGTTGTTGTTGTTGTTGTTGTTGCTCATTTGCAGGTGACGGTTTCCCTGGCCGTCTGTCGACGGTTCCCAACAGACCACCTGGAGAAAGGTATCTGCCTCCTCAGTCCCCCCGACGACTGTCCCAAGATGATGATTTCTTTATTTTTGTGTATAATCCGTTCCTTTCTATACATTCGCGCTAGTTTTCTCTCTCGAGATTGTTGTTAATTTATTTTGCTCTTGTTTGTCGATCTCGCCACAAGTAAAAGGCTACAGCCTTTCAATTAAAAAAAAATCCTCCGAGCATTGAACGAAGAAGAAGAAATTTTAAAAACAATAGTTGGACGCCTTGCTTCGGGGAATTAGAGAATCCTTTTTACCCCTGACACGTGCCCGGTCTCTCCGCTCCAGATTAGCCTCAAAATGGCCGCGGCGTCAGGCCACAAGGGGGCGCCACTGGCACCCGGAGGCCTCTCTAATCCAATCAGAGGGCAGCTATTACGCCATTGACGGTAGAGGGCGATGCCTCACTTGGGACAGAGATGGATGGAGGCGCGCTGCAAGACTGTCTCAAACCCTGTGAATTTGACGCCAAGCTCTTGGAGAAACTCGATGCTAAAGAGAAAGAAAAGGGTTTTGGGGAGAGGAAGAAGAAGAAAGATTGCGACCAGTGCTTCTTGAAACTGTCTCAGGCACTCAGGCAGCCTGCAAATACCTCTTTTTCTCGGAATTTAATAGAAACAAACGGCGAGAAGACGATTTCGAAAATGAAGAAAAATGTTTTCCGAGTTTTAGCACCTCTACTACGGCAGTTGTAGGGATAAATTTGCCTTCTTCCAGTGACTGGAGAACGATTTAGAATTCATTAATCTTGCACGGGACGACACTGTATACGCCCAATTCTTTGTATGCACGCAGGCCAGTCATTTATATTCTTGTGCATTAAAAGTTTGCTCAGTTTAGCGGAGAAGTACTTAGAAACGTATTAGCATGTGTGCGATGTTCAAACCAACCAGCGCAAACGCATTTTTTAAGCTGAGAAAGTGTCTCGCTGATGTTTTTTTTGTTTCGTTTATTTGTTTCTTTCTTTTTCGTGTCTTGAGTTATTATTACTCTTATTTAAGAGGCACTAAATGTGTTGAGACAGACATACAATCTATTTAAGAGGCACTAAATGTGTTGAGACAGACATACAATCTATTTAAGAGGCACTAAATGTGTTGAGACAGACATACAATCTATTTAAGAGGCACTAAATGTGTTGAGACAGACAAACAATCTATTTAAGAGGCACTAAATGTGTTGAGACAGACATACAATCTATTTAAGAGGCACTAAATGTGTTGAGACAGACATACAATCTATTTAAGAGGCACTAAATGTGTTGAGACAGACATACAATCTATTTAAGAGGCACTAAATGTGTTGAGACAGACAAACAATCTATTTAAGAGGCACTAAATGTGTTGAGACAGACATACAATCTATTTAAGAGGCACTAAATGTGTTGAGACAGACATACAATCTATTTAAGAGGCACTAAATGTGTTGAGACAGACAAACAATCTATTTAAGAGGCACTAAATGTGTTGAGACAGACATACAATCTATTTAAGAGGCACTAAATGTGTTGAGACAGACATACAATCTATTTAAGAGGCACTAAATGTGTTGAGACAGACAAACAATCTATTTAAGAGGCACTAAATGTGTTGAGACAGACATACAATCTATTTAAGAGGCACTAAATGTGTTGAGATAGACAAACAATCTATTTAAGAGGCACTAAATGTGTTGAGACAGACATACAATCTATTTAAGAGGCACTAAATGTGTTGAGACAGACATACAATCTATTTAAGAGACACTAAATGTGTTGAGACAGACATACAATCTATTTAAGAGGCACTAAATGTGTTGAGACAGACATACAATCTATTTAAGAGGCACTAAATGTGTTGAGACAGACATACAATCTATTTAAGAGGCACTAAATGTGTTGAGACAGACATACAATCTATTTAAGAGGCACTAAATGTGTTGAGACAGACATACAATCTATTTAAGAGGCACTAAATGTGTTGAGACAGACATACAATCTATTTAAGAGGCACTAAATGTGTTGAGACAGACATACAATCTATTTAAGAGGCACTAAATGTGTTGAGACAGACATACAATCTATTTAAGAGGCACTAAATGTGTTGAGACAGACATACAATCTATTTAAGAGGCACTAAATGTGTTGAGACAGACATACAATCTATTTAAGAGACACTCAATGTGTTGAGACAGACAAACAATCTATTTAAGAGGCACTAAATGTGTTGAGACAGACATACAATCTATTTAAGAGGCACTAAATGTGTTGAGACAGACATACAATCTATTTAAGAGACACTCAATGTGTTGAGACAGACAAACAATCTATTTAAGAGGCACTAAATGTGTTGAGACAGACATACAATCTATTTAAGAGACACTCAATGTGTTGAGACAGACAAACAATCTATTTAAGAGGCACTAAATGTGTTGAGACAGACATACAATCTATTTAAGAGACACTAAATGTGTTGAGACAGACATACAATCTATTTAAGAGGCACTAAATGTGTTGAGACAGACATACAATCTATTTAAGAGGCACTAAATGTGTTGAGACAGACATACAATCTATTTAAGAGGCACTAAATGTGTTGAGACAGACATACAATCTATTTAAGAGACACTAAATGTGTTGAGACAGACATACAATCTATTTAAGAGGCACTAAATGTGTTGAGACAGACAAACAATCTATTTAAGAGGCACTAAATGTGTTGAGACAGACAAACAATCTATTTAAGAGGCACTAAATGTGTTGAGACAGACATACAATCTATTTAAGAGGCACTAAATGTGTTGAGACAGACATACAATCTATTTAAGAGGCACTAAATGTGTTGAGACAGACAAACAATCTATTTAAGAGGCACTAAATGTGTTGAGACAGACATACAATCGATTTAAGAGGCACTAAATGTGTTGAGACAGACAAACAATCTATTTAAGAGGCACTAAATGTGTTGAGACAGACAAACAATCAGAAAGACAGGAACAAAGATGACATTAAAAACTGTTTTGTGAAGGGAGTTTATTTCACACAACCCAGCCCCCACCACCCCACCCCCCAACAATGAATAAATAAAATATGATGATTTGTTGTCACTCCAAAAATATCATGATATGGCATGTGCATTGGGATAATAAAATCAAACGGTAGGAAAACTTTAACTTCGTAGAATATAGCTATTCTGATGGACACGTGGGGGAATTCGGGGGCTGTGATTGGATGGTCTCTTCCGATCATCAAAGCATAATGCTACGGAAGTCGGCCATTTTTGCCAATATCCAAAAGCATATTGGCAATAACAAAGACGCATGGTTCCGGTTTACCCATCTGTACCACACGATGTTTTACTATCGACAACAGCAAACACTGACAACTTGAAATATTTCTCGGGAATGTTTTTACATTTAGTCAAGTTTTGACTAAATGTTTTAACATAGAGGGGGGGAATCGAGACGAGGGTCGTGGTGTATGTGTGTGTGTGTGTGTGTGTGTGTGTGTGTGTGTGTGTGTGTGTGTGTGTGTGTGTGTGTGTGTGTGTGTGTGTGTGTGTGTGTAGAGCGATTCAGACCAAACTACTGGACCGATCTTTATGAAATTTGACATGAGAGTTCCTGGGAATGATATTCCCGGATATTTTGTTTCCTTTTTTCGATAAATGTCTTTGATGACGTCATATCCGGCTTTTTGTAAAAGTTGAGGCGGCACTGTCACACCCTCATTTTTCAATCAAATTGATTGAAATTTTGGCAAAGCAATCTTCGACGAAGGCCGGGGTTTGGTATTGCATTTCAGCTTGGTGGCTTAAAAACTAATGAGTGAGTTTGGTTATTAAAAATCGGAAACTTGTAATTAAAATTATATTTTTATTAAACGATCCAAAAACACTTTCATCTTATTCTTCGTCATTTGCTGATTCCAAAAACATATAAATATGTTATATTTGGATTAAAAACAAGCTCTGAAAATTAAAAATATAAAAATTATGATCAAAATTAAATTTCCGAAATCGATTTAAAAACAATTTCGTCTTATTCCTTGTCGGTTCCTGATTCCAAAAAATATAGATATGATATGTTTGGATTAAAAACACGCTCAGAAAGTTAAAACGAAGAGAGGTACAGAAAAGCGTGCTATGCAGCACAGCGAAACCACTACAGCGCTGAACAGGCTCGTCAGTTTCACTCCGTTTTGCACAAGCGGCAGACTACGGTCATTGTGAAAAAATGCAGTGCGTTCAGTTTCATTCTGTGAGTTCGACTGAGCTTGACTAAATGTTGTATTTTCGCCTTACGCGACTTGTTCAGCTTTACAAATGTCGATTGCATACCCTTTTCTGCTAACTTCCCGATGAAACAAGACTAAACCAATTATTTTCTGTCCCTAAACACCACAAAATGCCCAAAGTCGAAAGATGTAGTACAAACAGCTAGGGGAGTAAAACGGAACAGCCGTTTTTGTGTGCCTGTGCAGGGACCTAATATAGGTCTATGGCCTGTGTGAGCTCAGCCGTTGCCGACTGACACAAACTTTCGCATTCGGCTTTTCTTATCTCGTAACTCCACACTAAATACCCCACATCCCCTCTGAAGTATTGATGTACAACCCATGGCACTAACATTCATGTAGTCGTTTATAACCGAGGTTAAAAAAATTCGCTTCATGACGAGACAAGTATAAATGCCATTCACCCAAACTGAAAACTTCGCTGCCGTCTGCTCGCGTTGTACGGATTAGCTGTTCTCTTCTCCTCCCTTTGTTGCATCCTTGTTTTTAGTTTTCCGTTAATGTTGTGTTTTGGTCTTCTTCATAAGTAGTCTTGTTCAAAATTAAAAAAACTCAAACTTCTTTTTGTTGTATACGAATGAACTAATAAAAAGCTGTTTAACAGCTGTGTTGTCAAATCGAGTTTTGTTCCAAAGTCAGTGTGGCGCCTGCGCAAAACTAATGCGCACGGAAACGGCGCCTGCTATCAAAACCTGAGATCAACGCATCGACGCAAAAACTGTCATTTTGTAAGTTTGGAACAACAAATCAAGGTCAGAACAGCTATATAATCGCTATTGTATTTTCATCGTAGCAATAGGGTCCGATATTTAGACTCGAACAAGTATAATGCGACTCGTCTTCGACTCGTCGGCATTATACTTGTCTCGTCTAAATATCGGACCCTATTGCTACGCTGAAAACACAATAGCTGTTAATAATGTGTCTGAAACATAATTATTTGTCTTTTGATAAATTAGTGACTTCTAACAAGCTTATACTGTTCTTTCACAGATGGTATTTATAACTTTCAATCGAGCACCGAATAACCACCACCTGATCACCACGCATTGCAACCATATTTCCACTGTTTATGCTTTTAGGGAATCATCTGCATCATCATACGCTCATACGCTCATGTTCCAAGTACAGGTACACGACCGTACCCTAACTTCTACGGCTTCTTTTTCCGCACATCCTATATTTCAGCAGGGTGAAGACTGATAAATTCAGCACCACGCATTGCATCCATATTTCTGCTGTGTATGCTTTTGAGGGTATCAACAGCATCATTCGACGTCCAAGTACTACTACACGTACCCTATCTTCTTTGGCGTCTTTTTCCGCACATCCTATATTTCAGCAGGGTGAAGACTGATAAGGTCAAAGCTGGAAACGCACACGGAGGGGGGAAAAACTAGTGATATACAACAAAAGATAATAGGTGGAATTTGCATGCACCCTGTCGCTTCAACACCTCCAGACAACATGAACCCACCTGAGTTCGTTCGACAGGCAAAGACTCTCACCTGGCCCTCCCGACCTCCCCTTCCTACCCCCCCCCCCCTCCCCCTCCCTGTTTTTCGTTTCGTGTCGTTTGTGACAGTGTTCTCCTCTTTTGTGTGCGCGCATTGACTGAGGCGATGGTTGCGGATAACGGGGAGCTGCTCGGCGGCTGTTGCCTTTCCCTGATTTTTGCCGCTCCGTTTGTCCTCTTGTTGGCGCGTTGTTTGTCGCATTGTAACAGGTCGAGAGTTTGGTGGAGGGGGGGGGGGGGCAGGATGGAGGCGAAAGGTGTGGATTGATGGCTGTGATGGAAGTTGACAGCATCTGATACGGATTGACGGTTCATTTCCCTGGTATTTTTATGTGTTGCCACTTTGAATCTATTTTTTTCTTTTTTTGTGTGTGGATATTTCATTCTTCACGTGTCAACAGGGGGTCAAGGTCTGATTATAACATCCGCCACCCCTCCCACCCCCCACCACCTATCCCACCCCCCCTGCAGTTTTGTTGTATTTTTCTTTTCGATTGATTGGTATCCTATTGGCAGAACATTCAATTGATTGTGATCTTCTGTGTGAAAGTACACATTTTAAAAATCTGCTGTGAAGCATCTTCAAGAATGTAAGTCAAGATTCTTTAAGGTGTTTTGTTGTTGTTGTTGTGTTTTGTTGTTGTTGTGTTTGTTTGTTCGTTTGTTTGTTAAGCTTGAGGAAACGGTAAACCAAATCAACAATATCGTGGTTATCAAATACGATTTAGTAGGAATTTTAGCAATACCAAGACGATTGCCCTCGAGGGTCAAGATTGACCAAAAAAACCACCCTTATTACCATAAAAAAAAACCGATATACATTGGCATGTGAGCTTACTTTCAAACCCTAGTTTTCATTACATCGAGCCCAAAACCTACCTGACAAAATATTGAGACTCTGTCTTCTGATGCCCAAAACTATATTCTCCAACATGTTGTAAAAATAAGAGAACGGAAATTGTCTCTCCTCAAATAACATCTTCAAAACCTCCTTTTTCAAAAGAACCGTCCATTTAGTAATACCTGAAAACGGAAACTGATGTCATCTCTTT
>NC_090250.1:39039326-39054326 GCF_037325665.1 Littorina saxatilis
TCTCTCTCTCTCTCCTATATCATTCTCTACTTCTCCCCTTCCTCCCCTCCCTTGATCAACCCCCTCTTCCCCTACACACTCCAACCGGCACCACCACCACCACCACCGTCGCCACAACGACATACCATAAAACCAGCCGTACTTATTTCTGTTTGAGGGTCATCAGATGGTCACAGACGCCGTGTCTGACAAAGAAACCCTGTTGCTCCATTCTTCGCAGTCAATGTTGAACACAAACAGCTTTTAGCTTGGCAAGTTCATCAGGTTATCCCTGCATTCAAATCAGAGCTGCACTTAAGTCATGCGCTCGTTTTCAAAATAAAAACCTCAACCTTTCAAGACGAAAGAATTAAAGAGGTGTTTGTGCTTCTTTGATTTATCGCACTTTAACTTTATTCGGGAGTTCGACTTTCAAAAGGAGTTTTAAGTCTGTAGGTGTTGAGCGTGCTGCAATAATTGATGGATTGTTGATTTGGAGATGTGGTAGGTGTTGTCTCAGATTTGAATGTTAGAATGCAGAGAAAAAAGGCACAGTTGACGTGGGGTCTACTGTGCTAGGTTCCTGCTGCACGACATTTAGCAGTCTTGGTATTGGAAATTCTGAAGTTTTAGTTTGCTAACTTCCTCTATCTGGAAGCTTTTACACAGACACACATTTCTCAAGCAGAAAGCACACTGAAACTCAAATTATATTCATGTCGTTTGAAAACAAACTTACCAACGACAGTTTAAACAACACTCGAACCAATTGAAAAGGTTTTATTTTCCCCTTGATATTACTAAGGGTAGGTGTGTAGGTCATGTATCTCTAAACTATTTATCAGTCACAAAGAACTCGGAATGAGCCTGTCAACAGTCCAAAAACCGTCAAAATAAGATCTTTTGTGTGTAAATGCCTAAATGTTCTCTTGATGCATAGTCACCAAATATGTCAATATGCAACAGGTTATTTATACATGAAAAAAGCTCTTGGCAGTAAAAGCAAACTATTCATTCAACCTTTCAGGGTTGAATTAATCTGCCTAATAGTGCGTTAGTTAAGATGGATGGCATAGTAATGCTCCGCCCGCTGGATCATGCAATTCCATTACACTGCACTTCCATTATTGGATGATACGGGAAGTCACAACACATCCTCATCAATAGTCCACCTCCTACGGCAAAGTTAATGGCCACTTTGACATAAAGCAGACAACAGGTGAAAGCATCAGACAAACGGCGAAACTCCACGAACATGACGACCGTGATCCATTAACACAGAGGACCGGGCCCGCGACAAAGGACACGCGGACCTGTGACATCATCTCTCAAAACACGACACTATCAATCCATGTTGCGGGGTCTTTTAACACAATGTGCTGACCTTGATGTCAAAGAGAGCAAACCCGTGTTAAATTGTCACAGGTAGATTGATGTCCCGCTCTTAATGGCCAGTAGGTAAGAATTTCTATCAATGTACATGTACTTGAATTTCTGGAATAGCTGGACGACGGAGATACGTTTAATGGTGGCATATATATATATATACTATATATATATGTAATGTTTAAAGCTAAAGGCACACTCCTTCCCGTGAAAACAGTTCGGCTCACGTACATTCTCAGATATGGTCTGGCTATTACATAGAAAAAGACCTTCCCTCCAGTTGGTCACATACCCAAAATGAACAGCCTTGGAGCTCTCTGTGCACGGTGAGATTTTTTGTTTTATCAATTAATGTTGTATTCATAAAAAAAATCCAACTGACCACAGCACGAAGTTAGAGTGTTGAGGTTTGGTATGTATCCAAGTGGAGGGATGGTCTAATCCTATGTAAAAGCCTGATCAGATCTAAGATGGTGAGCCGAACGATTTTCACGAGAAGGAAAGTGCCTTTAAATCTCTCTCCCTCTCTCTCTCTCTCTCCCTCTCTCTCTCTCTCTCTCTCTCTCTCTCTCTCTCTCTCTCTCTCTCTCTCTCTCTCTCTCTCTCTCTCTGTCTCTGTCTCTGTCTGTCTCTGTATCTCTGTCTTTCTCTCTGTCTGTATCAGTCTTTGTCTCTCTCTATGTCGGTTTGTCTGTCCCTCTCTGTTTGTCTCTCTCTCTCTCTGTCTCTCTCTCTCTCTCTCTCTCTCTCTGTCACTGTCTCTGTCTCTGTCTCTCTGTCTCTGTCTCTCTGTCTCTGTCTCTGTCTCTCTCTCTCTTTCTCTCTCTCTCTCTCTCTCTCTCTCTCTCTCTCTCTCTCTCTCTCTCTCTCTCTCCCTCCCCCTCTTACCTTCCCTAAACTATGTCTGTTCAAAAGAGCAACATTGACATTGTGCAGTTTATTTTTCAACACTTGCAAATATTTCCGAACATTTTTTTTTCTCCAAAAAGAGAGGGTATTACACCGATTACACCGTGACTATATATATACTCATTCTTTGCACTTGTATAGTTAAAATGGCCCATGGTGGTTTGCGAAATAGTACGACGACATGACGCAATGCGTACCTGCTTAAAGTGCAACCGATCATGCATAAACATCACCAGGAATTTGTAACCAGTCTCAGAGTACTGGAAGTGAATGAATTGTCCGTGTACTGTGCAATGATCCAGAAACAATCGGATGTTTCCCGGCCTATATTTTACGCTTGAGTAATCACACATCAAGGTTATCAGACCAAACCGTACTTGCATCAAACGTTTAACGGTAGTATGTCGCAACCTAAATGGCCGGAGTAGTCGGTGCAAAGGAATAAAAATCGAATTATAACCTTAATGTCCTCCTTGTCCCATACCATTCTCTCAAATTAAACACCCAAAACGGATTATTGACATTTTCATTGTACTCCTTTTAGATCTAACGGGATTGGTGCAAAATACTAGTATACTCCGTACTTGTTTGCAGACACCAACACACCAACCTCCCACCTATACCTTCAACAGACAATACATCTACCGACCACCCCTTCCCCATTTTCCATACGTTCATTTCCCACCTGCAGCTTTACGCGCACATTAACCCGCATTTAAACCTAAAACCGACTATCCAGTACCCCATAACTAAAAAAGAATCCTGTGTCATATTAACCCTATTGTGGCTAGTTTTTACATTTTACAGTGTCTGCATAGCCAAAACGACGATGAAGTATTTAATTGATATAAGAATCCGCGTGTGTACAGAAAAAAACATTCTTATTAGCAGCTTTACAAGCACCTAGCTTAAACTGCACTTAACCCTAAAGCCCACAATACCCAATAACATCAATTCTCGTCTATGCCGTTTATGTCCAAATAATTAGTAATCCTAATTCGACCAGTTTTGATCCACAATGTCTTAGCAAACCGATGATAAAGTATTCCATGCATGTAAGTATTTAAACTACTATACACTCATTTCCCATCTGCAGCTTCACCAGAACATTGAACCGCACTTAATTAACCTAGCTAAAACAGACAATTATATCCAGTACACTGTAAACCACCACATCTTGCCTATGCCGTCCTTATCATATTTACCCCAACTTCGGCAAGTTTTCGCTCCACCTGGTGGGACGGTAGCTCATCCCCCCTCTCCCCTCCCCGCCTCTTCTGGCGGGTGGGTCACTGAGCACCGCACACCAAGACCCAACCAAATCGTGACACCAAATGAGAAAAAACAATAAACTGCTCTACTAGTTTAACTTAAGATAAACAAGCTTATTTTTACCCTAAAAGGACTCTTACCACCTTTTTTTTTTTTTTTTTTTTGGGGGGGGGGGGAGGGTGCGAATGACTGAACGAAAGATCCATGTTGTATATATGTTATATGTGTAAGGGCGAGGCAACCTCTGCGTACCATGTATATATGTAAATTGCTCCGGCATATCAACTTCAAATAGAAGAATTTGGACTTTTAAACTTTTTATCAGAGTGGCTCTGAAATTTTATCAATTTTTTACATCACAAATTTGGAAAGAATAAAGAAACAAAAACCTCTTTTAATCCCCCCTCCCCCACAAGGTGTCTCACGTGGCGAAGGGAATATTTTACAACCAACCCTTTTACCAAACAACTTTTAACCTTCAAACAACCCCAACCCATCATCCCCCGGCCCCCTCTCCCCACCTCCCCCCCTCTATAGCGAATAAACAAATCATGTCCCAATATAGGTCATAGTCACCTGAGAGGACGTTAAACCCTACAGTCTCTCTCTCAAGTTTCGAGCTACAATGTCTGGGCCAAAATGATGATGAAGTATTGAATTAATATTAGTATTCATAGGTATATGCAAGCTTTTCTCATCTGCAGCCTTACAAGCACCAATACACTGCAGCCACCAAATCTCGTCCACAACGTCTTTGTCATTAAGATCCCAAATTGGGCCAATTGTGCTCTACAATGGCTGGGCCAACACGATAATAAAGTGTTGAATTAATATTACTATTCACATGTATCCAAGCATTTCCCATCTGCAGCTTTACAAGCACCACAGACCGTGCTTAATCGACTACCCAATGCTCTATAACCACCAAATCTCGTCTGCCCATTCTCCTCATATTAACCTTAATTTGGTCAATTTCTGCGGCTGATGTCTGGGCCAAAATGACGATGGAGTATTCAATAATGGTCAAGATGAAAACGACATGACATCTGTCTGGAGGGAAGATGGAAGACAGCTGAGCCAGAGGGATCCCGAAAGGTGGTCGAGGCGACAGGTAGATGTAAAGGTAATGGGACACAATGGATGGAGTAAGAGGACAATTGATGTGAATAATGTACACGGTACATTTGTATGAGGTATAGTACGGTACGTAACTGAGCGATCTTGAATTCCTTTTAGTGCAATAAAGATTGGTTGCTTGCGCTGGGTGTTTTAGTTGTGAGGTAAGTGAGGTAGTTTTTATGTTTTTATGTTTGTATTCATGAAGTAACAGTTATAATTTTGAGTCAGCAATGAAGGTGGATTGTACGTTTTTAAAGGTAGCCCCTTCGTGTGTAAGAAAGCGCGTCGTCGTCGTCGTCGACGTCGTCGTCAATCATCATCGTCGTCGTCGTTGTCGTCGTCGTCGTCATCGTTATTGTCATCATCGTCATCAGCATCATCAGCAGCGGCAGCAGCAGCAGCAACATCTCCGTCATCTCCATCATCATCACCTCTACCATAACCACCACTTTCTCCCTAAACAAAGAACAGAAACTTGTCGCATTTTCTTTGCAATAGTCTCTGTAATTCGCTGTGGTCAGTGGTCACTTTTTTGTGCTAGTCGTTGTTAATACAACGCATAAGCAACAACGGAAAAGTAAACATTTTACTGAAAAAAGTACAGAGCGTGCTCTTAAGCTACTAAAATCAATACGGAGTGCACTCTTTATTTTCTCAAGAACAAAGCCAGACACATTCCACAGTCAAGAGGGAAAAGCAGGTTGTAAATTTGAAATCGGACACCTGCACCAGACCTTCAAACATCAATATTAAATAGCTTCCAACCGGCACCGGTTCAACCCGCCTGATCACACCCTCGCGACATAAATCATTCAGTGAGTGTGACTCTTTCCTCTTAAGATTATGCGTGTAGTGTTACAGTGTGACGAGACTTCATTCAGTTTGAAAGTACATGTATATGTCGTAACGAAATCTGGTAATTGCCGAATTCGTGAAATCGGCAACGTATTTGCCGAATTCGTGAAATCGGCAATCGCTTGCCGAGAACGCGAATTCGACAGGCTATTGCCGAAATCGTGAAAGGCCAGATTAAAGTTGTCGAATTCGTGAAATCGGCAACGGATTTCACGTAATCGTCAATCGATTTCACGAAATCGACGATTTTGTCGATTTCACGAATTCGGCAACTTTAAACATGTTTTGGTGCAACAGAATGTAGTGTAGCTGAGCTGTCACGCGTCTGATGGCAAACTGAACTGTTCTCTGTGCTCATCTTCTTCTTCTTCTTCTTCGTCCTGTGGTAACCCCGTCGACTTGGAGTTAACTCCACAATGTTCAGTCACTTTCACGTGCATATATCGGTCTTTATGTAGTTGAAATAAACGGTGAAAAATACTCATCCTTTAAAAAGAAAAATGTGGAGCCCAAATTATATTCACAATTTCCTTCACAACAAAATTTGGCTACCTATAATTCATTTTTAAGTTTAGGGAAAATTCCTTTTAACAAAAGATTTATAAGGTTAGATGGCACCCAAAACAGGGGAAAAAGTTCCAAAACATTTGTTATTTAAGGTTTTTTATTGCAGTACTACCGGAATTTCGTGGTGAAAAAAAAATGGAGGTGATGTGGTATCTTTCAAATGGACTTTAGTTTTAGAAACACCCGAAATTCGGTTCGAATGAAAATAATTAGAAAAAAATTATTTTCACAAAAGCTAGATTCTTCAAATTTTTGTGGCATCATCCTTGGGCCCCAAAGGTACTACACTGAAAGTGGTTTTGAAAACAAATGGAAAATAAAAATTATAGAGCACATTTTTTAAAATGACAGTTTTTTCGTGGTGTGACCAAAAAACGGCTACTTAGCAAAACACGCCCAACCCCTTTTCTGGTTCAGCTCTTGAGCACCACAGGTATACGACACACTTCCTGTTGAGTAGACACATTACTAAAAACATATAGTCCTTTACATGGCACCCGATTTATCAAACAAGCTTACATTTAGTGTCACATAAGTAGCCTTTCCTTTTTGGATCAAGTGCAACCGTAGACATTTTTATTTTCACAACTCACCTGAGCAAATTTTAAGTACCATGTAGGTACAGAGAGTTTAGCTGTAGTTTGATTGTAACGCTCGTCAACTCCTAAATTTCCATGGCATTTGATTTTGGAGACAAAAGTTAATTATCAACATGATTAGGTAGCCGTGGTACCGAAACATAATTATGACGAAGCAATAACAGAAAAAGAACAGAGAAGAGAATGTGAAAAAGAGCACATAAATAAATTCTACTGCGCTTATTGCTTGAGTAGTATGCTTGTTTACATTAACTTTATATTCACTGACTTGGATTTTCGTGGTTTTTTTTTAGTATCAATAATATACAAAGCAAACAGATGCAAGCACAAAGCTGTAAGTCGCAGACATACAACAGTGTCACATACCGTACAGTAAAATGTAATAATAATAATGATGATAAAAATACTAATGTATTTCTAAATAGTAGCATACAGCGAGTCTTGGTTTCTTGCAATTTATTTTTTGCTTTTGAAATATATCGAAATGTTTCTGTCTGAGGTATTTCAATAAACTTTCTGCAATCAAAAGGGAATTGTATGCAAATGTTGTGTTTATTTATTTTCTACCTTGTATGTTTTCTCTTACTTAAAAAAAATAGCTTTAATTCTTTGTCTTCTTCTCACATCTTCTTCTACTCTTTCCATTACTCCTTCTCCATCTTCTACTTCTCCCTCTCCTTCATCATCTTCTTCGTCTTGTTCTTCGTCTTCTTCATCTGTGGATGAGCAGGAGGATGTGATGTTCCATCTCTGTTTTCTGTTTGTTTATTGTTGGTGTGTTTTTGTTTTCTTTGAGGTGTCTGTGTCCTAATAATAATAACAATAATATAATAACAGAAACAACTGAACATTTTTAAGTGCCTAGCCTATGGCTCTAGGCCCTTTACGCAAGTAATATATACTACAATCAACGTAAAACACAGAACAAACTCACACTGCATACATTCAGTGCACTGATCACGTAAGATATAGACAAACTAATAATATACAAAGCAAACAGATGCAAGCACAAAGCTGTAAGTCGCAGACATACAACAGTGTCACATACCGTACAGTAAAATGTAATAATAATAATATGATGATAAAAATACTAATGTTAACAGAAAAAAAATCACCAAAGTTTTTGGTGGTCACCTAGAGGAGTTGGAGGGGGAAGGGGGGGTTGCTTGGGGGACAGACTGAGAGTGAACAGAACAGTCCTGTGCCTTTTCAATCCGCAAACAAAACAGACAAAAACAACAAACAAATCCATACCATCATTATCAAGAACGAATTTATGAAGACAAAAAAGCAGTAACACCGACCTTAGAAGACAGTAAAAAAGAAAACATGTCATCTCCCTGATAAATACTTCAAGGTGGCGCACAACCCGCTTCTGAAACATTGCCACTACTTTTATGCTTTTCAGAGGAGAGGGGAAACTTTTTCCGTACCTGTCTATCAATCTAAATAATCTAAAAGAAAAACAACTGTATGATTAAGTTATGTAGATAAGGTAGCCGTTGCAGTGGAATGTTAAGTAGGCGTTCACATTCTAGTAGCACTTCACACTATAAGTCGCCGTGGCAATGGAAAGTATAAAGTCGCCATTCAATTTCAGGTAACAGTTCACACCCGAGTAGCAGTTCACAAAAAGGGTGCAGTAGCCATTCACAATTTAGGTAGCCGGTCAAGATACTAAGTCGCCGATCACATGTGACAGGCGACCTCAAGGGTATATAGGTCGCCAAACCCGTGGAAAAAAAGGTTCACCACCACACACATCACCACCACCACCGCCACCACACAAGACACACACACACACACACACACACACACACACACACACACACGCAGTCACACACAAGGCCATATTCACCGATTTACCTTCATCTATCTCATTTATTCAGTCAACTCGTGACAAATCGGCTACAGAAAATTCTGTTGTACCAACACCTGTTTAAAGTTTCCGAATTCGTGAAATCGACAAAATCGTCGATTTCGTGAAATCGATTGCCGATTTCGTGAAATCAGTTGCCGATTTCACGAATTCGACAACTTTAATCAGGCCTTTCACAATTTCGGCAATAGCCTGCCGAATTCGCGTTCTCGGCAAGCGATTGCCGATTTCACGAATTCGGCAAATAGGTTGCCGATTTCACGAATTCGGCAATTACCAGATTTCGTTACGACATATACAAAGATCAAAATTGATCTTCTTCATTTGGTTTATTCATGAACATTTATTAAGCTATTTTATCTATTAATTAATTCATTCATTTATTTACTTTGGAGAATTCCTTGGAAGAGTAATTTTTTGGGGGACTATTTCTCTGTACCTAATTTTACGAAAGTATATGCTTCATCGTTGCCTCTTTCTCTTAAATTGATTTCTCCTTCTTCTGCTTCTTCTTTAAACTGATTTTGCTGTTGCAGTGTTTGGCTCTTAGATACATCTCTGTATCATTTACCTATTTCTGTACTGCAACTGTTGTTGTTGTTGTTGTTGTTGTTGTTGTTGTTGTTGTTGTTGTTGTTGTTGTGTTGTTGTTGTTGTTGTTGTTGTGTTGTTGTTGTTGTTGTTGTTGTTGTTGTTGTTGTTGTTGTTGTTGTTGTTGTTGTTGTTGTTTTTGTTGTTGTTGCTCATTTGCAGATGACGGTTTCCCTGGCCGCCTGTCGACGGTTCCCAACAGACCACCTGGAGAAAGGTATCTGCCTCCTCAGTCCCCCCGACGACTGTCCCAAGATGATGATTTCTTTATTTTTGTGTATAATCCGTTCCTTTCTATACATTCGCGCTAGTTTTCTCTCTCGAGATTGTTGTTAATTTATTTTGCTCTTGTTTGTCGATCTCGCCACAAGTAAAAGGCTACAGCCTTTCAATTAAAAAAAAAATCCTCCGAGCATTGAACGAAGAAGAAGAAATTTTAAAAACAATAGTTGGACGCCTTGCTTCGGGGAATTAGAGAATCCTTTTTACCCCTGACACGTGCCCGGTCTCTCCGCTCCAGATTAGCCTCAAAATGGCCGCGGCGTCAGGCCACAAGGGGGCGCCACTGGCACCCGGAGGCCTCTCTAATCCAATCAGAGGGCAGCTATTACGCCATTGACGGTAGAGGGCGATGCCTCACTTGGGACAGAGATGGATGGAGGCGCGCTGCAAGACTGTCTCAAACCCTGTGAATTTGACGCCAAGCTCTTGGAGAAACTCGATGCTAAAGAGAAAGAAAAGGGTTTTGGGGAGAGGAAGAAGAAGAAAGATTGCGACCAGTGCTTCTTGAAACTGTCTCAGGCACTCAGGCAGCCTGCAAATACCTTTTTTTTTCTCGGAATTTAATAGAAACAAACGGCGAGAAGACGATTTCGAAAATGAAGAAAAATGTTTTCCGAGTTTTAGCACCTCTACTACGGCAGTTGTAGGGATAAATTTGCCTTCTTCCAGTGACTGGAGAACGATTTAGAATTCATTAATCTTGCACGGGACGACACTGTATACGCCCAATTCTTTGTATGCACGCAGGCCAGTCATTTATATTCTTGTGCATTAAAAGTTTGCTCAGTTTAGCGGAGAAGTACTTAGAAACGTATTAGCATGTGTGCGATGTTCAAACCAACCAGCGCAAACGCATTTTTTAAGCTGAGAAAGTGTCTCGCTGATGTTTTTTTTGTTTCGTTTATTTGTTTCTTTCTTTTCAATCAATCAATCAATCAATGAGGCTTATATCGCGCGTATTCCGTGGGTACAGTTCTAAGCGCAGGGATTTTTTTTTTATATTATTTTTTTATGCAATTTATATCGCGCACATATTCAAGGCGCAGGGATTTATTTATGCCGTGTGAGATGGAATTTTTTACACAATACATCACGCATTCACATCGGCCAGCAGATCGCAGCCATTTCGGCGCATATCCTACTTTTCACGGCCTATTATTCCAAGTCACACGGGTATTTGGTGGACATTTTTATCTATGCCTATACAATTTTGCCAGGAAAGACCCTTTTGTCAATCGTGGGATCTTTAACGTGCACCCCCAATGTAGTGTACACGAAGGGACCTCGGTTTTTCGTCTCATCCGAAAGACTAGCACTTGAACCCACCACCTAGGTTAGGAAAGGGGGGAGAAAATAGCGGCCTGACCCAGGGTCGAACACGCAACCTCTCGCTTCCGAGCGCAAGTGCATTACCACTCGGCCACCCAGTCTTTTTCGTGTCTTGAGTTATTATCATTCTTATTTAAGAGGCACTAAATGTGTTGAGACAGACATACAATCTATTTAAGAGGCACTAAATGTGTTGAGACAGACAAACAATCAGAAAGACAGGAACAAAGATGACATTAAAAACTGTTTTGTGAAGGGAGTTTATTTCACACAACCCAGCCCCCACCACCCCACCCCCCAACAATGAATAAATAAAATATGATGATTTGTTGTCACTCCAAAAATATCATGATATGGCATGTGCATTGGGATAATAAAATCAAACGGTAGGAAAACTTTAACTTCGTAGAATATAGCTATTCTGATGGACACGTGGGGGAATTCGGGGGCTGTGATTGTATGGTCTCTTCCGATCATCAAAGCATAATGCTACGGAAGTCGGCCATTTATGCCAATATCCAAAAGCATATTGGCAATAACAAAGACGCATGGTTCCGGTTTACCCATCTGTACCACACGATGTTTTACTATCGACAACAGCAAACACTGACAACTTGAAATTTTTCTCGGGAATGTTTTTACATTTAGTCAAGTTTTGACTAAATTTTTTAACATAGAGGGGGGGAATCGAGACGAGGGTCGTGGTGTATGTGTGTGTGTGTGTGTGTGTGTGTGTGTGTGTGTCTGTGTGTCTGTGTGTCTGTGTGTGTGTGTGTGTGTGTGTGTCTGTCTGTGTCTGTGTCTGTGTGTCTCTGTGTGTCTCTGTGTGTGTGTAGAGCGATTCAGACCAAACTACTAGACCGATCTTTATGAAATTTGACATGAAAGTTCCTGGGAATGATATCCCCGGACGTTTTTTTTCCTTTTTTCGATAAATGTCTTTGATGACGTCATATCCGGCTTTTTGTAAAAGTTGAGGCGGCACTGTCACACCCTCATTTTTCAATCAAATTGATTGAAATTTTGGCAAAGCAATCTTCGACAAAGGCCGGGGTTTGGTATTGCATTTCAGCTTGGTGGCTTAAAAACTAATGAGTGAGTTTGGTCATTAAAAATCGGAAACTTGTAATTAAAATTATTTTTTTTATTAAACGATCCAAAAACAATTTCATCTTATTCTTCGTCATTTGCTGATTCCAAAAACATATAAATATGTTATATTTGGATTAAAAACAAGCTCTGAAAATTAAAAATATAAAAATTATTATCAAAATTAAATTTCCGAAATCGATTTAAAAACAATTCCGTCTTATTCCTTGTCGGTTCCTGATTCCAAAAACATATGGATATGATATGTTTGGATTAAAAACACGCTCAGAAAGTTAAAACGAAGAGAGGTACAGAAAAGCGTGCTATGCAGCACAGCGAAACCACTACAGCGCTGAACAGGCTCGTCAGTTTCACTCCGTTTTGCACAAGCAGCAGACTACGGTCATTGTGAAAAAATGCAGTGCGTTCAGTTTCATTCTGTGAGTTCGACTGAGCTTGACTAAATGTTGTATTTTCGCCTTACGCGACTTGTTCAGCTTTACAAATGTCGATAGCATTTTCTTATCTCGTAACTCCACACTAAATACCCCACTTCCCTTCTGAAGTATTGATGTACAACCCATGGCACTAACATTCATATAGTCGTTTATAACCGAGGTTAAAAAATTCGCTTAATGACGAGACAAGTATAAATGCCATTCACCCAAACTGAAAACTTCGCTGCCGTCTGCTCGCGTTGTACGGATTAGCTGTTCTCTTCTCCTCCCCTTGTTGCATCCTAGTTCTTCAGTTGTTTCTAGTTTTCCGTTGATGTTGTGTTTTGGTCTTCTTCATAAGTAGTCTTGTTCAAAGCTAAAAAAACTCAAACTTCTTTTTGTTGTGTACGAATGAACTAATAAAAAGCTGTTTAACAGCTGTGTTGTCAAATCGAGTTTTTTTCCAAAGTCAGTGTGGCGCCTGCGCAAAACTAATGCGCATAAGAAACGGCGTCTGCTATCAAAACCTGAGATCAACGCATCGACGCAAAAACTGTCATTTTGTAAGTTTGGAACAACAAATCAAGGTCAGAACAGCTATATAATCGCTATTGTATTTTCAGCGTAGCAATAGGGTCCGATATTTAGACTCAAACAAGTGTAATGCGACTCGTCTTCAACTCGTCGGCATTATGCTTGTCTCGTCTAAATATCGGACCCTATTGCTACGCTGAAAACACAATAGCTGTTAATAATGTGTCTGAAACATAATTATTTGTCTTTTGATAAATTAGTGACTTCTAAGAAGCTTATACTGTTCTTTCACAGATGGTATTTATAACTTTCAATCGAGCACCGAATAACCACCACCTGATCACCACGCATTGCAACCATATTTCCACTGTTTATGCTTTTAGGGAATCATCTGCATCATCATACGCTCATACGCTCATGTTCCAAGTACAGGTACACGTACCCTAACTTCTACGGGTTCTTTTTCCGCACATCCTATATTTCAGCAGGGTGAAGACTGATAAATTCAGCACCACGCATTGCATCCATATTTCTGCTGTGTATGCTTTTGAGGGTATCAACAGCATCATTCGACGTCCAAGTACGTACTACTACACGTACCCTATCTTCTTTGGCGTCTTTTTCCGCACATCCTATATTTCAGCAGGGTGAAGACTGATAAGGTCAAAGCTGGAAACGCACACGGAGGGGGGAAAAACTAGTGATATACAACAAAAGATAATAGGCGGAATTTGCATGCACCCTGTCGCTTCAACACCTCCAGACAACATGAACCCACCTGAGTTCGTTCGACAGGCAAAGACTCTCACCTGGCCCTCCCGACCTCCCCTTCCTACCCCCCCCCCCCTCCCCCTCCCTGTTTTTCGTTTTGTGTCGTTTGTGACAGTGTTCTCCTCTTTTGTGTGCGCGCATTGACTGAGGCGATGGTTGCGGATAATGGGGAGCTGCTCGGCGGCTGTTGCCTTTCCCTGATTTTTGCCGCTCCGTTTGTCCTCTTGTTGGCGCGTTGTTTGTCGCATAGTAACAGGTCGAGAGTTTGGTGGAGGGGGGGGGGGGGGCAGGATGGAGGCGAAAGGTGTGGATTGATGGATGTTATGGAAGTTGACAGCTTCTGATACGGATTGACGGTTCATTTCCCTGGTATTTTTATGTGTTGCCACTTTGAATCTATTTTTTCTTTTTTGTGTGTGGATATTTCATTCTTCACGTGTCAACAGGGGGTCAAGGTCTGATTATAACATCCGCCACCCCTCCCACCCCCCACCACCTATCCCACCCACCCCTGCAGTTTTGTTGTATTTTTCTTTTCGATTGATTGGTATCCTATTGGCAGAACATTCAATTGATTGTGATCTTCTGTGTGAAAGTACACATTTTAAAAATCTGCTGTGAAGCATCTTCAAGAATGTAAGTCAAGATTCTTTAAGGTGTTTTGTTGTTGTTGTTGTGTTTTGTTGTTGTTGTGTTTGTTTGTTCGTTTGTTTGTTAAGCTTGAGGAAACGGTAAACCAAATCAACAATTGAATATCGTGGTTATCAAATACGATTTTGTAGGAATTTTAGCAATACCAAGACGATTGCCCTCGAGGGTCAAGATTGACCAAAAAAACCCACCCTTATTACCATAAAAAAAACCGATATACATTGGCATGTGAGCTTACTTTCAAACCCTAGTTTTCATTACATCGAGCCCAAAACCTACCTAACAAAATATTGAGATTCTGTCTTCTGATGCCCAAAACTATATTCTCCCACATGTTGTAAAAATAAGAGAACGGAAATTGTCTCTCCTCAAATAACATCTTCAAAACCTCCTTTTTCAAAAGAACCGTCCATTTAGTAATACCTTAAAACGGAAACTGATGTCATCTCTTTGTGTTGAGTCATATTTGACGTCAGATTTCGCCAACCCCCTACTACGACGCTTGTCACATACACAATGCCTGTGCTCTCGCTAATGCAGCGAAGCGATGTGAATCAATAGCGAAATTTTCCTTCAAATGACGGTTATTAATACGCAAACCGTCACTCGGGAAACAGCGGCTGTCATATGTGCACGTGCACAAGGACGTTGTGAGGACTTGAATTTTTTTTTTTTTTTTTAATTTCCTAGAGTAATAAAGAAGAGGTTTTGATGCAAGAGACTAATTTTGAAAACGATTGAAATAAAAGAA
>NC_090250.1:39056826-39099326 GCF_037325665.1 Littorina saxatilis
GCTCTCTCTTGTATGACGTCACTTCCTGTTCCCGACATGTAAACGAGAGAACCTCGGTCGCCAGAGAGTGTGTGCAAAACGGCTGAAGTGGATATTCTTGTCGATGGCTTTTGGCATGGACTATGGAAATTCGCGTCTCCATGGGAAGAAAATTGTCTCGTTGGCACTGGCAAATGTTTACGCTGTTTGAGAAACATGTTATGTAATATTTGACAGCTACGTTCGCGCTCTACATGAGAAAGGAGGTCTTGCATGAGTGTGTGATGGCATTTTTGTCCGGTGTCGGGGTTCACAGGTTTTGCAAGTTCACGATCTGAGCTTGAGCCTGAGTGGTGGGAGTACGTTGACGTGGTTTTTGTTGTCAACCCGCACCACCCCCACCCGGCTCACCCTTCCTCCTCCACCCCACCCCCATACCTACGCATGTTGCTTTTGCTTTTTCTTTTCCTATTACTTCTTCACCAGATTGTTGCATGCGTACATAACAGCGCATGTGTGTTTGTGTGTGCGTGTGTTTATTTGTGTGTGTGTGTGTGTGTGTGTGTTTATTTGTGTGTGTGTGGGTGTGCTCTTTCTTTAACTTGTTACGCTCATAATACTGAAGCGTACGCTTTCTTTCTAACAACGTTATGTCGTTTTGCGTTTATTTGCTTTTGATTTAAAATGGGGAAAAATCACAAATGGCAGCAATATTCGGTGCTGAAACATATCATGATCTATATTTAAGTGTTTGTATCTATTTTTAAACATCAGCTGAGATACTTCTTCTTCTTCTTTTTCTTTTTCTTCTTGGCCTTGGTCTTGTCCTGAGCTTACGACTATAATTATGGCAAATCAAACACTCATGAGACCCGGACAAACATGTAGGTTCAAAGACATTGTTAATGTACGTGTGTCTACAGATGACTCACATTTCAAGAACTCGGCCTGAAGCACACAGAACAAACTTAGAATCACACAAATTCATTAAGACACAGACTTGGCGACGACGACTTCCATCGCCGTACACAGCTTCAAAGCCATCGAAGTTCTGTCTGTGTTTGGCCAGTTGGTGACAAATAGTAATGCCCCAACAGACAAATCGCTTGGCGGTTCCGGGTGATCCCAAAGTCCACGGATAGCTGGGTAGTTGTGGTCGAAATATGTAGGGGTAAGGCGCCCAATATGGTACAAATAGTGCAAATATGCAAGTTTTATCTTCTTCTTCTTGTCGATCACTTTTTTTCTTCTTTCTTTTTATTTTTTTTATTTTTATTTTTTTAATTTTTTTATTTTTTATTAATAGTGTTATCATTCACTTAATTCATGTTTAATTACTCTATGAGAAGCAACATAATGGAACAGTGGGTCAGTAAGGGGAGAAATGTTGCGTAGAATAGAGGAATAATTAAGTTAGACGATAATGGAAAAGTTGAATACGAAAACTCATTTACTTCCTATGGATCGGCGAGTTAAGCATAATAACCAGCAATAGAGACCGACGAGTAATAGGCATTTGGGAAAGGAAATGGCCTGTTCACTTTTTTTGTATTTGTTAGATGCAGTTTAGGATATTAAGCGAGGTGGGAGGGGGGGGGGGGTGCTGGCTTTCAATAATTTATCGACAGTGTTGAAACGCAAAAAAAGACTGTTGTAGTTATACATGACAGAATTCCAAGGTTGGTGTTGTGGTTGTGGTTGTGGTTGTGGTTGTGGTTGTTGTAGTTGTTGTGGTTGTGGTTTTTGTTGTTGTTGTTGTTGTTGATATTGTTTTTGTTTATCTCCGTTCCACTCTTGGGGACATTGTTCTGATTCACGTCCCAATACACTCTAGGGACATGTCCCCTACCTGCAAACACCGCGGTGGTCAGAAGTGAAAATAGGGCAGTATCGACTGTCATCACAAGCTTCAAGCCAAGACATACGGGATTTGAATGACAACGAGTTCGCCTTGCAAGTTCTGTTTATTGGCCCTCGAGGGTTTGATTGCATGTGAAAACCGCCGACAGTTATCCTCCACACGTATGCATAGCCTCTGTTATCTTTGAACACAACACAGAGAGAGGGGAGGCCATGATCCTCTGAGCTATCATTGAACCAAATTGAACGACCATCTACTTAAACAGTTTGATATCTGCGGCTAACCACAACACAATGGACAGAAAAGCTGTCGTGAAACCCAGATATCGAGGCATTCTCAAACAAGCTTTCTGTTACCGTGGCGACGGAGTGGATTTTACCGAAGTGATCACTTAACATCAACGGTCTCCATGACTGTTGCGGTAGAGTACAAAAATCAATTGTAATTACCTTGTTAGCACGCCGTGTGCCGTGACTCGACTGAGTGACTACAGCTAATACTGGGGTTGAGTAAACTTGCACGGTGTTAACTGTTGTGTCAACAGATGCCCGGTGCTTTCTCAACGGTGACGGCGTTTGATATAGTACTCACTGATAATAAAGGAAGTTATTATTTAAAAATATGGAGAGAAAAAAACACGCACTCACTCATGCACGCACGCACGCACGCACGCACACACGCACGTACGCACTCACGCACGCACCCACGCACCCCCCACACACACACACAAACAAACGCCCACACGCACACGCACACACACACAAACGCAGTTCTTTAGCTTATCATGATGCGAGGAAGGAAAGGAGAAGGAGGACGATGACGGAAATGATGATGATGATGATGACGATGATGGTAACGACGACGACGATGACGATGATGATGATGATGATGATGATGATGATGATGATGATGATGATGATGATGATGATGATGATGATGATGATGATGATGATGATGATGATAAGGAGGAGGAGGAGGAGGAGGAGGAGGAAGAGGAGGAGGACGACGACGACGACGACGACGACGACTGTTACATTTTACTTTCCCTGAACCCTGTCTACCCCATTTGAACTACTTTTCAATTATTTTCCTTTTTTATAATCGAATATTACTCAGCAACTTCTTAGACAACATGTAACGTTGGTCACACACGGTGTCACGTCCGTCACTTATTTACATAGTAATTAGTTGCCGCATGCCACGCCAAACACAGTGACGACATTGGGTAATCTGGAGCAGAAGATAGGCAAAGACGCCAGGAATTTAGCACATGGGAGACAAGGATCAGGACAACCCCCGATAACATGTCGTGTCCTCCGGGCTCGGGCGATGAAAGATATAGATACTTAGCACACTGGAACCCGCCTTTAAAGACCATCAACGATCTTACAAAACCAGGTCTGAAAAAGGGAGATAGTATTAAAATGTAGGTAGCGTTACTGTCGTTATGAACAGAGCATATCATTATAAACGTAAGGTCTTAAAATGGTCAAAGCTTTAAATCAAGGGGTCTAGACGTTCTGCAGAGATGACACTGTCGCGGACGTTCAGGTTTCGTAGCGTTGCAAGGCCTTGGCATGTTTGGACAACTGTTAGAGGAATGCGAGTTGGAATTAGTGTGTTAGTTAGGTTTGGCAGGGGAGACTGGTTCACGGTCTTTTATTTATGTTTTATTTTTTTGATTTTATGAATAGAATTGTGTGATATAACGGCAATAGACAATGCAAAAAAAAAGAGGATAGCGTTTCATTAGAAAGCGAGCAAGACTCAACAACGACGACAAGATCATCATTATCATCAACAGCAACTACAACAACAACAACAACAACAACAATAACAACGGCGACGGCTAATCTCATTCAAAGAACGATATCATGTTACGAGCAGAAGTGACTGAAGTATTTCTTAACGTCCATTTTTAAAACACAAACCTAACCGAAGATGAAGTCCTCATCGGCCAAGTCGACGTTGTCACCATCACCGTCACTGCTTTCTGTTTCATCGTCCACTTCACATAATGATTGTGCTTTTTTACTCTCCTTTAGGACGGGAACTTAAGGGGATTTCTCTTTATTTAAATATATATATACATGTATACGTCTGAGTGATCACCACCGAATCAGCGAATGGAGAATCAAACTCGATTTAAGGAGGGCAGAGAGAGAAGGACAAAAAAACAGAAAAAAAAGTGAATTGAACAGAAAAGAAAAAATAACCGTACACACATCAAGTCTTGGTTAAAAAATAAATGGCTAAAAGGGTCGTAGAACAAGAAATCTGGACAAATCAGCAGAAACGGGAAGAACGCTGCGAACAAAAGACTGCATGAGGTCGAGGACGAACTGAGAGAAAATAAGTAAAATAAATCGGAATAGAAGCAAGGAAAAACGAACCTCAGTTTAGCCAGATTACGTAGGGTCAGACAGTACTGACCCCAAATCCATTTCAAAGCGGCTGTTTTGTTTAAAACTTTGTTAACACGCCAGACAAAATGGTGTGTCAAGTACAAAAAGAACAAGCAGACAAAACTTAGAAAATGTAACAACCATAAAAGCCGGCAAAGCAAACACATACGATGAAAGTTCACTACCATTAAAAAGACCCAAAACAAACAAAAAACCCAAGTTTAAATCAAAAAGGAGTAAGAATATAAAAACCAAGAAAGAACAGGCCTTGAGCACACCATTCAGAACAGGTGGATTATGCCGCCTGGTTAAATTTGTGGCTCGCCCAGAAACACGGTCCAGTTATTTCGCGGGGGACACAACAACGGAAATTGAGGACGACCAGTCGGTAATACACCTTTATTCCCTGTTTACTTATCCACTCCACTCAACCCTTTAATCTTGTTACACGTTAGCTTAAGTTTAGCGAACACGGGAACCGGCCAGCGGCTATCAAAAGTAGTGTACATACGAATGGACCACATTCCGTTCTCGACGGTTCTTTCCGTACCACACGTTCGAGGCGTTTCTTGAAGAACGTTGACCCCAAAGAAAACCAAATCAAAACTTGACTAAATGTATACGATCTCGAGTCTTAGAGTACAATAAAAACAAGTCGCGTAAGGCGAAATTACTACATTTAGTCAAGCTGTGGAACTCACAGAATGAAACTGAACGCACTGCATTTTTTCACAATGACCGTAGTCCGCCGCTTGTGCAAAACGGAGTGAAACTGACGAGCCTGTTCAGCGCGGTAATGGTTTCGCTGTGCTGCATAGCACGCTTTTCTGTACCTCTCTTCGTTTTAACTTTCTGAGCGTGTTTTTAATCCAAACATATCATATCTATATGTTTTTGAAATCAGGAACCGACAAGGAATAAGATGAAATTGTTTTTAAATCGATTTTGGAAATTTAATTTTGATCATAATTTTTATATTTTTATTTTTCAGAGCTTGTCTTTAATCCAAATATAATATATTTATATGTTTTTGGAATCATGAAATGATGTAGAATAGATGAACGTACATTTGGATTGTTTTATATAAACAAACAAAAAATTACAATTTTCGGATTGTTAATGACCAAAGTCATTAAATAATTTTTAAACCACCAAACTGAAATGCAATACCAAAGTCCGGCCTTTGTTTAAGATTGCTTTACACAAATGTCAATCCATTTGATTGAAAAATGAGGGTGTGACAGTGCCGCCTCAACTTTTACAAAAAGCCGGATATGACGTCATCAAACGTATTTATCAAAAAAAGAAAAAAATGTCCGGGGCCGGGGATATCATTCCCAGGAACTCTCATGTCAAATTTCATAAAGATCGGTCCAGTAGTTTGGTCTGAATCGCTCTACACACACACACACACACACACACGCACAGAGAGACACACACACAATCATACACCACGACCCTCGTCTCGATTACCCCTCTATGTTAAAACATTTAGTCAAATCTTGACTAAATGTAATGAGGTTTGTAATCGATGAGTAAGCCTGTACGTTATCTGTGGTTGCTTGCAAACGCCAGAAACAAATTTAAAAAAAATTCAAATGAAATTGTAAGAACCGCTTGAATAAGCTGCCCAGCATATTTTTCCTAAACAAACTTACCGAAAACTTGAACTGTTTTCTTGCAATTTACAACAATGGCTTCATATATCAGTAAGCTTTTAATGTCCGCCATCCATGCATCTAATTTAGAAATGTTCACTGCAAGAGGAGGAAAGACGCAGAGCATGGCCGCATACACACGCACGCACGCACACACACACACACACACACACACACACACACAAACACACACACACACACACACACACACACACACACACACACACACACACACACACACACACACGCACGCACGCAGCGGCGTCCGTTCGCGCCACAGGACTGCATGGATGTCTTAAACAAGTCAAGGAGAAAGAAAAAGTAAACATTTGTATCATACATTGACTACCCGCGGTGTGTGGAAAACATTCGCTACGGGGTCACAACAATTGCCTTTGATTTGGACATCATGTTCAAGCAGTACGAGATCTGACGTTGCTTTTCAACATGCGGACTCCAAGAACTAAACTTTAATTTCATGCAACGAACTCTTTCAATAATTCAGTTACTACGGTGAAACATGTTTATATTCTTTAAATGAACCACTGCAGGCCATATATTGTGTATACTTCTGTTACGTTGGTAACACAAGGCTGTACTCTTTCTTAACACAAATGTTCGATAATTCTGATTACTTGGTGTGACGTTTCCTACAATAATGGGTCCTTTTTTCGGTTCAGGTTTAGAATAAATCTGTCAATACTTTGTTTCTTTTCTTATTATATCCGGTGCTCTTTTTTGATTCAGATTTTAAGACAAGTCTACTAGAATGGTTTTTTTTATTCATTTGTATTTATTTACTTCTCTCAGCACAATTTTTTTTTTTCAACCGGTAGTCTTACGACGTCGATTCTGTACGGTTCTGAGTCAGTAATGTTACGAGGATAATGTCTGTGTGTTTTCATGACATGGATATTAAATAGATTTGACGCTCTGGGCTTGTAAAGGCTTTGCAGTTTGAAAGATCAATCATTCACGTCAGTAAAAGGTTTAATAATTCTACCTCATTAATGATTAGTGATCGCGCTAGCCATTTCTAAAAACCTGTATTTCGTTGCAAGTACGAATCGTGGCCGTGCTAAAAACCGCTTATTCTTTTATGCCAACCGATCAACTGATTAAATTATGGCTTATACATGTACTGGAGAGAAAACAAACCTTGCAAAATAAATATCAACCGGTAGGTATTAACAGTTACCATATTTATTTCCGACAGATTTAATTTGCTACCAGTAGAATACCAGACATTTCCGCTTAAGACTTTCTCTGATGCTGGCTGCATACTGTAAATTGGGTTCTTCACGATGTCAATTCTGGAGAATTCTATTGACACCAAAGCTATTCTTTGTTTTCTCCATGGGAATAACATATAAATCATGCCCCAAATCGTGAGACAACTTTACTCTTTAGCCCTTTGACAATGTGAAAATAAAGCGCAACGAAGCAAGCAGTGCAGATTCCCACTAACCAATTCTTATCACAGGTAGTGCCTTTCATTTTGTACCCTGATCATCAGCCACGCGAAATAAATGGAGTTCAACCGAGGTTAGAACAAAGGATGACGAGGAATCATCAACGTGCTTCACTCCTCAACTCAACAAGCTATGAGCACGAGAAAACGATTACATTTCATGCACTGCTTTTATGCACCTAAGCTACGAACCCAAAAGTTTCTGGTTTGTAAAACTGTCGTTCGACTTAGAATTAAAATGTTGTCCATCCGGAATAATCACATTAAGAAGATTAAAAATGAGGTACAGTCATAGCTTGCTTTATTTTTCCGGGAACGCACGAAATGGCCTTACTCTAAAACGTCATATAGCGACTTTATTGAAAACAATTTTGTACATGAGCCCGTTCTTTGTGGTTCTTTTTGTTTTTTTTTATAAATTGTAATTCTTGTATCAGCTGTTCATTCGCTTTTTGCTCATGTTGACTCTTTTTTTCTTCGCAATGAAACATGATAATATTTTATTCATTTTGAGTGAGCTTGTTTTACCTGCTAAAAGAAGCAAGCTTGTGTAGTTTCCGGATGCTATAGCTGTTACAAGATACTATTAAAAAATCATATGCCAACAGTTTTTGACCTGTGAATTATGTGCAACGCATATGATATATACTCTTTTCTTTTTGAGCCCAGTTTAAATGTCTTTTTTTTTTTTACTGCATGGCTGACTTCACCCATCTGCAGTTACTGTTTCGCAAACTAATACATGTATAGCTACAATAAATAATTTCAGGAGAGAACACATGCATTCCTGGTTACAAAAAGTCATTCTTCACCTGACATTTTTTTTCTTCAATCAATGAGTTTAATCAGCTGGTGTTTCACTTTTTGTCCCAAGTATTTGAAAGGTAAGATATTGATTCCAGGGCTAGAGGCATAATGCTTGCAGTCCCGAATAGCCAAATATGTAGAAAAGGCCTGTAAAACCGACAACCCGGGCTTTTATCCATAAAAGCAACACACACACACACACACATACACACACACACACACACACACAGTGGCTAAAAGTAAGAGACTTCGCTTGCAGCTACTTTCGCCTGTAGGGGAGGGGGGGTATTTGTTTAATTGGCCCGTGCAACATCACGGTTTAGTGATTCCGGTGCCCACACGGGAGGAAATGAAGCGGTCAAAAAGTACTGGTCGTTGAAATCATGACCAACTGGTGGCCGGGAGTGGGCAGACTGGATAATGTTTGCTTTTCTACGGCGCTGCTTTTGTTAGGGATAAATTTCTTTCCGTCGGATGAGGGCTGAGTCATAGGGGGTTGGATATCCGATAAAATACCTACGCACAAATTGACACACCTTTGAAGAGAGTTTTATTTCTCTGGGATATAGGTGCTAGAAACTGAAAGAAGGCGTTCTAGTTTACTTGTTGGCCGGAATGCTAAAATTCTACAAACATACAGTCAACAATACACAACCAAGCAACGCCCCCCCCCCCCCCCAACAAAAATCAAATGAATTAAACAAAAACCAGGCAGAAAATTGATTTTACGCTTGCGTTTTTTTAGTCTCAGTCAGCTGAAAGACCAACACCCCTGATACTGAGGCTCACCCAAAACTGGTTTGGAAACAGACTCGGCGACACAGAGGTATAGCCTTACGCAGACATCCATAAATAGACAGAAAAATACACGGGGATACATTCGTTATGTTTATTTGTTTGCTTGTGTTATAAACAGGCACTAACGTTGTGGGAGAAATAAACGTGTAATCGAAACATCCAGATTGACTTACTGTTCGAGATACAGTCGAAGCTACGTTTAAGAACACTCGTTTTAAGACAAACACCCCTTTAAATCCTTGTTATCCGTATTTTCTGCGCATTACGTCTGTAAATTCACCTCGATTTTAAAACTCCCTCTCTTTTGAGACTGTACTTTCAATCTTGTTGGACGTCTGAAAACAGTCGTACCCCTAGCTGTGCTCCGACATGGAGCCGCCGAGAAACAAAGACAAATCTGGACAGGCATTGGGCCATGGGACCGGGACACCTGCCTTGACCACATCACTGTGATAAAATCGACAGGAGTGGTAGCGGTGTCCCCCAAGGCTATCCGGCTACCCACTGTCTCCTGCTGATTGAAGTATCTGCAAATGGTTCTCCCTACCCCACGACGGTCCGTCGGTCAGTTGCCACAGTGGGATTCACAATAAATCCCCTGGACTTGTCCGGAGAACGCCGATTGAACCACAATGGTTGACCTTCCCCCACAAGTGTCCCCTAAACAATGACGGCAGTTTTAATCCAGGTGGTGAAAGTTGAAGTGGTATGAGAGCATCGTTTTATTTGGAAATGAACGGGTGGCAGGGTGTGATTGTGTGTCGTGTGAGTTTGATGTGGTTTGATGTGGTGGTGGTGGTGGTGGTGGTGTGTGTGTGTGTATGTGCATGTATGCAAGTGTGTGTGTGGGTGTGTGAATGTGGGTGTATGTGTGTGTATGTGAATGGGTGTATGGGTGTGTGTGTCGTGTGTGTGGGTGTGTGTGTATGTGTGTGTGTGTTTGAGTATGTGTGTGTGAATGTGTGTGTGTTTTGGTGTGTGTGTGTGTGTGTGTGTGTGTGTGTGTGTGTGTGTGTGTGTGTGTGTGTGTGTGTGTGTGTGTGTGTGTATACCACCTGCAAGTTATAGTTCTTTGTCACTACATCGCACGGACAGCTGTACACTCTAGCACTCATGTCAGTCAAATTCTTAAAGATAAAGACATAATGAAGTGTCGATGTAACTCGGATAATAAGTTAAATGACCTCCAGGGCGCCAAGCAAGCAATTTCTGCAGGCGAATAGTCATACAGCACTCCTCTGATAATGAACCCTGGGCTTGTTATCACACCAAAGTGAGAGGCTTACAGCTAAAGTGATGCCAACAACAGATACATAGGCCTACGCTTCTGTCCGCGAGGGTTTACCTAAGCAAGCTCCCACAACTACAAATACAGTGAAACCCCCCTCCCCCCTTCTTAAGACCCCCTCCCCCCCCCAATTAAAATAACAAAATTAAACTCCTTTTCTAACCCCCATACCAATTAAGACTTCCTCACATTCAGATTAGCCTTTGATTTTTCAGATTGTCTGTATAATTATATTTACCTTAAGACTTACGTGGGCTGCATTTGGTTGGTTTGGCAGACTCTTGACTTTTATTCCACTGTGATGAACATCGTACGTGTAGTAAGGTGCTTCACGATCTCTGGGTTGCCTACTGCTTTAATTGTGCTGGGTTTGGCAGACCCTTGACTTACACCAAAGATTTTCTCAGGTTTTGGGTGATTTTTAGAAGGGGGGTTCCGCTGTACACGATAGCATTATGCTGAGAAAATACACATACCTACCATCACCTGTGGCAGATGTCCAGCTTCCTGTTCTCACACTTTACCTGCCTTGTCCTAACGATGTTATCGAGTGTTGCTCGGGTTTGGTGGCCCCGAGGGTATACCATGGAACAACGAGTCGGAGCTTTTCTAAAGTGAAGCTGAATAATCCTTTAGGGGGATGCTTTGTTTTGACAGTTTAATTTGTTGTGCAATGTGAACCATTAAGAGGCCTTGAAGGCCGATGCCAGATCATTTACAGGCAACGTTAGGTTGTTTTGCTTTGTCATGAAATCGTGTAAGTGTGGTTGGAGAGGCTAAAATTCCGATGGTAGATAATGTTGAGTCAGAAGGGAAATAACCTCAGCTGCGGCAGACTTCACCGTGCGTAATGAGCGGGGCTTAGTTTTACCAGCTACATCCCCCCTTGTGTTATTTCTTTATAATCAACATCAGGAATAATGATGAGCTGGTATGAAGCTCATACTATTGCGTTGTGTTTTCATTGAGAGTGATTAACTTGGAGTTTATAGAATCAAAAAACAAGAATGGTATATATACGGAAGTCGGCCATTTTACTCAATATCCAAAAGCATATTGAGAAAAATGGCCGACTTTCTTATCTCGTAACTCCACACTAAATACCCACTTCCCCTCTGAAGTATTGATGTACAGCCCATGGCACTAACATTCATGTAGTCGTTTATAACTGAGGATGAACAATTCGCTTCATGACGAGACAAGTATAAATGCCATTCACCCAAACTGAAATTGACTTCGCTGCCGTCTGCTCCCATTGTGGCGCCTGCGCAAAACTAATGCGCATAAGAAACGGCGTCTGCTATCAAAACCTGAGATCAACGCATCGACGCAAAAACTGTCCTTTTGTAAGTTTGGAACAACAAATCAAGGTCAGAACAGCTATATAATCGCTATTGTGTTTTCAGCGTAGCAATAGGGTCCGATATTTAGACTCGAACAAGTATAATGCGACTCGTCTTCGACTCGTCGGCATTATACTTGTCTCGTCTAAATATCGGACCCTATTGCTACGCTGAAAACACAATAGCTGTTAATATTGTTGAAACGTTTTATTATTGACCAAACAAAACGTTACGTTTGTTTTGTCAATAATAAAACGTCCCAACAACACACCTTTCTTGTTTTTTTATTCTGAATTTTAGAACGTTGGCAGTCTATTTATTTTTGGATTGGAGTTTATAAACTTCAGTTTTTAGACGGAACCATGTGTATCGGAAACAAATTGTGTTACAGCGTAGGAATTCAAATGCGTTAGAGAAGGCGGTAGAGGAATCCTCGAGGATAGATCACTTTTTGAAAACTGGACAGGGATATTCGTAGTGCAACTATCTGTGTGCGTGTGCGTGTGCGTGTGTGTGTGTGTGTGTGCGTGTGTGTGTCTGTGTGTGTGTGTGTGTGTGTGTGTGTGTGTGTGTGTGTGTAAGTGTGTGTGTATATGTTTGTGTGTGTAAGTGTGTGTGTGTGTGTGTGTATGTTTGTGTGTGTGTGTGTGTGTGTGTTTACATGTGTGTGTGTGTTTGTGTGTGTGTGTGTGTGCGTGTGTGTGTGTGTGTCTGTATGTCTGTCTGTCTGTTTGTCTGTCTGTGTGTGTGTACTTGTGCGTACGTGCGTGTGAGCATACGCCTGTGTAACTGGGTATGTGTAGGTGTGTGCCCGCGCGCGCGAGCGGGGCAGGGGTGTCCGGTCATGTACGTGAATGTGTGCGCTAAGGTGCGTCTATGCGGGCATTTATGTGTGTATGTGTCACGTGAGTGCGCGTGCGTTCGTGTAAGCGTGCGCGCGTGTTTGCGTGCAAGCATCAAGCGTGCATTCGTGTGTGCATGTGTGCGTGCATTGGTACGTGCGTGCGTGCGTGCGTTGGTGCGTACGTGCGTGAGTGAGTGTGTTGGTGCGTGTGTGCGTGTGTTTATTAGCAACGATCTTCTTGAGCAACAGGAGCAACAACAACAGCAGCGCATTCACCAACGTATAAAACGACGTTAAAACGTAGCTGAATTATACATGAACACAAACAGACAACATAACTGTCCCTCCATCCAGATGACCATAATATGCGAGTGGACGGAGGCTAACGCTATGATGTGGTAACACCACCACCCTCCCATCTGTCGTCACCATGCACGTGGGAGGATTCTCATACTCCACTGGACACACAGGGGAATGTTTGTCCGGCGGTCAGATGACTTCATTATTGATGTCCAGTTGATTGATGAATTCACTGAGCTAGCTACTCTGACGAGTCAGTCTTTGCATGATAATGAAACGAGTTAGTGCAAGTTTAAATGGATTGTGTTTGTCGTGTTTGACTTGCTGGATCTGATCTCATGGATTTATGCCTAATTAGTGCAACTGTAGAAAAAACAGACAGCTCTAATAAAAACAAACAAACTTACAAACCAGCCAACGAACGAAGAAATGAACGAACAAACAAAAAGATAAGAACACGCAAGGTATTATTAATATGTCTGCCTGTAAGCTGGAAGCGGAAAACATCCAAGGGATTTATTAAAACAAACAAACTTACTGGGTGGCCGAGTGGTAACGCACTTGCGCTCGGAAGCGAGAGGTTGCGTGTTCAGGCCTGGGTCAGGCCGCAATTTTCTCCCCCCTTTCCTAACCTAGGTGGTTCAAGTGCTAGTCTTTCGGATGAGACGAAAAACCGAGGTCCCTTCGTGTACACTACATTGGGCATGGGGTGTGCACGTTAAAGATCCCACGATTGACAAAAGGGTCTTTCCTGGCAAAATTGTATAGGCATAGATAAAAGTGTCCATCAAATACCCGTGGGACTTGGAATAAAGTAAAAAAAATTCCATCTCACACGGCATTAAGTCTCAGGAAACATGAATACACGCATGCAGGAAAAAAAAATATGGGTAGCGCCGTATGTATGGCAGCTCGCTTTCCCCGGGGAGAAAGCAGCCCGAATTTCCATGAGGGTAACCTCACTGGACTGTAAATCTTATCCAATCCAATCCAATCCAAATCAGCCAACCAACGAAGAAATGAACGAACAAACAAAAAGGAAGGAACGCGCAAAGCCAATGAAATGTCTGCCTGTATGCTGAAGGCGGAAGACATCCAAGGGATTTCATCCCCGATAGAGACAGACAGACAGAAAGACAGACAGGCATACACATCCTGAGTCGAACAGACAGATTCAGAGACAGAGAGATACCAGATGAATGCAGGCACCAGTTTATCTCGTTGCACTTTCCCCTCCACCAAGTGATGGTCAAAAGAGTACACACACACACACACACACACACACACACACACACACACACACACACACACACACACACACACACACACACACACACACACAATGAAATGCAAATGCTGGTCTCATTGCACTTTTTCCTTTGCAAGAAGTGGTGGCCAAAAAGGGCCAGTCATGGCAAGGCACGGTGCATTCAGAACACATGCAGGTCTCGAGCTCCTGTCAAAATCGGCGCGACAGCATTCAGACGTTTTAAAGGAGCACGGCATCGATCGAAATGGGTGTGGGCGTTTGAGAGGAGGAGGTGAAGGCTGATGGATGATGCATGCCTATTTGTTAAAATATCTTGAACCTTCCTACCTATGAATATAGTAATAACCTAGCTATCTTTCTACCTGCATATATATCGACTAGGTACGAACAGACAGACAGGAAAACATGCTGTGCTCGTTTTTGAAACTAATCAGTAGAATATAGAGTATTTCTCGGTTTGAAGTTGAGTTCTTCTTCTTCTTGCGTTCATTGTTTTCTTGATGGTGTCATGGTTGGCGTTGATACGTGGTACCATGGTTTGTTAGAGTGCTCCGTGCAGCCCAGTACCTCCGTCTTCAGCACTCGAGGTTTCTGTCGGGGTTACCTCACCCTTAGCTCATGGCCCGTACCTCCTACCCTGAGAGCACAAGGGGGGGGGGGGGGAGGATTTGCAGGGATCCCACCCGGAGCTAGGGTTTTAATGCGCCCATAATCGCATTAGATGAGTCCCGTCGAAGGGCGATGGAGCATTTTGAAGAGAGTAGCAGTGCCGCCTGCTACCTCACTCCACCCTGGTAGGAAACACCGCCACTTTCGTCCGCGGCCGCAAGCGGCTGGTCTTCATATCTGAAGTCCGTTCCCCTATCCGTCACCCGGGGACGCGCTGGGTTGGGGGTGGTCGCCCCACTGAAAATCCCACACTGGGTTAAAGAAGCTTGAGTTCTTGAACATTGCCATTGAAACTGATCGAATAGGCCAACACGTGGATCAATTTGATTAAAACGTCGGAATTTTACAGGAAAATGATCATTATACACTGCTGGAGCACCAACAACTCTCAATAGTCGTTCAATCCCGTACGTGCAACCGAATATGCTCACTCACCATCGCACATCTCCATTTTGACACATAAAACACACACACACAAACAAACACACACGCACACACACATACACACATACACACACACATACACACACACACACACACACACACACACACATACACACACACGCACAGTCACACACACACGCACATACACACACACGGACACACACAGACACACACGCGCACACACACACATACATACACACACACACACACATAAACACACACACATATACACACACATACATACACACACAGCACCACCATCCATCCTCATCCTCATAATCATCACCATCAACAGGAACAGCAGCACCACCACCACCACCACCGTCCGAACAACAACAACAACAACAACAACAAACCGAACAACAACAACAACAACAACAACAACAACAACAACAACAACAACAACAACAACAACAACAATAATAACGACAACAACAACAGCTCCTACTACTACTATACAACTACTACTACTTCTACTTCTACCGTACTACTCGGCTTCCACCACCACCACCACCTCTACTACCACCACCACCACCACTACTACTACTACTACTGCTACTGCTAGTGCTACTTATACTACTACTACTACTACTACTACTACTACTACCACCACCACCACCACCACCACTACTACTACTGCTACTGCTAGTGCTACTTATACTACTACTACTACTACTACTACTACTACAACACCTCCCATCCCCTCCATCCAATGTTCTCATTTGATCAGTTGTCTCAGACTGCACCAGGCAATGGCAGGCTGACATCCTCACCCTGTTCACGCAACACACCCTGAGGCTGTGGGTTTTGTCACACATCGCCGCTCATTTGGAACAGAGTGGGATTTGAAACTGTGCCATGCCGTGCGGAAACGTACATCCCGGTGTCACGATTTCATCTTTCGCCTGTGTACATATTTCCCCCTCGACATATACTCAAGACTGAAATGTTGTTTCCTGGTAAAATTAAGAAGTGAAATTATTTAAGGACGAAAAGCATGTCAGTTTCTTGCATGTGAAGAAAATTGGTGGTAAAATTTAATAGATTTCAACCCCAAAATCGAATTCTTCGAAAACGTGTACTGAGTGGTTACGTCCCTTGAGTAAGAAGGAAACATTTTAGGATGAATCAAATTTCCAAGTTAAATAAAACAAATTGGTTGGACAAATTTGGCCCCATGACTGTAAGGTACACAAGGTCGCTCATAAGTACTATCGAAGGGTGTTTTTTTGTTCAGTGTAGAGTTTATACTAGATCAACGAGGCCGAGAAGCGAAATATCAACACGGCGAAAGATGAAAACGTCACACCGGCCCACCAACAACCCTCTAGGCATTGGCCGTTAAGAACCTTAGTGAAGAGTTCGTGCGAACCTGATGGTGGTGGATTTTTGTTTCTTTTGATTTCAGCTTTTTTAGGGCCACAACTTGATCCCAGGTGGACTCAGGTTTCGTATTAGTGGACCTAAGTGTCTACGATTATTTTGTTGTAGTTGTTGCTGCTCCTGCTGCTTCTGTTGCTGTTTTTGTTGTTGCTGTGATTGGTTTGGTTCGGTTTGGTGGTGCTGTTAGACACCTTCAGCTTGTCAAACCATGTTTCGTTTCGGACGGTGGGGAATGCGTTGCGTATCTTTGTGTTTCCATGATCCATTCTGGATACCACAGAAACTTTAACGTACGTAGATGATAGTCTGCGTCAATACACACGCTGTAGGGGCCCAGTATGTTGAGCCATTATCAGTGCCTGCTGGGTGAACAGCAGTTGCGTTATTTGTGGAGAAAAAAAGAGAAGAAATAGTGAGCCATTGGAGGGAAGATGCAAAAGGTCACCTCAATGCGTCAGGAGAAAGGTAGTAACATATACAATAACCAGCAACAGCAGCAGCAGTTGTCAGCGCTGGGAGTACGAGGTAGATACTTGATCCTGTCACAGAACGTCCCAAAATGTGACTCCACCGATACGATCAGTTCATTTTGACAGGCTTGACCTTAGACTGAACCGGCCAAACTTCTCAAGCGGACACTCCCCGCTTTTGCACATTGTCATTCATTGCTTCTGGCCATTGGCGTACAGTGAGTGATTCGGTTTGATAACGACAGATTGTATCACGGACTTTCAGCCTGAACTTTATGGCGTGTGCATAGTACTGTAAATGACCTTTGTGTCACATGGTGGCTGCCATGGTTCAAAGTCGTGATCTGAATTGCTCTACTGGTCAGTGAAGCGTCATGATATTTGGAAAAATGGACAGCTTCAACTGTTGCCTAGCTTGTATCTTTCTTTTATATGTGTGTGCAAAGGTTACTGACCATGCTGGACAAAGATATGGGATCGAGTGGTCAGTATAGGCAGACGTGGTTATTTACCCTTTAGGATCCCCTCCCCCCCCCCCCCAACAAAATTATGTTGGTTTAAGGTAACCCGACCGACCCTTTTTTTCCCGCCGACCCTAACACTTTTTTTCATTTCCCCCAAAAAACACCCAAAAAATCCACAACTGTGGGCACATTTTGCGAACCATACCGAGACTAAGGGAAGTAATCTCTTTTTTTTTGTGTGGTCACGTGAACCTAAACCAACATATATGCTTTGGGGCCTTATGAGGTTTGGACGCATTGGCTTACACACACACACACACACACACACACACACACACACACACACACACACACACACACACACATATATATATATATATGCATACATACATACAAACATACACACTCACTCGTATATTTGAACATTTTTAAAAGACAAACTTAACTAGCACCAACGCTAAAAACTGTTGCATGTAATGACAACGACTTGTATAATGATTATGAAGACACCAGTAGACAGACTTATTAACTCCAGGACAGAGAACTCCAGTTGCCCCCCCCCCCCTTCCCCCTTCACCAACCTCACTCTCTGCCCCCTCCCGGCCACATACATAAAACACGTCACGCTTACTGAGGCCCTACGATTTGACGGATGGACCTATTAACACAGACGACTCAGACAGGCAAGCATCCATACACAAGGTTCTGCATATAGAAGCGAAAGAAAAAGTCCAAACAAGTTTTGAGTGGTGGAAGAAAAAGTCCACTACAACTTTTTTGGCCCAACTATCTTTTCAAAGGCGGCCTCATCAGGGGCAAGTGATCCACACTGCCCAGACTCATCAACAAGAGTAATGTCCCCTTCATTATGGCGTCTGTCGGCATCGTTAGTTCCGGTGTGATGCCTAGGAGCCGCCATTGCTTCGTCATCACGGAGGCTGACCGTCTGTTGGGTGCCCACCTCCTCCGTCCTGATGTACGAGGTCGCCTGGACTCAATGAGCAATGGCGCGTGTTATGATAGATGTTCTTTGAGTCGACAGGGGAAAAAAATAGTTCGACCGTTGGAGGGAAACTAGTTTCAAAAATCTGTTTGAAGTCCAGAAGGGAAAACACAACTTGGGGTAGCTGTTATGAGTGATGGTGATGGTGTAGTTGCATGGTGATCGATGATGATGTTTGCTGGTATTAATAATGGCGGTGGTGGTGGTGGTAGCGATAGTTCTGCTGCAGTTGCTGCTGCTGCTGCAATGGTCGTAGTAAGATTGGAAGGGTGCTTTAGTGTGTGTCTGGACATGATTTATTGTGCTCATTCAATTAGACACTCTGCCAGGTCCTGGGCTGTTTAGCCCATTCAATTAGTATGATGACGATGCTTCCCGAAGAAAACAAGTACAGACCTCGGCATACGCACTCAGACATTTTGCCTTTGGTCATCGAATCACAGATGAGCAGCAACACATTTTAGGTTTATTTTGTTTGTTTGCTTGGGAAAGAGCGGTGGGAGCCATACTTGGGATCGAAAAACAACAAGAGGCGAAGCCTTCAAGGCTCCCGTAAGAAATCAACAAACAGTAACACAAACTCACTCACTCCGTCACACACACACACACACACACACACACACACACACACACACACACACACACACACACACACACACACACACACACACACACACACACACACACACACACACAGAGTTAAAACTAACGCATCATATCAACTCCATGTATAATTTTCAAAAGAAGGCAAACAGATAAAAATGACTGTGTATTTGTTGTTGGTGCAGTTGTCCCTGAAGAAGTTCTTGTGCAATCCTCACACACACACACACAAACACACACACACACACACACACGCACACACACACGCACACACACACACACACACACACACATACACAAAACCGCACAAGCACGCACGTACACACAGACACACATTTAAACTGCATCAGCATAATTATCATGGCAAAGCTTATAATTATCTACAGTTATCAACCTACCCCAGAGCTTGCGTATCAAGATATATTCTTGGAATGATAATACGACTAAGAGTTAAAGATATGGTCACACACACACAGCTTTACATGAGGTTATTTTCCCTGGTCCTCGCACTCCGAAGTCTATGCTATACTGTTCAAAAAAAGAAACGCATAGTTGCTACTTGCCAAATTTGTTTTATTTTTCTAAAAAATTAACAGAAAATCCAATATTTAGATTATTTGTTTGAAATTTGGTATGGACACAGTTGAATGCACACACAGTTCATTTGCATCTTCAAATCAATCAGTCAATCAATACGATTGGGTGCCGAGGCTGTCAAGTCAGTAGGGGGTGTGACTGTCTTGAGCAGCAACAACTGCCCGGCACCTTCTGGGCATGGACTGGATCAGATGCCGGATATCTTGCTGTGGGATGGTGTCCCACTCCTCCTGAAGTGCCTGCAATAGATCGCGGTGATTTGCCGGCGCTTCTTCTCGCCTGCGCACACGTCTGTCCAATTCATCCCAGAGGTGTTCTATCGGGTTCATGTCTGGCGACATGGATGGCCAGGGAAGCACCTGGACATGGTGGTCGGTGAGGAACTGGGTGGTGAGTCGTGCTGTGTGCGGGCGAGCGTTGTCCTGCTGGAATATGGCATCCTGGTCAGCCAGAAGAGGAAGGGCGTGTGGGCGCAGAATTTCCTCCACGTATCGCTGGGCAGTTATGCGCCCTTGGACGTGCACCAGGGTGCTCCTTCCAGCGGTATTGATCGCCCCCCACACCATGACGCCTCCACCACCATGAACGGGTGCCTAATCCACACAGTTGGGCGCGTAACGTTCGTTTACTCTCCGGTAGACCCTCCTCCGACCATCATGTCGCTGGAGCAGGAAGTAGGACTCGTCGCTGAACCACACGTGTCTCCAGTGATTCCGGACGGTCCAGCGAAGGTGCTGGTTGCCCCACTGCACTCGGTTCTGGCGATGGCGGCGGGTGAGGACAGCTCCTCTGTGAGGTCTGCGAGCTCTCAAACCAGCTTCATGCAGGCGGTTCCGCACGGTCTGGTCCGATAATCGGTGTGGCCCGGGGAGAGCCTGGACAGAAGATGAGGCCGACAGGAAACGATTCCGGAGGTGGCGGAGCCGTATGAAGCGGTCGTGAGCAGCAGTTGTCGCCCTTGGTCTTCCCGCTCGTGGCAAGTCAGCAACGGAGCCAGTGGCTTGAAACCTGACCCACAGTCTACTGATGGTGCTCTGGGACACGTGGAAGTGCCTGGCGATTGCACTTTGACTTTGGCCTGCTTGTAAACGACCCAATGCAATTTGGCGGTCTTCTCTGCTCAATCGGGCCATCTTTCGTCGCTGAATTGTCGTCTGATTTCTTTGTGGCGAACAATCCGCTTTTATGGGTTTTGGAAGACATGGTGAGAGCTCAATATTCCCCGAGTTTCACGAGATTACACTGAAGCATGACGAATGGTCATGCCAAATGAGCAATTTTGACATTGTAGCCACTGATAACGCATGCGTCACGTGCAGAGCTCACTTGTGGCAATGGACGAAAGGTCGACGACCAGATAAACATTTTCTGCAGTTTGGTGGATATCCTTGTAGCCATATAATTAAATTAACCAAATATTACAAGCTATGCGTTTCTTTTTTTGAACAGTATATTTTCCAGTGACACGTTGTCCTGCTGGCCACGAGCTCCGCGTGCCTGGGCATGAACGGTCACCAAGAGGACCATTGACTATTATCTCTCATGTACTGGCTGTGTGAAAGGTATTAAAGTCAATGACAGAAAAATCATGTACTTCCTCACTGCAGCCATGGGAAGCTTTTTAATCCTGTCCCCTCAATTATCGGGATGTTCCTGTGGTAGCACAACCTCTTGTTTAGAGTACACTATGCATTATGTCTTGGTATCAGAGAGTTGTAATGTTAATTCCAGTTGTAAGGACGTCCTTTCCTGAAACAAATGAAGAGGCGGATTACAACGCGGCATTGCTCTCTGCACTGGATTGTTGCTTGCCCGTCGTAAATCGGCTGTAGATCTGAGGGTACTGTGTTCATTTGCAAATCTACCATCAGCTTATCTGTCTTTTGCACTGCAGACACTAAGCAATTATAGGTAGCTGCCATGTGACCACTTTTTCCACTGCTGTCCTCAGTCCTATACTTTTCATCAAGACTTGTCACCATGCCGAGTGGATCTAAATTCGGAAGTCTTCATGTGGCTGAGGCATATCTGACATAGCGTCGATCTTGTTGAAACAAACGGCAAAATGCGATTAGCTATAATGACTACAACCTACACAAATATAAACAGTGTTTTGAAACAGAATAGTCAGGTTATACAAGCCACTTTACCTATGCAGCATGGTAACCCTACAATATGCGAAACATGTCAACTGACTGCAGCAGCCTGGTTCTTAAAATAATTTTGACGGTCAACACAGCCAACACAGTATTCACAGTCCATTTTAAGGAGCAACGGAGGTACTCTCTGAGGGTCTTGTTTTAATGATAACGATCAACTCAGGAGGAAAAAACAACAGAGGAAATTATTTACAAACAAATATCACAGCAAGCTTTCTTTAGCTTTCTGTCGTTGTCTCAAAACTAGCATTCTACCTTCTGCCCGAAAGAATCTAATCTTACGTTGTACTGCCTTGAAAGAAAATGCCAACAAAGACAAGGAAGCTAAGCTTACCAAACGTTACATAGCGAATCATGATAGTGCGTAAACAGCAAACAGTACAATCAAAGAGAGGATCGAGTCTGGAATGAAACGCTATACAGATCTAGCATTCAAAAACTGTCTTTCAAGTTCAAGGAAGTTGTTGCAAGGTAAGACTTACCAAATTGTACAGACAAAACCATGACAGTGCATGTTTTGAATCTGAGGCAAAATCGTGATCATTTTGACTTTGAGAACAGATTCATTCCCTTTCCTTATATCTGCATGTTCAAGTAAATGGTGGACAGTTTTATACGGGCAGAGTAAACTTGAGACTCTACTGCAAGTCTTGAAATTCACATAAGTCGAACCAAGAACAAAGACATCCAAACATTACAGGCACTTTAGATCAACTAATTTCACTAGAGGTGACTGCCTAGCACTGTGTTTGACATCCGTGTCTGCTGAAATCAAAAGAAATTAAAACAAAACGGATTAACAGTAAGTGACACGTTATCAGAGTGGGAGAAACTAGATCTGTCTCTGTACTTACCGGGATACGACTGCCAGATCGACACTGCGCTTTCGACAGCTCTTCCTCGCGTGGACATTGGAAAAACGCTGTGCAGATCACATTGTAGGAAATCTCCCTTTGGTATCTTCTTTATTTACTTTTCTGGAGCTTAGAAACCGAACAACGTGAAATCGTCTTCCCCGAATCGGCGAAGGCAGAGGTGAGAACTGGAGAAGTGAATCTATGTACCACAATCCTTCGCGCGACCCCTGACCTGGTTTTGACACCTGACCTGGTCTACATACCACACACGACACAAACCAGTCAACTGCTTGTACCCCTTCAAAAAAAAACCACCACCCGTTTTCTTTGGATACACGCTTTAACTACACACATGCCGACACAATGTTGATCATTGCTTCAATATTTTGAAGATGGTGCTGGAGAAATTAGTATTTCGGTGTTTAGTCAAATGTTAAAGTTTCTACCACAGACATACATACATACATACATACATACATACATACATACATACATACATACGCACGCACGCACGCACGCACGCACGCACGCACGTACAGACAGACAAAGTTTAGCATCGCATAGGCTACACTTACGTGAGCCAAAAACAGTACATCAGAAGAGGGCATTTACTCGTCACTAACACAAAACGTCTCAATTACATGGCACATGTGCAGAAGAAGTATCCAGTGGTTTTCTTCCAAATTGAAGACTGCAAACGCAGAGAAAGCTAAATTATAGGAGAATTTCTACATACAATCTGGAAAAATTGCTTTTTACACACACACACACACACACACACACAAACACACACACGCACACACACACACACACATACATACACACACACACACATACACACACACACACATACACACACACACACACACACACACACACACACACACACACACACACACACATACACACACAAACAAGGACACACGAGGTTGTCATACATATTGAAAAGAAAAAAACCCACTTTTTACACGAACTGTCTCTTCGGAAAACAGTTTGTTTTCTGAAGTATTTGCTTTTCAACTGTTTTTGTTTTCTTTGTTTTTTTGTCTTGTTTCCCCTTCCCTCCTTATATAAGTTTCGGTCTTTCTTTCGGGTTAGGAGTGGAGATTTTTCCGATCTCCCAGGTCAACTTATGTGCAGACCTGCTAATGACTTAACTCCCTTCGTGTGTACGCGCAAGCACAAGACCAAGTGCGCACGGAAAAGATCCTGTAATCCATGTCAGAGTTCGGTCGGTTATAGAAACACGAACATACCCAGCATGCCTCCCTCGAAATCGGCGTATGCTGCCTGAATGGCGGGGTAAAAACGGTCATACACGTAAAATTCCACTCGTGCTGAAAACATAAGTGAACGTGGGAGTCTAAGCCCATGAACGAAGAAGAAGAAGAAGAAGAAGAAGAAGAAGAAGAAGAAGAAGAAGAAGAAGAAGAAGAAGAAGAAGAAGAAGAAGAAGAAGAAGGTGGTTTTTTTTTCTTACTTTCTTTCTTTATTTGTTTTCCTTTAAAAATGAAGTCTCGACCTGCCCACAATGCGACTGGAAGTGAAACTGAAAGTAACTTTAGAAAAGTCTCTTCACAGAGCGAGACCTGCCCGCTCCACCAGGAAGCCAGAACAGATCACTGGCCCCAAGGTGCCACACTGCAGGAGCAACTCTGGGGCACCAAAGACGTAGAGGTTACATGCCGAGTCTCAGTGATTATGAAAAATAATGGTCGAAGTTGGCGGATCATGAAAAATGCGAGCTTCAGCGAGCTTTTTCATGACCGCGAACTGAGACCATTATTTTTAATAATCACTGAGACGAGGTGTGTAACCTTTTTATTCCTCCTTTCTTCAGTTATTCAAAGAAAACAGGAGTTTTTGTGCGAAAGTTTGATCGAATCCGAATCACTCAACCAGTCAACCTGCGCAGGCGATCGATTAATGCGCGGTTGTATAGTTCCGTGCAAATCATTCCATTCTGTTAACACTTCTTGTCAGTTTCCCTGTTTTGGACTAACATCAAGTACACAGATATGCTGTTATTCTGCTGTGGCGGTAAAGGCAGATATTGTGTGTTCTGTTTATGTTTTAGTATTGCTTAGGATAATGTTCTTTCGTCAAATGGGACTAGCAGACGAACTTTTGCACCCGTGTTCCAACGTTAATTACTGTATGAAGTTCAGTTTTCTGGGGAAAATAGTGTATGAAACCGCTTTATGTTGTTTAAATTGATGAGATGTGTGCATTTGGTTGCGTGTGATCTGTTTATAAAATGAAATATTGTTGAAAACTGACCGTCGGATTGCAGTCAGTGTTGTCGAAGAAACTGAGTTAAAAGAAGGGGAACTACTCTTGTCGCTAGAGTATGAGTTACTTGCCTTGGGAATTTGCGTGTGATGAACGGTTTGTGCACGGCAGATCTAGATTCAGAAAACAACCGAACTCATGGATTTTATATGGAGATTCATGTGTTCAGGCCTGTAGTTGTTAATTTAAATGCGGTATGTTTGTATTGTTTGCTCCAGCAGGGCCGGACTAGGCTAAGAGGAGGGGGGGGGGGGTTGCCAGTGGTGGTCCAGGGGGATGTTCCCCCTGGCGGGGTCAAGGGGTAGAGCCCCTTGTGGGGGTCAGGGGGCTTCGCCCCCTGAAGCTGATGGGTAGGTCATATTCTGAGATAGGAAAATGGTCGCTCCTTGCATGAAACGGCATAAAATAAACAATAATAAAAAATGTTTTAAATAAGTGAGGTACATGTTTAGGCTAGGGGGGGGGGGGGGGGGTTGCGCAACCCCCATAACCCCCCCGGTAGTCCGGCCCTGTCCAGAGATGTAGAGGTTACATGCCGAGTCTCAGTGATTATTAAAAATAATGGTCGAAGTTAGCGGATCATGAAAAATGCGAGCTTCAGCGAGCTTTTTCATGACCGCGAACTGAGACCATTATTTTTAATAATCACTGAGACGAGGTGTGTAACCTCTTTATTCCCCCTTTCTTCAGTTATTCAAAGAAAACAGGAGTTTTTGTGCGAAAGTTTGATCGAATCCGAATCACTCAACCAGTCAACCTGCGCAGGCGATCGATTAATGCGCGGTTGTATAGTTCCGTGCAAATCATTCCATTCTGTTAACACTTCTTGTCAGTTTCCCTGTTTTAGACTAAAATCAAGTACACAGATAAGCTGTTATTCTGCTGTGGCGGTAAAGGCAGATATTGTGTGTTCTGTTTATGTTTTAGTATCGCTAAAGATAATGTTCTTTCGTCAAATGGGACTAGCAGACGAACTTTTGCACCCGTGTTCCAACGTTAATTACTGTATGAAGTTCAGTTTTTTGGGGAAAATAGTGTATGAAACCGCTTTATGTTGTTTAAATTGATGAGATGTGTGCATTTGGTTGCGTGTGATCTGTTTATAAAATGAAATATTGTTGAAAACTGACCGTCGGATTGCAGTCAGTGTTGTCGAAGAAACTGCGTTAAAAGAAGGGGAACTACTCTTGTCGGCAAGAGTATGAGTTACTTGCCTTGGGAATTTGCTTGTGATGAACGGTGTGTGCACAGCAGATCTATATTCAGAAAACAACCGAACTCATGGATTTTATATGGAGATTCATGTGTTCAGGCCTGTAGTTGTTAATTTAAATGCGGTATGTTTGTATTGCTTGCTCCAGAGATGTATATTTCGTACGTATAGAGCGTTTTGAACTTTTCAGTCGCAAAAGTAGTACGGAAACAGAACAGCTTCTCAACCCATTGCACTATCGAGGATTCAGGCTGTTGCTGGCTCGTTATTTGTTTGGTTGCTGGGTCATTATCGAAAAATAACTAGCTCTACAAGTTTACAGAGGTAAAGAAGCAGAGGGGGGAATAAGTATACTTCGTACGTATAGAGCGTTCGGAACTTTTCAGTCGCAAAAGTAGTACGGAAACAGAACAGCTTCTCAACCCATTGCACTATCGAGGATTCAGGCTGTTGCTAGCTCGTTACAGTATTTGTTTGGTTGCTGGGTCATTATCGAAAAATAACTAGCTCTACAAGTTTACAGAGGTAAAGAAGCAGAGGGGGGAATAATCCCTGATCCTGACCACCAGCTTTATTCAAAGCTACAAAACTTGAAGTCTGACCTGAGGCCAAAAATCCTGGAACGCCGAAGAAGAAGAAGGTACGCCGAGTCGACATTTTTACCAAGAGCTTGAGACCGAGACACAATGTCGTCATCACACCAAAACTTCTTCTGTGTGGGGAAATGCGTCATGTTTTTTTCTTTCCAAAAGCCCACTTGCTTTTTTTTGATCCAAACAAAAAAGCTGACTTTTCGAAAGGTCCTCTTTCAGTAAAGTTGAAAAAAAATCTTGCCAACGATGTAAGAGTGAGCTTCGATAAACAGGAACAATGCATCGCTTGTCATCGGCTTTGTGCAGTTTATTCTTTATACTTCATGTTCTTCATTATGGTAAATTGATTTTTTTAAAACTTTTTTTGATTGTTTAGGGGGTGGGGGTGGGAGATTTTGTACACACGTACGTTCATGTTATGTGTCTAGTTAGTATTGGTGCTTTTTGTCCACTCTTCGTGCGTGCGTGCGTGCGTGTGTGTGTGCGTGAATGCGTGTGTGCGTGCGTGCGTGTGTGCGTGCGTACGTGCGTGTGTGTGTGTGCGTGCGTACGTGCGTGCGTGTGTGTGTGTGTGTGTGTGTGTGTGTGTGCTTGACTGAAGAACCTGCATAGTACTGAAAGAATGAATGACATTTTCAGCTTCGTTCCAGCTAGCCTACATAATTCCACAGCTTACTATGAAAACACAACTTACAATACTACAGGTCTGTCGTCTTACACGTCTCTTTCTGTGTCCTTGGTTTTGTTTGTGTGTATAATGGAGAGAGAGAAAGAGAGAGAGAGAGAGAGAGAGAGAGAGAGAGAGAGAGAGAGAGAGAGAGAGAGAGAGAGAGAGAGAGAGAGAGAGGGGGATACAATATTCAGATCATTATTTATTTATGAAGCAAAAAGAATAAAAGAACAGTAGCTTTTTGCAACCTCGTACCAGAAGAGGGATCACCAGCAATATGCATCATAAGAACTAAACATTACAAGTTACATAGTTACACTTACAAGCACACAAAAAAGTATATCGAAATGTCCAAAACACATGAAAAAACCATCACATTAATTGCAAACATGTGTAAAGAATGAATTAAAAGGCAACAGCGATCATCTTAGCACTCATTGCATGTATGTATTTCCGTCAGTATTACTATTAGTCCCTGAGGCTGTATAAAATAAATTGGAGGGGAAAGCTATAAAGCATGTGAGTGCTTCCCTCCCCAATTTCAAGGTCATAGCGGAGTCATGTTGGTTATCTTTTTTTTAACTTCTTTCGCATTTCTCTTGATTCGTTTTCTCTCCAACGAGCAGGCGATGAGCTGTACACCTTTAATGATACCGACTACACTGACGCCACTACCCCACATATCACGAACACCACTGATGCCACTACCCCAGATATCACGAATACCACTGACGCGGAAAACGACGAGGGGTGGCTGAAACATTTCAGATTTCTAGGACGTAAGATTGCATTGTGCATTGCCAATCTATCGCTGTGTTTGCGGGTCACTACAACCACAATAGTATGATGCTATATATTTTAATCTGCTTATGGGACAACACTCTGTCATTATCTAAACAACAAAGTGACTTCGGGTGAGATGAATAAAAAAAACAAGAAAGGTAGGTCGTTGGAACGTTTGTTATTGACAAAACAATACATTCACAAACAATACCTTTCTTGGTTTTTTTATTCTGAATTTTGGAACGTTGGCAGTCTCTTTGTTTTTGGATTCGGGTGAGATGAACAAAGTAAACAAAACAAAAAGAAATCTCTGAGCCTCTAAAGGTGAACATTTGAATGTGTTTATGTGTGCTGTACGTGTATTGGTGAGTACAGATTTCTTTTGTTTGTCAACTTTGTCATTATGTCATGACAAGGCAAGTGTTATCCCTGCAATATTACTGATGTTGTCCTCTTCTTTTCGCGCGCGTGTGTGTGTATGTGTGTGTGTGTGTGTGCGTGTGCATGTGCGTGTGTTTGTGTGTGTGTGTGTGTGTGTGTGTCTGCGTGTGTGTGTTTGTGCGGGTGTGTGTGTGTGTGTGTGTGTGCGTGTGTGTTTGTGTGTGTGTGTGCGTGTGTATGTGTAATATTGGTGCGTGTATGGGAGCGCTTGTGTCTGTCTGCCTTGCCTGGCATTCTGGCTGTCTGCCTGCCTCCCTGTGTGTATGTGTCTAACGTCCATGTCTTTAGGTAGTAAACAGTGGCTGTGTTGTTCCCCATGCTTTATGTCTGTCGATATGTGCCATTGTCTTTGTGTGTGCCTGTTTTTATGTCTTTAGAAATGTCGGTCTGCTTATCGCTGCATTTGTGTGCGTGAGTGCGTGCATGCGTACGTGTGTCTGTCTATATATCTCTGTCTGTCTGCCTTCCTCTCCGGCTTCAATGATGTCTCTGCGAGAGCATACTAAAGTTTAGAGTCACAAGAATCTGTGACAGAGAAACGGACAGACAGACAGAGAGACCGATTGACCGATTAATAGACATGCAGACAGACACAGAGATAGACAGACATATTTGACATGTTCTCAATAATTACTTGGCTTATTTTTTTCTTTTCCCATGCAGTGGAACCATGGGTGACGCTTACCATTATGGGAGCCTCGAGTTTTGTCTTGATTTGTTGCTGCGTCGCTCTCTGTGTCTCAACGGGAAGACGCAAAAAAGCCAAGTATGCCACGTCGAAAGGTACTGTTCACGCACAAGCAGAATTAGGGAGGGTACAGAAAACACCTGTAACCCAGCGAAAGCGGAAACTAAGCGCAGTTCCTGCACAACGACAGGGAGTAAGGAAATCACGCCATGGTGTAACTGGCCAACAAGCCCGAACACAACCAGTTGGCCAACCGGCGGCGGCGGCCAAAACGATAAGAGATCAACCTAAAAATTAAAAAAAAGCGAAAAAGAGGAAAAAACCGAGGAAGAAAAAAAGAGTCAAAACCGCAGGAGACACAGTAGCAGGCGGCAACGCAGCAGGCGACAAAGCAGCGACAGTCAAAGCCCCTGAGCTCACACGTACCATTTATATTCCCATATATATTCCCAATCAGGAGACCATGAGCTACGGCGAGGCGCAAAGACCGTCGACCACAAGCAATTCTGTCCCAACCGTGGAACGCGAACCCAAACCACCGCGCTGTGCTGCGGTTGGTACGTGCTGCGCTGGGATTGGTAGATGCTGCGCGGCTACCTGTGGTGCTGCCTGCATCGCTATTTGGTACCACTGCCAGAAACACGACGCCAAACTCCACCACATTCGCGACGAAGACCTGGCTGAAGCGGCGTGGCGTCCCAAGCCGTACGACTCCTCTTTCGCACCCCAGCAGCCACCCCTGCCCTCTCATCAGGACGGCTCCTCTTTCGCACTCCAGCAGCCACCCCTGCCATCTCATCAGGACGGCTCCTCTTTCGCACCCCAGCAGCCACCTCTGCCCTCTCATCAGGAGGAGGAGGAGGAGGAGGAGTACGACGACGACGACTACGACGACGACTACGACGACGACGACGACTACGACGATGACATCACCTCGGAAGCAAGTAGCGAAGCGGAGAGACAGCAACACGAGTAAGAGATTAACGTAATATGGTTGTAAAGGGAGTTACGTATGTATCCATTGATTCATCTGTTGATAAACACATCAGAGGTAAATGTATCGTTTTAACTATATGAAGGGATTCAATTGTCGATAAAAAACGCTCGCGCTGGACCCGAGTAGGCCTACTCTTCAGACATTCACACACACACACACACACACACACACACACACACACACACACACACACACACACACACACACACACACACACACACACACACTCTCTCTCTCCCTCACTCCCTCCCTCTCTCTCTTTCTTTCTTACACACACACACACACACACACACACACACACACTCATACACACACACGAGTACAGACTCATGCACGCACACACACACACACACACACACACACAAACACACACACACACACACACACACACACAAACAGTAACACTAACACTTGTGCACAAAATGAACACACACACACACACACACACACCGCGCGAGAGAAAAAGACTACAGGGAGGCATTGACGTCAAAGACTTTCGACCGTGATGTAATTACGTCACTATTCGTGGTTTACGGTACCATTCGGCGGCTTTGCTACGAGTATGCCATAGTCTTGGTTGGCCGAGACCTTGCACCGTTCTATCAGACTGCCTGGCTGGCTGTTGCACCGAGAATTCCTCCCACCGCCAAGTCGTTTTTTGTGTGGTTTATTTCGCATTTAGGTCCCAGGTAACATTATGACGTTTTAATACGATCAATCGGACCTATTATCAAGTTAGTGTATCAACTTTTGAACGAGCTGCGCCCAGTAGTTTCCCAGCAATAAGCTGTTAAGTCGAGAAACACACACACACACATACACACACACACACACACACACACACACACACACACACACACACACACACACACACACACACACACAGACAATTAAAGTCTGCTGAGCCCTAGTACTAGCGTACTCGGGGATAAATCAAATTATAAATAGGATTCAGTGATAGTATTGGACGTCTCTTGGACCTACTGACCAAACAGAGTTCAGTAAAAGCAGGGCCGGACTACCGGGGGGGTTATGGGGGTTGCGCAACCCCCCTAGCCTAAACATGTACCTCACTTATTTAAACAATTTTTTATTATTGTTTATTTTTGCCGTTTCATGCAAGGAGCGACCATTTTCCTATCTCAGAATATGACCTACCCATAAGCTTCAGGGGGCTTCTGCCCCTTGACCCCGCTAGGGGGAACATCCCCCTGGACCACCACTGGCAACCCCCCCCCACTCCTCTTAGCCTAGTCCGGCCCTGAAAAAGGATTCAGGGGTGAGAGGTTAAAGGTGGTCTTTAATTGAGCCCGAAGTCGACTTCGCGAAGTCTTTTTACCTTAAACTCAGTGCTAAAGCTTCGTGCGGACAGCTTCACGAAGTATACTTTACATAGTCGACTTGACCCAGTTCAGGACAGACTTTACGTATCGTTTTAACGGGAATACTTATATGTAGGGATTAATATGTCGGTGAATCAAATTAACAATAGGTTTAGTAAAACGATCCAACGAGTCTTGTACCCACTGACCATTGGATCTGTCAGCATACACTGTAGCTGTATGCACGTGACAATGGTTCCACAGTTGATGGACTCAAGGTTCGTTGAACGCAACGAAAATCGAAGGAAACGAAGATCACAGGCATATCCGTGATCTCACAAAGATCCGTCTTTGTTTCTGGGATGTGTGCATAATGCTAGTTATCACTAAAACAACTGTCTTTGTGTGTTGCTGGGATGTGTGCATGATGGTAGTAATCACTAAAACAACTGTCTTTGTGTGTTGCTGGGATGTGTGCATAATGCTAGTTATCACTAAAACAACTGTCTTGGTGTGTTGCTGGGATGTGTGCATGATGGTAGTTATCACTAAAACAACTGTCTTGGTGTGTTGCTGGGATGTGTGCATGATGGTAGTTATCACTAAAACAACTGTCTTGGTGTGTTGCTGGGATGTGTGCATAATGCTAGTTATCACTAAAACAACTGTCTTGGTGTGTTGCTGGGATGTGTGCATAATGCTAGTTATCACTAAAACAACTGTCTTGGTGTGTTGCTGGGATGTGTGCATAATGCTAGTTATCACTAAAACAACTGTCTTGGTGTGTTGCTGGGATGTGTGCATAATGCTAGCTATCACTAAAACAACTGTCTTGGTGTGTTGCTGGGATGTGTGCATGATGGTAGTAATCACTAAAACAACTGTCTTGGTGTGTTGCTGGGATGTGTGCATAATGCTAGTTATCACTAAAACAACTGTCTTGGTGTGTTGCTGGGATGTGTGCATGATGGTAGTAATCACTAAAACAACTGTCTTGGTGTGTTGCTGGGATGTGTGCATGATGGTAGTAATCAGTTACAATGTCCTTGTTTGTGTCTGGGGTGAGAGAATGATGATATTAACTATTTAAAATCTATTGGTTTGTGTCTGGAACGTGTGAAGCAAGGACGATACTTTATCATTGAAAATATCTCCAACGTATACAAACGATGTTAAAGCGTAGCTGAATTATACAAGAACACTAACAGACAACATAACGGTCCCTCCATCCAGATGACCAAATGTGAGTGGACGGGAGCTAACGCTTTGATGTATCTTGTTTTGTGTCTGGGGTGTGTGCAGGGTGATAGCAAATGTGTATACCACGGACGGCAGCGAATCTTCAATCGTAGACTCATCGAGCGTGGACGTAGGACTATCTTCCGTGAGCTCTGAGGCGGAAACCGACATGACATCTCTATCCACTAGCGTGGACCCTGGTTTTTCTAATTCCACTGTCACATGGCCGAACCGTTACTGAAGGGCTCAAGAAAACTGAGTTGAACTAAAATTCGACCGTGATGGCCCAGCCGATGAATACGAACCTGCACAAGAAAGGAGAGAAGAGAAAATGCTGAACTGAAATGCGATGTTGATGACCCAACCGATAAATAAGAACCTGAATAAAAAATAACAAGTCGCGTAGGGCGAAATTACTACATTTAGTCAAGCTGTGGAACTCACAGAATGAAATTAAACGTAGTCCGCCGCTAGTGCAAAAGGCAGTGAAAGTGACGAGCCTGTTTGGCGCGGTAGCGGTTGCGCTGTGCTTCATAGCACGCTTTACTGTACCTCTCTTCGTTTTAACTTTCTGAGCGTGTTTTTAATCCACACATATCATATCTATATGTTTTTGGAATCAGGAACCGACAAGGAATAAGATGAAAGTGTTTTTAATTTGATTTCGAAAATTTAATTTTGATCATAATGTTTAATTTTTTTAATTTTCAGATCTTGTTTTTAATCTAAATATAACATATTTATATGTTTTTGGAATCAGAAAATGATGAAAAATAAGATGAACGTAAATTTGGATCGTTTTATAAACATTTTTTTTTTTACAATTTTCAGATTTTTAATGACCAAAGTCATTAATTAATTTTTAAGCCACCAAGCTGAAATGCAATACCAAAGTTTGGCCTTCGTCGAAGATTGCTTGGCCAAAATTTCAATCAATTTGATTGAAAAATGAGGGTGTGACAGTGCCGCCTCAACTTTTACAAAAAGCCGGATATGACGTCATCAAAGACATGTATCGAAAAAATGAAAAAGAAATCCGGGGATATCATACCTAGAAACTCTCATGTCAAATTTCATAAAGATCGGTCCAGTAGTTTACTCTGAATCGCTCTACACACACACACGCACACACACACACACACACACATACACACATACACACATACACCATGACCCTCGTCTCGATTCCCCCCTCTATGTTAAAACATTTAGTCAAAACTTGACTAAATGTAAAAAGGAGAGGAGAAACAACTGAACTTAACTGAACTTAAATGCGACTGTGATGACCAAACCAATAAAATGATTAAAAACCTGAATAAGGAACAAGTCGCGTAAGGCGAAATTACAACATTTAGTCAAGCTGTCGAACTAACAGAATGAAACTGAACTCACTGCATTTTTACAGCAAGAGCGTATACTCGTAGCATCGTCAGTCCACCGCTCGATGCAAAGGCAGTGAAATTGACAAGAAGAGCAGGGTAGTAGTTGCGCTGAGAAGGGTAGCACGTTTTTCTTTATCTCTATTCTTTTTAACTTTCTGAGCGTGTTTTTAATCCAAACATATCACATCTATATGTTTTTGGAATCAGGAACCCACAAGAAATAAGATGAAATTGTTTTTAAATCGATTTCAGAAATTTTATTTTAAAAATAATTTTTATATTTTTAATTTTCAAAGCTTGTTTTTAATCCAAATATAACATATTAATATGTTTTTGGAATCAAAAAATGATGAAGAATAAGATGAACGTAAATTTGGATCGTTTTAAAACTTTTTTTTTTTTACAATTTTCAGATTTTTAATGACCAAAGTCATTAATTAATTTTTAAGCCACCAAGCTGAAATGCAATACCAAAGTCCGGCCTTCGTCGAAGATTGCTTGGCCAAAATTTCAATCAATTTGATTGAAAAATGAGGGTGTGACAGTGCCGCCTCAACTTTTACAAAAAGCCGGATATGACGTCATCAAAGGTATTTATCGAAAAAAAAAGTCCGGGGATATCATTCCCAGGAACTCTCATATCAAATTTCATAAAGATCGGTCCAGTAGTTTGGTCTGAATCGCTCTACACACACACACACGCACAGACAGACAGACAGACAGACAGACAGACACACACACATACACCACGACCCTCGTCTCGATTCCCCCTCAACGTTAAAACATTTAGTCAAAACTTGACTAAATGCAAAACAAGTCGCGTAAGGCGAAATTACTTCATTTAGTCAAGCTGTGGAACTCACAGAATGAAACTGAACGTAGTCCGCCGCTAGTGCAAAAGGTAGTGAAAGTGACGAGCCAGTTTGGCGCGGTAGCGGTTGCGCTGTGCTTCATAGCACGCATTTCTGTACCTTTCTTCGTTTTAACTTTCTGAGCGTGTTTTTAATCCAAACATATCATATCTATATGTTTTTGGAATCAGGAACCGACAAGAAATAAGATGAAAGTGTTTTTAAATTGATTTCGAAAATTTAATTTTGATCATAATTTTTGACTCACATGCGAAGCAAAAGTGAGTCTATGTACTCACCCGAGTCGTCCGTCCGTCCGTCCCGTGCGTCCGTCCGGAAAACTTTAACGTTGGATATTTCTTGGACACTATTCAGTCTATCAGTACCAAATTTGGCAAGATGGTGTATGATGACAAGCCCCCCCAAAACATACATAGCATCTTGACCTTGCTTCAAGGTCAAGGTCGCAGGGGCCATAAATGTTGTCTAAAAAACAGCTATTTTTCACATTTTTCACATTTTCTCTGAAGTTTTTGAGATTTAATACCTCACCTATATATGATATATAGAGCAAAGTAAGCCCCATCTTTTGATACCAGTTTGGTTTACCTTGCTTCAAGGTCAAGGTCACAGGAGCTCTTCAAAGTTGGATTGTATACATATTTTGAAGTGACCTTGACCCTGAACTATGGAAGATAGCTGTTTCAAACTTAAAAATTATGTGGGGCACATGTTATGCTTTCATCATGAGACACATGTGGTCACATATGATCAAGGTCAAGGTCACTTTGACCCTTATGAAATGTGACCAAAATAAGGTAGTGAACCACTAAAAGTGACCATATCTCATGGTAGAAAGAGCCAATAAGCACCATTGTACTGTACTTCCTATGTCTTGAATTAACAGCTTTGTGTTGCATGACCTTGGATGACCTTGACCTTGGGTCAAGGTCACATGTATTTTGGTAGGAAAAATGTGTAAAGCAGTTCTTAGTGTATGATGTCATTGCTAGGTTTAGTTATTTGACCTTGACCCTGAAGGTCAAGGTCATGTAAAGGTCAAGGTCAAGCATGTGAGTCGTATGGGCTTTGCCCTTCTTGTTGTGAAGATGTGTTTCTGGGTCTTCCTACTTGGTAACATAAATTTCTACCTAAAGGTCTGCGTTATGGTTTTGATGTGCGGGATGCCCTATTTGGCCTAGTTAAAAGGAATTCTATTTCATCCGCTGAAGCAAACTATGTCAATTTGCTAATCTTGATTGCAAAAATGTGCATAGGTATTTATAGATACGGTACCCCTTTAGAGATCGGATGTATTTTTGAAAAAGAGTTAAGTTTAAGAAAAATAATTGACTTGTGACTCGCATATATGTTGCTATCTGTGAAATTGAAATAAAGAAACGTTAGGTAACAAAAGGAGAAAATGATGACGGAGGAAAATATAGGACAAAATGTATATAAAAAAAAAATAGGTGGAGAGAGAGAAGATAGAACGAGAGGAGACAGTGAGAGAGAGAGAAAGAGAGAGAGAGAGAGAGAGAGAGAGAGAGAGAGAGAGAGAGAGAGAGAGAGAGAGAGAGAGAGAGAGAGAGAGAGAGATTGGCAGACTGTGGGAGAGAGAGACCGACAGAGTATGGGGGAGAGGAAAGAGAGAGAGAGAGAGGGAGAGAGATAGGGAGGGAGGGAGAGAGAGAGAGAGAGAGAGAGAGAGAGAGAGAGAGAGAGAGAGAGCAAAAAAGAAGAACAAAGAAGAAGACAGAAGAATCCGAAGAACAAAATTCAGAAAAAAACAGACAAGTCGAAGAGAAAGAAAGTGGATGCAGAGAAAGACAGACTAGGGAGTGAGTGAGAGAGAGAGAGAGTGAGAGAGAGAGAGATGTTGTGTGGACAAGTGTGAGAAAGAGAGAGAGAGAGAGAGAGAGAGAGAGAGAGAGAGAGAGAGAGAGAGAGAGAGAGAGAGAGAGAGAGAGGGTAAATATAAATTAAAAAAAAATTTAAAAAAATTGTCCATGATCTGTTTACTGTCCATTGAGTGTGAATCTGAGAGAAAGAGTGAGACTGAAGGAAAACAATAATAACTTAATAAGAATTAAAATGATAATAAACAAATTTTTAAAAAAAACAAAAAAACTTCCGATAAAAAAAATAACAAAAACAAACAAAAACGCACGCACATGTGTGATTAACAATGTCTGATCTCCTCAAAAAAAAAAAAATAATAAAAAAAAATGGTTTTGAGGATAATTCATTATCACCCGTACACTGACAGATCTTTCTGAGACAACATAACATAAGAATAAAGAACAGCGAGAACAAATGCAACAGAAGTGTGCGCGTTTGATTGTTGGTGTTAGTGTGTTAGTGTGTGTGTGTGTGTGTGTGTGTGTGTGTGTGTGTGTGTGTGTGTGTGTGTGTGTGTGCATGGTCCAGGGCGTAAGTGTTGGGGGTGATTATTCAAATATGTCTTAATTGCTTGAGCATATAAATGTCCAAAAGGATTATGAGATCTTTTTCTGCAGTGAAAGAAGAAACATAACCTTTATCTATATCTGTATCTACACACAAACACACCAGGGCCGGACTAGGCGAAGAGGAGGGGGGGGGTTGCCAGTGGTGGCCCAGGGGGATGTCCCCCCTGGCGGCAGGGGCGGATCCGTTCATTTTATGACTGGTTTTTTTCAAAAGTATATTGTGAAGATATGGGTGTGAAGGCGCGAAGCGCCGAGCTTGCTAGGGGGGTCCGGGGGCATGCCCCCCCGGAAAATTTTGAAAAAAAGGATGCAAAATGGTGCAATCTGGTGCATTCTGAGGATGATCATTACCAGTTTCAGGCAGCAGATTTTGTCACTGATTAATACCCCAAAAATTGAAACTCAATGTAAAATAAAGAAATGCATACCTCATTCAATATTTTTATTTTTTGGCTGGGGGGGGGGTCCGGAACCACCCCCCCCCCCCCTCGTGGGGGTCAGGGGGCGAAGCCCCCTGAAGCTGACGGGTAGGTCATATTCTGAGATAGGAAAAAGGTCGCTCCTTGCATGAAACGGCATAAAATAAGCAATAATAAAAAAATTTTTAAATAAGTAAGGTACATGTTTAGGCTAGGGGGGGGGTTGCGCAACCCCCATAACCCCCCCGGTAGTCCGGCCCTGCACACACACACCGCACACACACACACACAGACACACACACACAAACACACACACACACAAAACACACACACACGCACGCACGCACACGCACACACACACACACACACACACACACACACACACACACACAGTCATTCACACCACATTAATGAACAGGTACATTCGTTTTATGTGAGCCGAGACGCAACTCGTGGTCAACAAGACACTCCAACCAAGACTACACAGAAGACGGGAAGTGTGTCGAGGAACCAAAACGGCGACCGCCCTTCCGAACAACGTCATAAGCGTATGGAACAAATGACGTGTGTTCCAAAGTGTTCTTCTATTCCTAATGGCGATTTCAAGAGACACGGAGGTAAACAAATGGAAGTCGCTGCAATACCAACATTAGACGCGGTTGTGTGAAGAGCATAGCCGCAATCAAAGTCTGCTGCTGCAGTACTTATTATATTGGGTTCTGTTGGCGTGTGTGTGCATTGTCATCTCGACTTTATTGAAAGTAAGTGATGCGTGTGTCTCAACATCTGACTGGTTTCTTTGAGTAGTGAACGTGACTTTCATATCGGTAGCTTGCACATGTATACTCACAAGTGACATTATGAGGAGTAATCTACTATTCATTGTCTGAACTCACTCTGAAAAAAATCAAGGCAAAGACATGACGTGTCATTAGCTAAGCATTGCTTAAAAATAGGAGTGTTTATATATTTCCTCTCTCACTGGTAACCAAAAAATCGTTTTGCAATAAATAATTATATCTTTGCGGAAGAACATGAGAATGCAAGTGACCATGCGACTCCTCATGAGATGTGTGGATTTGAGTGCATGTGTGCGTGTGTGTGTGTGTGTGTGTGTGTGTGTGTGTTAGTGCGTGTGTGAGTGTGTGTGTGTGTGGTTTTTTTTTTTTTAGTTTGTGTGTGTTAGTGCGTGTGTGAGTGTGTGTGCGTGTGTGTGTGTGTGTGTGTGGGCGTTTGTGTGTGTGTGTGTGTGCGTGTGTGTGTTAGTGCGTGTGTGTGTGTGTGTGCGTGTGCGTGTGCGTGTGTGTGTGTGTGTGTGTGTGTGTATGTGTGTGTGTCTGTCGGTCGGTCGGTCGGCTTACCCTCTGTTTAGGTGTCTGTCGCTCTGGCTGGCTATCGCTTCTTTGCCTGTTTATCTCATTTGAGAGAGAATGGGAATTTACATTTATCAGATTCGTTCAAACATCTACATGTTTCAGGCACAGCCCAACGTGGACAATGAAAAAGATTATCAACACGAAAGACTTCACACCATCACCTTTTTGCACACTGCAGTTTTGGATACTATATTTCTTTTTCTCTCGTCTATGCCTGTTCACTGAGTTTTAGCGCAACATTATGAGCAGATTGGACCTGCACCCAGAAGTAGTGTACCCCAGACATGTTTATCGCCTCTTACCTTGTGAACTAAACCACACACACATTGTGACATTGTGCCTTATAGCGACCTTGAAGATTATTTTAAAACGCCATTCAAGTGCCTGCTGTTTTGCGAAGGATGGCATACAGACCAAAGTCAAAGTTCCCAGTGTTTTTGAGAAGGTTAACTATTCCAACCTGTTTATATCACATTGCTGAAAGCAAAATGGATAAGACGTAGTAACAAGTGCGAAGTCCGAAATCAGTATCAGCGGTGTCGTCTTCCTTTGGAAATACACGGTGTCCAATGCAATCTTCAGGAGATTCCTGCTGCCTTTGCCAACAGTGACTATTTTCAGTGTTTGCTTTCTTGCACGCGCATGGGTGCAGAGGTATCACAGACATTCGTGCGTGGAAAGTCTGTTGTTAAATCTGCATGCATTAGTAGAATGGCTGCGATTCCACCGCCTGCTCTAATTGCCCAAATCTCCGCTCCCCCGCCTTCCCCTTCTATATCTGCTGCTTTAAACGTAGCCTGCTACCCGCCGCCCGCGGCTGCGCCTACCACGTTCTCCGCGGAATATCCGGCTTACCCTCTATCCCCGGCCCCGGCCCCGGCTTCATCCCTTGCCCCTGCAGCCCACAAGAAACCTGAAGCCGCTGCCAACAAACCTCCGGCTGATAGACCTCATGAGGAGCCGGCCGCTTTTGCCAAAGACGCTCCGTATGCGAACAGTGCACCCACACCCATAGATTCAGCACCAACAAACGCTGGGGAATGTAAGAAAGCAGTAGGCGCCGCCCCAAACGACAAGAAACTGGGAGCAGCAGGCGCCGCTAAAGGTGGCGTTGCAAAGTCGAAGGGTCCAGCTCAATCAAAAAGCAACAATGCAGCCGCCCCTGAATTCTCTTCAATCAGCGATGCCTCATCCTCTGGAACTTCCAAGGACACTGCACAATCACAAACACCGGTTTACGGTGTGCCCTACAGTAAACTGCACAAGTCCACACTTGACCCCAGTACATATGGCAAGTCCTCGAAGCCAACTAGTTCAAGCAAAGAGCAGGTTTCTTCAAACAAAGAGCAGGGTCATTTGCTTAGTTTGTTGTGCGCATGCTGCTTGGGTAAGTCCAAAGAACCACAATCATCCGCCATCGACACGGACGCTGTGCGTAAGGAGGACATGAAGGAATCGGTCAAAGACAAGAAGCAACCGGACAAGGTCAAGAAGGACACCAAACAAAATGCTAATAAGTAAGGGGATGAGAAGGATAGCAGGTAATGCGAGAACACCGAATGGTCGGAATCAGGAATGAAAGTACTGACTGTTGTGCTGCAAGCCGTGAGACACGTTATTATCTTGATCTCTCGTTGGAATGGATGGAATAAGAGTTGAAGTGCGTTTGGGATTTGATACTGGGGAAAAGTGTTATGGTTGGTCGTGCTAGTTATGTTTCTTTTCCTTTCTGTCTGTCCGTCTTTTCTGCCTGCCTCGTTGTCTCTCTGTCTGCCTGTCTGTCGGCCCTCTGCTAGCCTGTTTCTCTGTGTGTCAAGTCTGTCTGTTCATGTGATCGCCTGCCTGTCTGCATGTCTGTCATTTTCTTGCCTGTCCGTCTGTATGAAAAGCTTTTGCTTCACCCTCTGTTTGTCCAGCTTGTCTTCCTGGCATTGCCTGTCTGTTTGCCTGCACACCCGTGTGTATTCTTGACACTTGTTGTGTGTGATTATGCGCGCGCGTGTGTGTGTGTGTGTGTGTGTGTGTGTGTGTGTGTGTTTCGCCTCTGTTGAAGCATCTTTCATATTTGCCTGCTTGCTTGTGTCATGTGTCGACTTTATGTATCTCGTGTATCCGTGTCCAAGCACACCCGATTGTCTTTTGCTCTTCGTACGTAACACTCACATGGCTGCTTGGAATAGAACAAATATGTATTATGTTGTTAAACTGATACGAGCCCTGAAGTGCATATCATTTTTTTTCTGCAGGGTACAGATGGACTTCGGCCCCTCTGCCAAAAACAAAGAAAAGACGGAAGAGGAGAGCGAGGAGGAAGAAGGGAAAGATAGTAGCTCGTTTTCGTCTGTTGGGAGTGATGACAGTAAGGAGTCAGTTCAGTCGTCGGAGAATGACTCAGATAGCGATGATGAAGTGTAAACTAAACAAGAGGAGGAAGAAAATGATTATTAAGTGTGCAGGTCAAAGAGCAAAGATTGTGCTTTTGCTTTTGCTTTTAGACCGACAAGGAGATGTCCTACTGCCTCGACCTGAGCTGTGTCCTACTGCCTCGCGTTGTGCCGTGTCCTACTGCCTCGACTTGAGTTGTGTCCTACTGCCTCGACTTGAGTTGTGTCCTACTGCCTCGACCTGAGCTGTGTCCTACTGCCTCGCTTTGTGCCGTGTCCTACTGCCTCGACCTGAGCTGTGTCCTACTGCCTTGTTTTGTGCCGTGTCCGACTGCCTCGACCTGAGCTGTGTCCTACTGCCTCGCTTTGTGCCGTGTCCTACTGCCTCGGCCTGAGCGATGTCCTACTGCCTCGCTTTGTGCCGTGTCCTACTGCCTCGACCTGAGCTGTGTCCTACTGCCTCGCTTTCTGCCGTGTCCTACTGCCTCGACCTGAGCGATGTCCTACTGCCTCGCTTTGTGCCGTGTCCTACTGCCTCGACTTGAGTTGTGTCTTACTGCCTTGTTTTGTGCCGTGTCCTACTGTCTTGCTTTGTGCCGTGTCCTACTGCCTCGACTTGAGTTGTGTCCTATTGCCTCACTTTGTGCCGTGTCCTACTGCCTCGACTTGAGTTGTGTTCTACTGCCTCGTTTTGTGCCGTGTCCTA
>NC_090250.1:39106826-39133529 GCF_037325665.1 Littorina saxatilis
ATAATTATATATTCTGCATTAAGTTAAGTTTGTGTGTCTTATTATCATGCATAATTATACTTAATTCATTGTTTTCTTGTATGTGTGTGTTTTGTTACATTTAGTCAAGTTTTGACTAAATGTTTTAACATAGAGGGGGAATCGAGACGAGGGTCGTGGTGTATGTGTGTCTGTGTGTGTGTGTGCGTGTGTGTGTGTGTGTGTGTAGAGCGATTTAGACTAAACTACTGGACCGATCTTTATGAAATTTTACATGAGAGTTTCTGGGAATGATATCCCCGGATGTTTTTTTCGTTTTTTCGATAAATACCTTTGATGACGTCATATCCGGCTTGTTGTAAAAGTTGAGGCAGCACTGTCACACCCTCATTTTTCAATCAAATTGATTGAAATTTTGGCCAAGCAATCTTCGACAAAGTCCGGACTTCGGTATTGCATTTCAGTTTGGTGGCTTAAAAATTAATTAATGACTTTGGTCATTAAAACTCTGAAAATTGTAAAAAAAAAAAAATTATAAAACGATCCAAATTTACGTTCATCTTATTCTTCATCATTTTCTGATTCCAAAAACATATAAATAAGTTATATTTGGATTAAACACAAGCTCTGAAAATTAAAAATAGAAAAATTATGATTAAAATTAAATTTTCGAAATCAATTTTAAAAAACTTTCATCTTATTCCTTGTCGGTTCCTGATTCCAAAAACATATAGATATGATATGTTTGGATTAAAAACACGCTCAGAAAGTTAAAACGAAGAGAGGTACAGAAAAGCGTGCTATCCTTCTCAGCGCAACTACTACCCCGCTCTTCTTGTCAATTTCACTGCCTTTGCCACGAGCGATGGACTGACGATGCTACGAGTATACGGTCTTGCTGAAAAATTGCATTGCGTTCAGTTTCATTCTGTGAGTTCGACAGCTTGACTAAATGTTGTATTTTCGCCTTACGCGACTTGTTTGTTTTTACTTTACCCTTTTGAGTTTCGAAATAAAGTGTGTCTCGTTTTCTCTCTCTCTCCCTCTCTCTGTTCCTCAAATGCATCTTTCTTGCAGGCGTGTTGTCGACGACAGCCGTCTTGAAGGGTCGGCGGATGACCAAAATTCCCGCAATGGCAGACGCTGGTGGCGGGGCCCAGGCAGGAGGGCCGGAGGAGAAATATGACCACAAGGCGGCAATGATGAACAAGTTCATCAATGACTCTAACAAAATTGCTCAGACGCACATGGGCAAGGATTTGACAGGGTCCGACGTGATTAACACCATTAACGATACCATCGGAGCCTACGCGGACCAAGAAGACTTTGAATCCGTGTCACAGCGAAACTTAAACGCCACGGACGTTCCCAAGATGACGCCAGTGCCGGGCCAGGCGCAACCCATGCAAAAGATTGTCAGGAGATCCTTGACTAAAGGGATAAGCAAAACGCCGACACCCCCATCGGCAACGCAAGCTGCCGAACCCGAGCCGAAGTCCCCCGAACCAGATGAAGGCACGACACCCAACGTGCAAGATATCAACAGGCCAACCACCGGGCGAACGAACCCGTTGGCCTTCCTGGGTATTTGCAACATGTGCTGTAAAAATAGCACATACCATGACCCAGGTAGCTGGGACGACAAAGGTCGTGGGCAGAACTGGAGCCCGATGGCGGAGATCACCAAAGAGCAGAAATCGTTGGCAATGGCGGAGACGTTTTCCAAGAACTGGCAAATTGCCGCAGACAACCATTCGGCTGCAGACGATTCCTCTGTGGCTGACTCGGACGCTGAGTCGTCGGAGGCTTCGTCCGTTCGTGAAGAGGAGGAGGAGGAGGAGGAGGAGGAGGGCGGGAAAAAGTAAGATGAATTCACGTCAGTTGGTATTATGTCAGTTGTGGGTCCTGTTTCTCTTGTTCAATTGCACTCTCTCAAGAGAACTTTGGTTATTGACAGCATGAGAAACATGTGTGTGTGTATGTGTGTGTGTCTGCGTGTCTGTGTGTGTGTCTGTGTGTGTGAGTGTGTGTGTATATGTGTGTGTGTGGGTGTGTGTGCGTGTGTGGTTCTCTCTCTCTCTCTCTCTCTCTCTCTCTCTCTCTCTCTCTCTCTCTCTCTCTCTCTCTCTCTCTCACTCTCTCTCTCTCTCTCTCTCTCTCTCTCTCTCTCTCTCTCTCTCTCTCTCTCTCTCTCTCTCTCTCTCTCTCTCTCTCTCTCTTTGCCATCCCTGCCCACACCATGAGGCCAACAACACAAAGCAAGTTTCCGATGAGGGTCGTTAGGTCTTTTCCTTTTATTTTTATTTTTACATTTTTATTGAAGTTTTATATTTTATTTGCACAGGCGAATGAAGCATTTTCGGAGATCGTGCGACATGTGTCCCTGGTTGTCGACGAAGAGTCACTTTCCTTGTATAGTCTGTAAAATCGAGTTTTGTCATTTTGATTAATTTTTGTTCCGGAGTAAAAAAAAAAAAAGTAAAAAATTAATAAAAACGTTTTCAGGTCGTGAGGTAAAAATAGGGTCGGTCGGGAAATCGGAAACATTGCTTTTTTTTCTTGGCCTATGCATTGTGCTTTATATACGTAATAACAGCCCAGCAGCGTTTGCTGTTATTGACTCATATTTGTTTTACTTTCTCCAGATGGGAAGTCGAGAGTAACTATGCCGAAAGCTGTGTCGACCCGTAGCCGGAGATGAAATCTTAATGAATATTATTATGACGATGACCGAACATTTTACTGGAGGGAAAAAAACTATATGATTATGGTCATGTTTATTATAGTTTGTTTTGGACATTCGCGAGGGAAAGCATGAAAAACAACGAAAGCGGAGCGGAGGACGGTGATATTTTCATCAAACTGGAACAGGAGAAAAAGATGTTATATGTTGTATCTAGGTCGGGCTATAACGAATAGTATGTACAGGGCCGGGACATACGCAATCGAAAGCTTTCGAATACAAGGAAAATGGGATAGTTTGATGAAAGTTGACAATGGCTGACACGTTTAAGAAATAGATAAAAATAAGAAGAGCTAGAGCGCGAACAGCGAAATACGTTCATGCAACCAGTGCTATAGACTCTTTAATTGAGTGTACACTGCCCGCTTGTGCTTTCTTTCTACGATGTGATGTTCCTTGCAATGTGTATGCGTGTTCGTTTACTTCTAGTTGTTAGCTTGTTTATAATCATAATTATAATTGTTTGTATACATGTTACTTTTTTAAAGGAGACGTATACTTTTTGTGTACGTATTATTGACATTTTTACGGACTATCTTGTACAGACTTAAAACAAAGAGTTTAAGAATCAAAATAAGAGTGTGATGCACAGTAATGTATTTGTATGTTGCTGTATGCTGAGAGAGAGAGAGAGAGAGAGAGAGAGAGAGAGAGAGAGAGAGAGAGAGAGAGAGAGAGAGAGAGAGAGAGAGAGAGAGAGAGAGAGAGAGAGAGAGAGAGAGAATGAGAGAGAGCGAGAGAGAGAGCGAGAGAGAGAGAGAGAGCGAGAGAGAATGAGAGAGAGCGAGAGAGAATGAGAGAGAGCGAAAGAGAGAGAGAGAGTGAGTGAGAGAGAGAGAGAGAGAGAGAGAGAGAGAGAGAGAGAGAGAGAATGAGAGGAAGAGAGAATGAGAGAGAGACTCAGACTCAGACTCAGACTCAGAACTTTATTACAAAAGGATAAAGGTTTTAGGCAAAGCCTATTCTTCCAACCTGTCCTTGTTTGAGAGGGAGAAAGAAAGAGAGAGAGAGAGAGATAGAGATGGGGGAGGGGGAACAGACACAGACAGACAGCCAGACAGAGAAACACACAAACGCACGTACGCACGCACTCCCACACACACACACACACCCACCCACACACCCACCCACACACACACACACACACACACACATACGCACACACACACACACACACACGCGCACACACGCACACACACACACACACACACACATCTCTCTCTATATAGATATGACTAAGTGCCAAAAGGTGCTCACAGAACAGAAGACGACTTTGTTTTACAATAAAAATGTTTCTAAAAACGTGTGTCTGCTGAAAATTGGTGTGTGTGTGGATGAATGTGCGAAGAGATAGTGGACATAATTTCGTGTGTCTGACTTGAACGGTTTTGAAGTTATCTTTGTTTAAAGTCAAAAATAACGCCAAAACCGGCCATCTGAAAACGGACATCGTGATACCTCGTGTTTTGAATATGCCACAGAAAAATAACAAGAAGCACAAATGAATTGCATTTAGTTTGATTGAATGCCTGAAACATCGCTTTACAGACGAGACCAAACGTCAAATCTAAATCTCGAGAGAATTTTTTTTTTCGATAACCGAATTTTAAGGTGTCGCACGCAAGATGTGTCGTCATCACGGCATACATTTTTCAATCGCAGATATTTACTAAATTTCTTTTTCAAAAACTCTGGAATTGATGTCGACACGTCGAGCGATAACGGTGTATCAAACTGCTGTCTTTCAAGTAATCCAGCAAAGACTGCAGAACTTTTGAACAGCATTTTTGAAAACGATTTGAAAATTTCGTCATATCTTGCGTGCGACAAAATGTTCGGTAATTAACGGTTATTTTCTTTTAAAAACAAAATTTACATGTACAAAGATCTACTTCATCTACGGAACCACGTGACACATTCTGTGTTCAAAATTTGTGAAGAAATCACGAACCACGAATGCGCTATCAAGTGTTGAAATTATGTCGTCAACATCTTTTCAGATCTTGCGTGCGACACCATCTTGCGTTCAACATAAAATGTCACTACCTTATCGAGTTTAATGAGTAAAACTAACTATTTGTTGTCTTAGTTTAATCTTCTTAATTAAAAGCGTAATAAAACCGAACTTCCAAGATGAATTTTAATTGAGATTAGCGAAAGAGCGGGCACACAAGTCGACCTTAAAGTAAAAGAATGATAACGCGAGCGTTTGTCGTGTTGTCTTGCGTGCAACACATTGTCCAAAAAGGAAAATGTATATTTTTCTCAGACGTTTTTTAAGTTGAAACCTTGAAACTTCACACACATTTGGGGTTTAATCGCCCCCATGCATGGTAAAAGTCTTGTTGACCCTTGTCAGATTTCAAGGTCACGGCTGGGTCACATATGGTTCAGAAAACGGATGAAACATATTTTTTCAGGGATTTTTGAAGCTAGAACCTTCAAACTTCAAACAACGCTTTTGCTTAATGATTGTTCAACATGGAGAATTCAAGGTTGATCCTTGAGAAATGTGAAGGTCATAGCAGGGTCTCGTGTGGGTAAAAAAAAAGGAAATTGTATTGAACTTCAATTTATATAAAACCAAAGTCTGGTTGATCTGTTTTAAGATTTAAGGTCAAATCTGTTATTTAAGGCCAAATCAAATAGAAATTTGTTGATGCTTAAATCTTTGAAACTTCCAACAGGTTTGAGGTTTGACAACTTCTGGACTTTGAAATCTGGTATGGTTGATCCTGGTAATATTAATTGGTCAAAACATCAAGATCAACAATTATAAAATAAGCACTTTCACCAATGTCAAGTGAGCAATAGCAGCAAACGTGAGTCTTATAAAGATTATCACTTTTTGTGTGACCTCAACTTGACCCCTCTGAATGCTCTCAATCATGGAAATTGACCACACTTTGATTATAACCAAACAACATCAAAACTTTGGAATGTGTGAAGTTTCAAAGGTGTTGCTTTAAAGGCGTTCGTGAAAATGACAATTGTATGTGTCTGACTTCAATGCGACCCCGCTGCGACCTTGACGTTTGATTTTATCAACCAGACTTTCATCATGTGTGAATGACTTCAAACACTATAAAACTAGTTGAAGAAATTGACAATTTTTCAAAGTTTAAGCCAGATGGCACTGCTGTGACCTTGAAATTTGACAAACATTAACCAGGCGGTCACCTTTTTTAGAAAATATCCTTAAAGGATCTTTAACCTTACTGTGACCTTGGAATTTGATGAGGTTTAATTTAACTTGCGTAGTGTGCCAAGTTTCAAGGCCCTAGCTTCAAAAACATATGAGAAAACCTCATTGAAAAATGTATATGTTTGACCTCAACGCGACCCTGCTGTGACCTTGACTTTTTCAACCAGACTTTAATCGTGTGTGAACATTATACACTAGAACTGTGTGTATTTTCAAAGCTCGTGCTATAAACGCGCTGAATAAATTGAAAATATTCCACATTTGGACCAGATGTGACCCCGCTGTGACCTTGAACTTTGACAAAGATTAACCAGCAGGTCACTTTTAATGAGGTTTTATAAAAATGCTGAAAGTATGTGAAGTATGTAAAGTCTAACTGATCTAGTATTAAAACATGTAAGACGTGACAACGACAATTTTCCAGTTTGCAAAGGAAATTTAACCTCGCTGTGACCTTGAAATTCAATGTTGTTTAATGTGATGTGCACCATACCTGGAGGTCATTATACTTTGGTTGTGTGCCAAGTTTCAAAGCCCTAGCTTTAAAAACGTGCGAGATAACCTTAATGCTATGACTCAGTGCCGTTTTGAATGATATAACGAACAAAATTATCGTTATTTGTAAAATCATTTGGGTAAATTTATCTTTTCTTTTCGTAATTGGGTTCCAGCATCTGTTGTCTTAACAAAAATCACAATATCAGTCGTGTTTGTCAACTTTTATTTTTTAGCCCCTTTGTCCGCTTTTCGTGCGCACCTTTTGGCACTTAGTCATATATATATGGATACGCTCTCCCCTTCGGGGGTTCGCTTCTCTTTGAAATCTTGGTCCCGTCCGAGGAGGGTCTGATTTCCCCAATAGGGATATCTGTATCTGTAAAGGGGCACTTTTCTCTCTCTCTCTCTCCTTTGCGCTGCTAATGCCTGTTTTACACTGTGCAGAATATCCTTGCGATTATGAAAATGTTGTATTCGGCACACACAAAAAAGAAGCCTTACGAATCCTTGCGAATGTCTTACGAATGGTTGCGAGTGCTTGCGAATTTCTACCGATCATTGCGAATGAATACAAATCCATATACAAATTTCTTGCGAATTTATAACGAATGTTGCAAGTGGCCTTGCGAGTGTTGCGAGTGCTTGCACACACTTTACGAATAAAGCGATTACGCCTATTCGCATTGTTCGTAATGCTACTCTTACACTGTGCCGAATTGCCTTTGCAAATAGAATTCAACATTAATTCGTAATGATCGGGACATGGTTGCAAGACATTCGCAAATGTTCTTAACCATTCGCCACCATTCGTTTACAGTTGCGAACATTAGCAACATGCTCCTAATATTCACAAGGAAGGCACATTCTTCAGTTTTTCGCAACGTACTCGTATTCGCAAGCCATTCGTAATCATCGCAAGGTATTCGTAGCGCTCGCAAGGCATTCGTAACGCTCGAAATGCATTCGCAACAATTCGTTAGGTCTTGCGATGATGAAATGATGTGTACTGTCTGGTGACTGGAGAACAAGTGACGAAAAGACGCGATCGCAAGAGCTTTCATTGCACTCGATTGCGCACGCGCTTTATTCGTAAAGTGTTTGCAAGCGCTTAAGCACTCGAACAACTCGCAAGGCCACTCGCAACATTCGTAATACATTCGCAAGAAATCCGTATGTATGGGTTTGTATGCATTCGCAATGATCGGTAGACATTCGCAAGCACTCGCAACCATTCGTAAGACATTCACAACCATTCGTAAAGCTTCAAATAGAATATGCCTTCCTTGCGAATATTACGAGCATGTTGCTGATGCTCGGAACAATAGACGCATGGTGGCGAATGGTTAAGAATGCGAATATCTTGCGACCATGTCCCGATCATTACGAATTAGCGGCGAATTCGGCACAGTGTAAGAGTAGCATAAGAGATTTTAACAAATCTCAGAAGAAAGTCTTTGCTGACTTTTAATTGTTTCATTTACAACATCTAATATTTTAATATATATACACACACACAGACACACATGCGCGCGCGCACACAGACACATGCACTCACTGGTTACATCATCCAATCGAAGCTGTTTAAAAAGGAAAACATTTGGTCCCGAAGAAGTTGTTCTAATCGTCACACAATCTGCAGTGTACCTAAATTGAAAGGACATCCTCGAGACGGATGTCCTTCTTTGACAGATATACTTAGGTAAGGTTATCAACAAAGAGACAACAGGCTTTGTCCTTCATTTTGGAAGTGTTCTATTATCCGAAGGACAAAACATCGCAGGTATACCACTGTATTTCCCTTTCGTCGACTTTACGGTGAAAGTTGACTCCATGATTAAGAATCCGCAAACGACGGGAGATTTTCCGGATTGCTTTACTTCGGCGTTAACATTTGTTTTAAAGATCTTTTCTCGGAGAAGAGAAAGCTCTCTCGCAATGTTTCAGGATGATCCTAGCAGAGACTTTGAGAAAACATTTGTGCTTTTTTGCTAAGCTAGGTTTTTATTAGACAGAGAAGCTGAGCTGTGAGGTATCAGCATGGAAGGCAGCATGGAAGGCACCAGGCCTTTTTGTTGGATTGAGAGGGAATATATGGATGGCGTGGTGAAAAAGGGATGAACTTTCTGGGGAAATAATTTTTCTTTTTCTTTGTTGTCATGTGGAAAATCAGGTTACAAACATCATTCAGTGTGTTCTTTATCTAACCACATTTTCAAGATGAAAGTCTCTTCATGAAGTGTTTTAAACTTATGCGTATCTGATCTCCCCCCCTCCCCCCCTCCCCCCTCCCCCCCTCCCCCCTCCCCTCCCCCTCCCCCCTCCCCCCTCCCCTCCCCCCTCCCCCGCCCTCGAGCGCCGTTTAAATTTTACTTTGCAAAAGTACTGTTAAAGTGGATAAACTCAAGGTCACCAACTATACAGCTAAATTCTCTGTCTCTGTCTGTTAGTCTGTCTGTCTGTCTATTTCTCTCTCTCTCTCTCTCTCTCTCTCTCTCTCTCTCTCTCTCTCTCTCTCTCTCTCTCTCTCTCTCTCTCGCCGTGTCTCGGTCTATATATGTGTGTGGTAATCTTTGTAAGTGTGTGTGTGTGTGTGTGTGTGTGTGTGTGTGTGGGCGGGCGTGCGTGCGTGTGTTCGGTGTGTGTGTGTGTGTGTGTGTGTGTGTGTGTGTGTGTGTGTGTGTGTGTGTTATGTACAGTCTTCACGTGACCGTGTATTAAGATCTTCAAAGATTAAACTTTCGTTGTCAGTCATGTTTCATCTAAAACTTTTCCGATCCATTAGCGGCTGGTAATCCGAGCTTGTCGGCTGATGTTATTCTTCCTTTCTATGAGAGCACCTACACAACTCAGCAGCTAAAACGCTCTTTGATCCAAAGCAAACAGCGAAGAAAGCATCAAGTGTCTTTGCAAATATCAGTGAAAGCGTGTCAGCTGTAAGGAATACTGGCAGGAATGTGCAGGTTTGTTCTGCCACTATGCTTCTAAGTGTTAGCCAAACTTCAGTCGTCGAGTCGAAAGTAATGCAATTCGGAAAGGACATAAGCGTGGTGTATGCGTTACTACGTTAAAAAAATTAAATATTGAAAAAACAAGAAGAAGAAGAAGAACAAGAACAAGAACAAGAACAAGAACAAGAACAAGAAGAAGAAGACCAGTTTCATATTTTGATGTAGATATAAACATTATTATACAGGTTACATTCCCTCAGATGGTGTGTATGAATTATATCCCTGTGACGACATACTTTGGCTTAGTCGAGAGTGACGTCGTACATATTTTACGCGCAGGCGGTCACATGGTCACAGGTCGGCTGGGCGTTAAGCAAACAAACAAACAAACAAACAAACTTGCACAAACCAAGAGTATGTCTGTGCCCAGTCGCAATTAGAATACAATTTAGCACATTTGGGGGGTGGGAGTTGAAAATATAAAAAGTCATTGTACATTAGAATTACAAAGACAACAAAGAAACGTATAAAGAAACGCATAGGATATAAGCATGACATATCACTGTTTTTCCTGTGCAAATATCTGGACAATAATGTAATGTGAGCATGAAACACTGCGTACTCAATGCTTATACATAGATCTAACTTCCAGACGACCAAAGGCTTGAATTAACCCAGTTTGGATGGCGGCAGCCGGAGGCTTAATTGCAGCATCCTCGTCCTAAAGCTGTAACAAAAATATGTACAAAAAAATGGCAGTGCCATACAGGGATTTCACTAAATTTCATTTCATTTCATTTTCATTTTCATTACTTTATTGTCCCATCGCTGGGAAATTCGGGTCGCTTCCTCCCAGTGGAAAGCTAGCAGCAACGGAGTCGCGCTACCCAGGTGTCTGCGTGTTTAGGTGTATTCAGCCACCTGCACTTATGGCAGAATGACCAAGGTCTTTTACGTGCCATTGTGATGACACGGGGGTGGGACATGGCTTCCGTCTCTGGGTCTGCACATAAAGTTGACCCGTGTCCGTCCCGGCCCGAATTCGAACCTGCGACCTTCCGATCACAAGTCCAGTGCTCTACCAACTGAGCTACCGGGCTTAACTCACATTGGGAATGCTCAGAGACTTTCTTCTTAAGTGAGGCACTCTTAGCAGGTTGAGGCTAGTGCAAGTTTTGTACCAGGTTTTAGCTTAGATGGACATTACATTATGAAACGTTTACCTCACGAGGAACACAGCAAAAATTAAAGACTGTAGTACTGAAAACACTTACACTTCATCTGTATTCGAGCTTCCATTCACGTTAACTAGTCATAACTAGCTATGGTCGAATCCGTATTCAGCGTAAGGTAAGATGTGTTTAAGTATGGGTTATTCGGTAAATGCATGTTCCTTGTTCCTTTAACACCCATTCTGCCTCTCCGAAGCTGAAGTTGTCTTTTGCAGTGGTAGCATCAGCTGTTGACTACGATTTAACGACGACGACGACAACAACAAAAGAGAAGAAGAAGAAGAAGGAGAAGGAGAAGGAGAAGAAGGGTTAGCTCTCCAGAGTGTTAAAATCAAATGTCTTGCATTTGTGTCCCGAACAACAACAAAAAGTCAAACAAGTGACGGCACTGGATTCGTGCCTGTAACAATTTGCTACTGTTTCTTTGCCTCCCCCGGAAGCAATGTAACAAGAGAGAAAAATGGATCTTCTAAAACGAACGCTTGAGATGTAATCAGCAAGTTTTTCTTTGCCGGCGGCTACAGTCGTTACAGAGTAAAATCGGAAGCTGCTAATTTTCGCTTCCCGTTTCGCTCGCTAGCTGCGACTGAAAACGGTCGCAGGGAACAAAGAGCAATGTTCGCTTGAGGAGAATAAAGACATTGATTTTAAAGGTGGGGATGTGAGGACATCACTATAAAACCCCACAGGGCATTTTGTTTAGTGGAATGGCGTCGACAGGGACTGGCAAAACACCGGTTGCAAGTCTGGACATTATTAGCTTGCTTGTTTTTTTGTTGTTATTGTTTTGAAGGGTTCTGTGTGTGTGTGTGTGTGTGTGTGTGTGTGTGTGTGTGTGTGTGTGTGTGTGTGTCTATGTGTGTCTATGTGTGTGTGTGTGTGTGTGTGTGTGTGTGTGTGTGTGAGAGAAAGGGAGAATGTACGTTCTGGCTCACCGATTCCGACAGACCCTAAATATTAACGCAAAATAGGCTTCTGGACTAAACTTTTACTAAAATGAAACATGCGACAAAATCAGAAAAATACTGCATAAATCCATACAAAAAAAATACAGTAAAGTAAGGTTGTTTTGAACCAATTCCGGGTCTGTCGGAATCAGTAACCCAGAACGTACATTCTCCCTTTCTCTTATACAACATTCTTAAGCTCAATACGCTCTCTCATTTACAAACTTTACTTCATATGTTCTTTCACTGTTAGAATTATATCTGATACATGCAATGTGACTGTCTAAACGAATAGTTAACTCTTTACAAGTGATTCTATTTTTACTTTTTCTTCCCGTCCTATTTGAATCCCCTTTTTTAAAAACTGCTTTTTCAGATCTTCTATATCGATTGGCTTGTTATATTCAGCTCGTGTTTTTGTTTGAATACTTGCTTTCTTACTTTTGTAGTCATCAAAGTCTGTTTGTATCTGTTTGAATTCTTCGTCAGAAACTTTTGAATCTTCAAGTGCTTTACTGATAGACAGTTTTAGGCTAGACAATTTTGATGATGCAAGAGTGGAAATGGATTCGTGTTTTTCAAGCTTTTTCACAATTTTTTTCATTATAGCTGATGCTATAAATGATAAACCACCAACTGCTGCTGCCACACCACCTAGGATTAGAGAAACTGGAGTCCCTACTCCGGTAGCTAACAGAATTGTTCCCGTTACACCTGCAGCTGATGCAAGGATAGTAGAACCAGTGCTGGCATTAGAAAGGCTGTTGTAAGTTGTTGAGTACTTACGTCTAGCGCGAGAATATTTTTCTAATTCATCTTCTAGTTGTTTTTGTATATTACTAATGTGTGCCAGTCTGAATTGTTGACTTTCTGCTGCACTTTCATCAATATTAGGATAAAGCTTCACACTGCTAGTCATCTTTTTAATGCAAAATATAAAATATTTATCTTAATTCTCACTGGCCAGTGTTTCTGCTAAGCTTTGAAGCTGTTCATTGCTTAACACCTTATCTGTATAGTAGAAAGCAATCAAATCAAGATAAGTAAGATTAATACTTCTTATTTCTGTTAAATTATTTATATCTGCGTTAACAACAACATTTTGGTTTGACGTCTGTTTTTTTATTGTGTTAGAATCCTTTTGAACAGCAATAAATACTCTGACTTCTTCAACATTTAATGGTCTCCAGTTGAGATTTATTCCTCTCATTAGAACAGTGTTTGTGGTTTCTTCCCTTTTCCTGACAACTATATCAAATATCATAGTTGCATTCTGCCCTATTGGAAGCTTGGGTATAAAATCGACAATGGTGTCAGCGTCCTTTTCAACACTTTGTTTTCTGTGAATGAGATAGTTGTTCTTATGGAAAGGTTTAACTGCAACTTCTCCCCTGCTGTTAAACGCAGGAACAAGGCTAACAATTAGTGGTTTAGCATTGATTGACTTACGGAATGTGTCGTCTTTTCCAACAAGAGTGTATGGACTCACAAATTCAAACTTCATTTCCCAGTCAATCTTTTTTATAACAGGACTAAGTACCCATTTTTTATTCTGATGTTTCCACATGTAGAATGTGTCATCGACAATTGGATCAGGTACATTAACATCACGGATTTGACCTAGTTTGAGAAATCTTGGTTTCTTTTCATCGTCGATTTCCTTTCTCTTGTAATAACCAGTGTCTGTAAACTCGAATGCATACACTGCACCAACTTCAGCATTGCTCTCAAAGTCGATAGCGTCTGCTAAATCTTTCAACTCTATAGTTGAACATGCAACAGGATAAACTATTGTAGGTCCGCTCGACATTTTAATACTCAATATTTTATGGAACTATTTCCAATGTAATGTTAAACAAACAATCAACTGGTTGTCCACTTTGATTTTTCAGATCAATGTGTAGGAATTCATGACACCCTTCCTCCAAGTCCTTGAACTGAAGTGTCTTAAATGTTGGCACGTGCATTTTACAAAAAGAGGCATCACTCGGTGGAAGAATCCTAAGCAGATCAGAACGCTGATCATTAAACAGATTATAGGATGTGTTAAGCTCTCTCATGTGAACAAACAGTACACTGTTAACATCCATGTCAATGGGACGTGTTCCCTTGTATATATTTGTAATTCCAAGCATATCAAGGAGTTTGGTTGGAAACTCAAATGATCTGTTTACTTCTCTAGTTTTGGGCATAGTAAGAGTAGCAATGAGACTTGCATGATTTAAACTCGCTGTAATACCTACTGGAGCAAACAATTCTTTCTCTAAAGTGCAGAAGTCATAGTAACCATCTTCTACAGAATGTGTTTTACCATTAATTCTAACCCAGTTGTTATTCTTTTTTTTACTGATATTATACCAAGTAACCTTGTACATAATTTCATGCAGTGCAACTTTCATTCCTCCATTTTGATTGTTGATAGGGTTTGCAAGTTTAACTGGCACACCAGTCTTCACATTTGTTAGTGTGATAAACATTTTTTATTCAATAACAAAAATGATTCAGTATAAATTCAACAAAGACGTTAAATACAAAACTGGACCATATTACAATCCAAAGACTATTTCTTTCCATGAGTTGGACTTTGCTGTAACAGAAACAGAATCCATTCGCGTTAAAGTGCCTGACCCATTCCATTCTTACCTAAATCCCCCAATCAAAAATGATAGTGTTCCAAAGATGTGGAACTCTCACCCAATGCAGTTCTATCAGAATCAGTTAAACTTTGCAATATTCTGTGCAACCACAGGATGTGGAGTGTCCTATGCAGACCACATGAATAATTCAAACTTACTGACAAAGTGTGTGTACACATTTCACGTTTACTATCAGTGCAGGAGAATCTTGTCTGAACTTCAGGCACCAATGCCGCATGAAAAGAGCTGGAACCCATTCAACAATAGGATAAACATGAAAGTGTATGAGCGTCTCTGCAATGAATTCAATATAGATTTTAAGACCGACTTTAGGCAAAAGCAAGACAAAAACCATGGCATGGGAACACTATATTTATGGGGTGTCCACAGGAGGTATAATTTTGATTACTGGCCAGGTCATACATCTTTTTCTTCAAATGTGCAGGTACAGTTAGGATCAATAGAACAAGAGCACCACAATGCATGGACTACTTTTATATTAGACACCGGCAAAGGTTTCACTGGATCAGGTGTTGAAAGGATCAATGAATCTATCCGAACATATACGTGGTGCTTGCTAGGCTCGCAGGCACAGACACGATCAAACATAATGAGAACAAGCACAGGGTTTGGTGCACAGAAACAGTTGTTATCAAATTTAGAAGATGTCATAAACTCTGCAGTTGATCTGCCTTCCAGCATCAAAAGGTATCAAGACTCTCTCCGTTATGCAAGATCAAAAGTTGACTTTGCTGTTGGTAACGGCCTTTACATGTTACCTTCTGATCTCCAGCTGCAGATTGGAACAATAACAAATTATAACAATGAAATCATTATTGCTAGTGACACCCAGCCGCTTGGAAAGGGTGAAGAACTGAATTCAGAAATCAGAACGATGCTACAGCCATATCACAATGAACAGAAACAAAGCGTGACAAGTGAAGATCACGCTGCAGGTGAAGATCATTCTGTCACTAGTGATGATCAAGCTGTTAGTATTAGTGATGATCATGAATCGCAGAAGACTGCTCTAGTAATTGGTGGAGTGGGTGTCGGCTTACTTTTGCTTTATTCTCGTTAGCAGAACACCTGCAATTAAAACTGTTAGAGTCCAGAGATGTTCAGCCATGAAACCAACAACTTTACCTGCAAAAGATAACAGCCAGCTAACAATTGAACCAATGATTCCTGGAAGTGCACCCAAAGCTTTTGCTGCTAGTTTCTTTAATAGTTCTGCAATGTGTTTGAGTTGTTTCTTTACCCATCCCGGATCAGATGGAGATGAAGGTGAAGGTGGAGGTGGAGGTGTGACAGTGCCACCTGTGAGTGTTAACACTAATGTGCTTATTGCAAATCCTAACGCAGTTAGTATACTAGCTATTGTGATTCCCTGCTCTCTGAAAAGCGTTCTAATTCTTTCAGCAAGAGTTGTGTCTTCGTAAAGGATTCTTTGAATTGTATTTTTTATTCTGCTGACCTGTGTTCTCAGTTGTTCTCTATTGTTACTTAGAACTTCTAACCTTATGGCTTTCTCCTCCTGCAAATCTTTTAAACGCTTAGAAATTCTGTTTTTTACTTCTTGTTCTAGGTTCAAATCATCAGCATCAGCAAGTTTTTGTTTCTCTTTGTTTATATCTTCATCCAGCTGACCTAGTTTTGACAGATTATTTGCTATTTCACCTCTGATGGTTTGTAGTGATTGATTAAGGGCTTCTATTTCTCTCATAGGTAATAGTTCATGTGGAGTCTTCAGTGAAGTTTCCTCAGAAAAAGAAGTCTCTATCTCTTGTATAAGTTGATCAGCCTCATCTGCAAGTTTATTAAGATCTTGCAATGGAACAGATTCTATTTGAGTAGCAGTTGGTAGTCCTAGTTCTGCTTGTTGAAGTAAGGAAACAACATGGGAAGATGATGACCGTGTGCTAGGCACAATATCTAATTGCCTAAGTCGATTAGCAGTAAGTTTTTGTTTTAGTGAAACTTTTGATAGAAACTTAGCAGGATTAGATTTATATGTAAGTTGGACTTTTTCTCCTTTATCGCTAGTTGTATATAAATGATTTGCTTCCATTTTGAACTGGTTTGGATCTAAAACATCAGGTTCTTCTCCTAAACTTTTGTAGAAATCTCTAACTTTACCTTCCAGAAGTTCATGTCGTGCCACCTCATAATGCAGTGAATGATGGTAGGGAACCAAAGGGATTGCTTCGCTCATGTCGTCCGCTGGCTCAAATAAATCTTCAAATCCACCTTCTGCCATTTGTAACTTATTTTTTATTTTGAAAATAAAAAAAGATGGCACAATCGTTCGGTTCTGTTCTTGATCCTTACAGAAGGCTGAAAGAACCTCTCGGGGTAAAAGGAATAAGGCAAACAGTTATAGTTACAAATAATCCTTCTACTATTGATCAGAATGAAATACTTACTGTTAGGTTTCCTAATCTAGGTAAGAACGATGTTATTGTACCGGGCACTGTAAGACTATCATTCAAATTAGAATTAGAATCTGGCTCAGATGAAAATAGGACTTTGGCTTATAATGTAGGAAGAGCAATTGTGAGGAAGATTACTGTCAAACTGGAAGGGCGGGAAGTGATGTCATTGAATAATGCAGATGTATTTTTAGTTTACGCAGATAATTGGTTGACCGACAATGAAAAGAAAAACAGAGTGTTTCAAGGGATTCAGTCAGACAATGGGATAAAAGTTAGAATAGGAGCAGGAGATAAAGCTGACAATAACAAAAAAGATAACGCTGTCAATGTTGCTTTTGGAAACAAATTTTGTATTCCACTTGACTTTGAACTCATAAATTCACATCCTCCCTTCTATCAAGGAGCATTGCGTGACAGGCTGTCATACGACCTGACTTTCAATAGTTATGATCGTGTTATGCTTTCACAAGACCCGGAAGCAAAGTATAAGGTGTCTGGAATTTCTTTAGAGTTTGATGTTGTAAACCATCCTGAACTGGCTAGACTTATAGAAAATCAGTACAGTTCTAAGCTGCCTATCTATTATGAAAGAGTGTTGAATCACAGTACACTTTCAAAAAGCCAGGCTGATCCAATCTGGAACATTAACTTGAATACACCAGCTAGGTCAATGAAGGGAATACTTATGTTGTTTGAGGAACCAAAAGATTCATATGAAAGGCAAATAGAAAAGTTTTACAATCCACTAATCAATAGAGTATATTGCACAATTGAAGGGCAGCCAAACCAAATATTTGCATCTGGCATGCTGCCATACCAACACTATGATGAAGCAAGAAAGTACTTTACTGGAGGAAGATTGAAAGACCCAACATCTGATCTTGTGGCTAAAGATCTACATTTACACGGTGTTGGCGTAGAAGATTTCTTGACAAATAAATATGCGTTATGGCTGGATCTCAGAACAACTGACGACAACAAACTGCATGGAAGTGGAAGGCGAATTGAAAACGGATCAGAAGGAATCACAATACAAATTGAAAAGGAAGTAGGGAGTAGTAGTAAATCAGTTAAGATCTACGTGTTTGTTGTGTCAGATGCGCAGTTAAACATCTCTGAAAGCAGATTACAGGATATTGTTTATTGAACGTGTTAAAATGAAGTATCTAGATTTTCTTCCAAAAGATCCACACTGTTCTTTGATTTGTGGGGCAACAGGTTGCGGCAAAACAAGATATGTTTTGGATTTATTACAGACTGTTTACATAAATCACTTTGAACACATAGTCATATTCTGTCCAACCATAAAGCATAACAGAACATACAAGGAGAGAAAATTCATATGGTCTGATCAAAATATATTTATTGTAAATCCTTCTGATCGTCTAAATGTTTGCTTGGAGCATTATTTCGATCTTTTTCAGAACACACCAACACTGTTTATTATTGATGACTGTGCAGCAGAACGTGACATTGTTAGAAAGAAAAGTGCACTAGCAAAGCTTGCATTCAGTGGACGACATGCATTAATATCAGTTTGGATATTAACACAAAAATACAATGCAGTTCTGAAAGACTTTAGAGAGCAACTCAAAACAATAACATTGTTCTATTCAAAGGACCGTGACAGTTTTGAAGAGTGCCTTCGAGAAAATGATGTCATTGAAAACAAACAGGAGAGAGAAAGAATAAAGAATAATCTGAAATCTTCTAAGCACTCGAAACTGGTTTTAAAAACTGATCAACCAGTTCAGTATGTATGTTTGTAGAAATCCTTGCTAAGTTCTTGTCAAGTTCTTACTCAAGTTCTTGTCAAGTTCTCACTCAAGTTCTTGTCAAGTTCTTGTCAAGTTTTTACTAAGTTCTTACCAAGTTCTTACACAAGTTCTTACACAAGTTCTTACTCAAGTTCTTGTCAAGTTCTTACTAAGTTCTTACCCAAGTTCTTACACAAGTTCTTACCCAAGTTCCTACCTAAGTTCTTACTCAAGTTCCTACCTAAGTTCTTGTTAAGTTCCTACCTAAGTTCTTGTTAAGTTTAATTACTAGATTTTAATTTTATTCTGCATCAAAATAAAATGAACTGTGATGAATTGCTGATGCAGACTGCTACAGATATTGAAATCTGTGACAGTAGGACTATACCTGATAAAAAAGAAAGATTGTATTCACTTGCTGTTTGTGGAAAAACAAAACACTACCTTGGGCAGCAGTTAACTGTGGAAGAAGTACAACATCTTTCCTCAGAAGATATAGAAAAGTATCATGGACGGTATGAATCAGTGCTTGGTTCTAAGATGGTTAGAAGTATTGGACAGACTGTTATAGGTTTGTACACAAAGATTTTTGGACATTTTACACCTCTCGACTCGGAGGAAGACTTAACACATGATCTAACTCATGACCCTGTTGTTTCCAAGTCCCTCGAATCTCTTGCCTGTGGCCTGTATTATCGATTTGGTGCTTTATTAGTACCATTTGTTGCTGGATTAATTACTTTCAAACACATTAATTTTCAGAATAAAAAAGATGACGGATCAGTTGAAGCAGACAGTGGAGCAGACGAAAATACCAGAAGTGAACACAGTGACAAAGAAACCTGGTAGAGTAGAAGCAGGAAAAAAACTAGCCGAATGGAACAGACAAAAAAAGTTAAATCAAAAGGCAAAGCAGAACATTATGTCTGAGGTTGAGCAGACACCAAACATTCCTGAAGTGACTAAGGTCACACAAACTGATCAAGAATTAAAATCTTCATTTCTATCATACAGAAAAGTAGCTGTAGCAGCTGTTGTTGGAGGAGGTGGATACTTGCTTTACAAACTTTGGCAAGGCAAATATAAAGTGTCAGAAACACCAAAATCAGAAACACCAAAATCAGAAACACCAAAACCAACAAACAAAGCAGTACAAACAATAAAAAAGCCCACAGTAGTACCTGCAGTGGATTCATTTCATATGGAATAATTTTAATATTTTAATTTTGATAACATAAAAATGAGTTCTGAAAAGACAATAGTTAATCTAGTTTATCACGCTGCAGTGATTGGAGGCTTGAGTGTAGGTTACACAATGCTGGGTAAAAGTCTCATCAGAATGAAACCAGCCGACTTGGGAAAGTTAGACTTCGAAGACGGTGCTAAACTAATTGGTGTTGTGACAGCTTCCTTTGCAACAAAAGACTTTTTGGTGAAGCAAGGAATTATTCCAGAAAATATAAACATGTAAGACAATAAAATGGCTAGCTTGGTTATGATGGTGGGAGGTGCGATTGTAAATGCGCTTGCATTTTCTGGCAGCAACTATTTGTTTTCTAAACTGCAAAATGGTGAAGAGAGGGAAAGGCACAACAAAGCCATGGAACAACTGGCGAAAGCACAGGATGAATACGAGAAGAAACGAATTGCGCAGTTAGACTTTATGAATGATAAACTCAGGCAGCAAGGACATGCAAACAAAACCTTTGCCAATGTTGATGCAGCCATTCAAGAATACTATCTTGTAACTGGAAAGAAAATGAAGACAAGTGCTCCTCCAAAACTGGGTGACTTTTATCAGCCTTCAGAAGAGCAGAAGGTGGGCGAGATTGTTTTCATTGTTATTGGTATGGCTGTTGTTTACTTTATTGCGCGTGCTGTCAAATCTTAATATTCTGTCATTTAAAAAACCATGAGTGATGCTTTGTTATCTAAAATATATTATTCCCCAAAAGGATACTGGAAAGGAAGAACTGCTATTGACAAGCTCAGTGACGCAGCAGGTGTTTCTCAAGATATAGCAAAGAAATGGTTGTCAAAGCAGGCAGTTTGGCAGATCTATTTACCTGCACCAAGAAAAATTACACGACCACACTTTGTTAACATTAAACCGAATGACACTCATCAAATAGACCTGCTGTATTTACCGCATGACACAGTCAGAAGGAAGAAATATAAGTATGCACTGACTGTAGTTGATGTTGCAACAAGATACAAAGATGCTGAACCGTTGACAGAGAAAAGTGCTATAGCTACAGCTGTTGCCCTGCAAGAAATTTACAGACGTGGACCACTAAAGTATCCCAGAATGATTCAGTGCGATGATGGTAAGGAGTTTAAAGGAGCTGTCAACCAGCTTCTGTTAAAACATCATGTTACAGTGAAGAGAGGTATTCCAGGAAACCACAGGTCACAGGCTATTGTTGAGAGCTTTAACAAACAGTTGGCAGAAAAACTGTTTTCATATCAGTACCATCAGGAATTTTTGGACACAGAAAGTAAATTGCGTAACACTGAATGGGTCAAAAGATTACCATCAGTACTTAGAGCAATGAATCTGGAGGTATTTAAAGCTACAGGGTTAAGACCAGTTGATGCAATCAAACAGAAAACAATACCTGTTGCTCCAAAGTCAACAACACCAGTGGCATTACTACCTTTCAATCAGAAAGTCAGATATTTATATGCACCCGGTGAAGCTGAGGGTGACAGCAGGAAGCGTGCAACGGATCCAATCTGGAGTATTGACATTCATGAAATCAAGAGAGTAGTAGAGACAAATCCACCTATATATTACTTGAGAGAACCAGCACCGCAAAGAGCCTTTGTAAAAGAGGAATTACAATTAGTTCCACGTGGTACAAATGTTAAATGATTTTTTATTTCAGATTTTATAGTGTTAACAAAAATGGAAGCTCTGAGAAAGAATTCTAAGCAACTTCATTTTTTTAATTTATATTTTTATTTTGAGTTATAAAATCAAACTCACAGCGATGGAAGACTCTGTATTAGAATCTTTATCGACAGTATTTGACACCGTTGAATTACAAGTAACGGATCCTCAAAATGTGCAGTCCAGTGTGCAAGACGCCATTGAACAAATTCCAAACAATTTGTTGATTGAACCTCCAGTAAAAGTGCAGATAGTCAGTTTAATAAAATACAAAACAGTCAGTGATGAGGTGCTAGAAGTTCATGTTTCAACCAGACAACTAGCACTTAATTCTATGGCAGAATTGAATGGAAACTGGGCAGATGAAATGATGAAACGGTTTGAGCAAGCTGCAGAGGATGCAACGATGAAAGGATCCGGATGGTCAGAAGGTGAAATTCTAAAAATAGAATTGAAGCTAAGTAAATTTGCCCCCATCAGAGGTAGAAGTTACATACCTTTACCTCCTGCTCTTGTCAAAAAACGTGCTGTGCTGAACATAAAGAATGATGATGACAAATGTTTTATGTGGTGTGTTCTGGCAAGACTGTACAGTGTAAAGAAAAATGCAGAAAGAGTGTCTAACTATCATGCATACAGAAATAAACTAAACTTTACTGGTATTGAATTTCCTGTCAGCATTACAAGCATTGACAAATTTGAACAGCAAAACAAACCCATCACCGTAAATGTTTACACGTGGGATGAGGAAGATGAACTGAAACCAGTCAGAATATCAAAGAACTCACCAACGATTGGTGATTGTGATACTAACCATGTTGACATGTTACTAATGACTGATGGTGTAAAATATCATTACACTTTGATTCGTACAATGAGTAGACTGATGGCGAGCACAAGCAATCACAATAGTAAACAAGACTTTTGTAGGCGATGTCTCTTGCGTATTCCATCAATTCATGCAGCACTTATACACAAGCAACATTGTAAGAGCGTTGATGATGCGGTTGTGAAGTTAACAACACCGCCGCCAGACAGCAAAGTGTATTTTAAGAATGTATGCAAACTACAGAAAAGTCCTTATGTTGTTTATGCTGACTTTGAATCTATCATTGTGCCATATGAAGGACCTTTACCAAAAGACCTGCCTAAAACAGTAACTCTAAGTAATCATCAAGTCTGTTCATATGCATTTATTGTTGTTAGTTCAGATGGTAAACATTCTAAACCGCAATTGTACAGAGGACCTAATGCAGCAAAGAACTTCTTACAGCAAATGAACCAAGTGCGAAATGACTGCTCCAAACAACTGAATCTTTCAGACATTGTTATGAAACCTGAAGACCAAGAACAGTTTAACTCTACCACACAGTGTTGGATATGCGAACAAAGTCTAACACCAAACACAGACAATCCAATAGTAAGAGATCATGATCATGTAAGTGGGCAGTTCCGAGGAGCAGCACACAGCAAATGTAATCTACAATTAAAGTTTGATCCTAAGACTTGGAAGCTTCCAATCTTCTTCCATAACTTGCGCGGTTATGATTCACATCTGATCATGCAGGCAGTAACTGATGAATACAAAGCAAGATGCATTGCGCAGTCTTCAGAAAAGTACATGGCCTTTACTCTGAATAGTTTACACTTCTACGATTCTGCTCAACATCTGATGGGAACACTTGAGTCTTTATCTTCATCACTAACTGCTTTCCCAATCACATGTAAGTACTTTGACAGTGACTTAGTTAGAAAGGGAGTCTATCCATATGAATACATGGATTCGTGGGAGAGGTTTGATGAAGATGAGTTACCACCAAAGGATGCTTACTTCTCACGGCTGAAGGGTAAAGGTATAAGTGACGAAGACTATGAACACGCTAAGACTGCATGGAATAAATTAGGATGTAATACAATGGGTGATTATCATGATCAATATTTGTTGGCTGATGTTTGTTTACTTGCAGATATATTTGAGAATTACAGAAGAACATGTATGAAGCACTACAATCTAGATCCTTCACATTACATATCTGCACCAGGCATGAGCTGGGATGCATTTCTTAGATTTACAGGAGTAAAGATTGACTTGCTATCAGATCTACCTACACTTCAGATGATTGAAAATGGACTACGTGGAGGAATCAGTATGGCTTCACACAATTACTGCAAAGCCAACAACAAATACTTGGACGACTTTGATCCTATGAAACCTTCTAATTACATCATGTATCTAGATGCAAACAATTTGTATGGTTGGGCAATGTGTCAGACGCTTCCACTTCGGAACTTTAAGATCTATTCAGGACCATTTTCACAATGTGTTGTGCTGACAATATTAAAAGCAGGCCCAGACAGTCGAAAGGGATGGATACTAGAAGTTGACTTAGACTATCCACTATCACTTCATGATCTACATAATGATTATCCTTTAGCGGCTGAGAGGTTAAAAGTAAACCCAAGAGAACCTCCAAAGCTGGTGCCCAATCTGTTTCACAAAAAGAAGTATGTGTGTCACTACAGACTGTTACAGTTTTACATTAGACATGGATTGATTTTGAAGGCTGTTCATCGTATAATTTTATTTGATCAAGAACAGTTTATGAAACCTTACATCATGAAAAACACAGAACTGAGAACCAAAGCCGCTGATGCATCAGAGAAAGACTTTTTTAAACTGATGAACAACAGTTGCTTTGGTAAGACAATGGAAAACCCACACAAGAGAAAGGATGTTAGACTTGTTACAAGAGAAAATGAGGCCATCAAGCTGACATCCAAACCACAGTATCAAAACTTTAAATACTTTCATGAACAGCTGTATGGTATCTTAATGAAAAAACTTGTAGTCAAGCTTGACAAACCAGTATTCATAGGCTTTACTGTGCTAGAGTTGTCAAAACTGTTGATGCTTGAGTTTTTGTATGATTATTTGAAACCAAGATATCCCAAATCGAGAGTACTTTACACAGACACAGATTCATTCTTACTTGACATTCCAGCGGATGACATTTACAAAGATCTAGAAGCTGAAAGTCCTGCAGTAAAAGGAAAAGATTCTTTTTATGACACTTGCGACTACCCTAAAGAATCACCATTGCACTCAAATGTTAACAAGAAGGTTATTGGAAAGATGAAAGATGAAATGAATGGGAAGATAATTAAGGAGTATGTTGGATTGCGTGCAAAGATGTACAGTGTTGCAAGTGAGAAAGGGGTGGTTAAAAAAGCAAAGGGTGTAAGCAAACAGGTTGTAAAGTCGAGCATATCGCATGATAACTACAAGGAAGCACTGTTTCAGAAGCGAGTGTTTCACCATGACAACCCTAAGATCAGTTCCGCGCTTCATCAGATCAACACAACTATTGTAAACAAGAAATCTTTAGATGCTAATGACACAAAGCGCGTTTATTCATCACCAGAATATTCTTATGCAATTGGACACTGGAGAACAAACGCAAATAGTCTGAGTGTGTAATAAGAATTTTTGTCAATCGGGAAAACCCGCTATGACAGCTTTGTTTTGACTGCAGCGGGGGAGAGGAAGTTGCTTGCGTTTGGGAAGTGTTTGTGAAAGGGGAGTTAGTAGGCTTTGTTGAGTTTCAAAGCAGCCACCAAGTACACTTATCAAAAGCTTGAATAAAATAAACAAGTCAATTGAATAAGTTAACACTCGGCGGCCGCCCGAAGGCAGCCTAAATATTGAAGCGTAGTGAAGCGTAGTGAAGCGTAGTGAAGCGTAGTGAAGCGAAGCGTTGAAACAGAGTGAAGCAAAAACAATAACACAGCTGAAGCAGGGTGTTGAAGCAGGATGATTAAGAAGACAGCCAAAGCAGGGCAGGCGCAGCAAACCGTACATGCATGATCGTTACTATATTTAGAATCACGTCATTACTATTTTTGAAACCGTACATGCATGATCGTTACTATATTTAGAATCACGTCATTACTATTTTTGAAACCGTACATGCATGATCGTTACTATATTTAGAATCACGTCATTACTATTTTTGAAACCGTACATGCATGATCGTTACTATATTTAAACACTTGTCTAACAGTGCAGGTGCAGTGTGATACTTCTGTTGTTGCGCACAAACAAGCACTGTAAGTCTAAGACTGGGACTGTTGGAGCTCTGATGTGACAGGAATATGCGGCGTTTCTGACCAGTACTCTCTGTACTCTTCGATCTGGAGCATCTCTTCGATTTGTTTAAGTTTGCCCATGATAAAACTGATTGGCAAACCAACAGTGGTAAATCGCGGAAATGCATAAAGCGATCTAGCAACGGCGCGTAGTCTACGCGCATGAACATCGGAATAGCCAGTTTTTGCTTTCAACCAGTCAGCCCACGTTTCTTTCATTCTCCCTTCTTTTCTTTGCTTCTCCTGCCATTGTTTGCACATAATCAAAAACTGTCCAAACTGAATGTAAATTAAGATTTGTTGTGCGTCCTGTCTTTTGAGATTTCTCATCCCTTTTTGCAGTCTTTCCACAATATCTTTTTCATTTTCTGCTTGAGCAAAATAAGCATTTGTGAAAGCTTCTGTGGATATAGCATGGCTAACATCTGCTTGGTTTGAAACGAGATAGTGATGTAAATCACTTGGCGTTGTTGGTTCTACTCTCTTTTTCTTTCCGTCTTTTTCTTTGAACAAATCTTCTATCTTCCTTTTTGGTTTTTTGGGTAGTCTCATTAATCCTTCTGTTTTAGCCTTAACTGCTATTAAGGCCATCTGCTCAAAATATTTTCTATTCTCTTCTAGTACATGCTGTTCTTCTTCTGTCCAAAATTCTGATGGTGTTGGCGCTGGTAGTGGGACATTACAAGCTTGTTCCATGTCAGGTAGAATTAAAGTTGTTGGCCGCCTAGAATAATCTAACAATTCTTGATGTCCTGAGCTAACCCTATAGATTCTTGAGACAGGCAAAACACTTTTCTCACAGAAAACACGTCTTCACACCACCACAGCACCAGGAAAAATGACAAACACACGCTGGCTCTTTGGAGAGCGTCTAAAAATAAAGTGGCTTAACCAGGTTGCAGGCCTGGCAAACACACGCTGGCTGTTTGGAGAGCGTCTAAAAATAAAGTGGCTTAACCAGGTTCTGGGTTACTGATTCCGACAGACCCGGCATTGGTTCAAAACAACCTTACTTTACTGTATTTTTTTTGTATGGATTTATGCAGTATTTTTCTGATTTTGTCGCATGTTTCATTTTAGTAAAAGTTTAGTCCAGAAGCCTATTTTGCGTTAATATTTAGGGTCTGTCGGAATCGGTGAGCCAGAACGTACATTCCCCCTTTCTCTGTGTGTGTGTGTGTGAATCGGCGTTCGGTCGTGTGTGTGTGTGTGTGTGTGTGTGTGTCATGTGTGTGTCTGTGTGTGTGAGTCTGTGTGTGTGTCTGTGTGCGTGTGCGTGTGTGA
>NC_090250.1:39133729-39148729 GCF_037325665.1 Littorina saxatilis
TTTACTTGAAAGTTTTAGGTCAGACGAGAGGCACAGTACTTTTAAACAAAAAGTGCTCCGCTGGGAGAAAAAGTTTCCAAACTTGTCATAGTTGGTGAAAATTAAATACAGTTTGGAGGATTCTCTCCCTTAAATGTCGAGGGGCTTCGCCAACTAATTTCGTCGAAGCCATGTAACGTTTCATAGATTCTGATTTCCATTGCAAGACTCGCAGGGGGATTACCCCATTCCCTACTTTTTGGAGCGCCTTGTTTATTGTGTTTATTCAGTGTTCAGAGAAGCCGAATTTTGTTGTCGTACTCTTAGTGAGGAGATTTTCCGGATGATCTATGCTGCTCTTTTTTCCCCGAGAATGTTGTGGCAGAGATGTTTTCTTTTCCTGTTCGTTTTCTCTTGGCTTTGACCGTAGTTTCCGCTCTTGGAGTGTTCTTGTTCAACATCTGTTTTCCTTTTTGTTGTTTTGCAGAAAAGGCGTTTAAATCTTTAATCGCTTTTTCTAAATACTTGTTTGTCTTTCGCCATCTTCTTTAACTCTTTTCGCAATTTATCAAGACCATGTTTCAATGTGTTTTTGTTGTTGCACGCTTTCTTGAATGAAGTAGGTTTGAAAATCCTGCTAGATTAGAGAGGCTGATGTGATGTGGTGCATAGTAAGGCAGTGGCCTTTACACTAAATTATGTTATCCTATTATTCTAACCATCTTGCTAGCGCGGAGTCAACGCTTTTCTGAGCTAAGTTAGTTAGTGTGTGTGTGTGTGTGTGTGTGTGTGTGTGAGTCACAGTGTGTGTGTGTGTGTGTGTGTTTGTGTGTGTGTGCGTGTGTGTGTGTGTGCGTGTGTGTGTGTGTGCGTGTGTGTGTGTGCGTGTGTGTGTGTGTGTGTGTGTGTGTGTTTATTTTGTTTTAAACCATCTTTGTATTATTGGTATAGCCGTCTATTATAAAGAACAATATGTTCACGTACTATAGCGAATGTATAGATTTGTCCATAATTAAACGTGTTCCAGTAACTAACCGTTCTTACATGGGTTTACACACAAAAATTTTCATGGGATAATGGTAGGTACCAGTTACTCGAGTCAGTTTATACTGTCGCGTCCTTTTGCTTCAATAGACGCAGAACTCCCCAAAAATGCCAAGGTGAAGCAACAACAAACGAATGAGGAATCACAGGAAAGAGAAATGACACGTTTCCGGCTTGCCGATAACAATCATGCATTCCCGTAACATCAAAAGCCCACAGCTCTTCAGCAAAAAAGAAGCATCCTTCTCCATTTGTTTGCATACTATCTCCTCGTTTCATCTGCTGTTGAAAGAAAGTAAATGTAGGGGGAGGGGGGGGGGGGTGAGGATACGCCAGATGGAGGCAAAGGGACACGGCGCGCGGCGTGCAGAGCGGAGAGGAAGATGGAGGTGAAGACATTTTCACTGACCTCTTAAATGGAATTGTAAGGCTATTGGCCTATTTACGATAAAGTTAATCTGGTGTAGAAAATTAAAGAAATATATCAGAGAGCGAGACCCGCATCAAGTTTATCAAAAAGTAGGGAGGAGATTGTATTTGTGTGTGTGTGTGTGTGTGTGGTGTGTGTTTGTGTGTGTGGGTGTGGGTGTGTGTATTTGTATGTGTGTGTATTTGTGTGTGTGTGTGTATTTGTGGTTGTGTGGAGACAGGGAGAGAGAGACAGATAGAGGAAGATAGAAAGATATAGCTCCACAGACACAAAAATAGAGATAATTCAGAAAAAAAGAGGATAAAGACCCCATTTCATGAATGTGAAAGGCATTGGAGGTGCTAAGAAGTTGTCTTTTGCGAATAAACTGCCATTTGTATGGATACAACAGATAACACTCGTGTATTTTTCCGATCAACAAAAAGAAATCTGGTTCTTAATGTTTCTTCCATTTTTCTTGGACAAAAACCAGCCCGAAAGACAACTCAGCGCTTGTATTTGATTTCAGTTGTACTGCATTTCACACGTTTCTCCTGTGTTCGAATATTCCATCCACACGTTGCTGTTCTGTTCAAGTTTTGTTTTATATTGCTATGTTTTGTTTCCTTCTCCTTTTCTTCATTATTTTGTTGAAATATTTTTTTTACATGCATTCAAGTTTTTACCAAACATTTTCAGATAGACTGGGAATCGAGACGAGTATGATGGTGTATACACACACACACACACACACACACACACACACACACACACACACACACACACACACACACACACACAAACACACACACACACATACACACACATACACACTTACACACGCACACGCACACGCACATACACACACACACACACACATACACACGCACACACACACACACACACACGCACACCATGAGTGGTTCTGCCTTATACATTATGCAATCTTCACCTCCCCCTATACCGTCTTTCCCTCATCCACGCACCAACACCTCCTTCCCATTTTTTCCCCCGCCAATGTCATCTTTGTCTGTTTTCTTGTTCCTTTTATTTTCACAGTTGCTCTTCTTGGATTAAAAAAAAAAAAAAAAAAAAAGAGAAAGAAGCTAAGTCAGTAGTGGCAAGATAGGACAAAGAAACTGGTTTCGTTGTAGCAAACTGAAACAGCAAGAACAGAAACGAAAATAGAAACGAACAAAAAGGGAAGAATGAAGAATGACTGGTTACAAAAACAGATAAACGGAGACCCACCGTCCCAAAGACTGAAAGGCTGTAATGGTCTCCCACTCTCAAACAAAGCGACGAATGTGAGAAGCTGGCAAGCAAAACATTGAGCAGATGGCTGGAGACCTACTTACCAATTTTGTTGTTTAATCTTGGCTGTCTGGCTCAGTCATTGTTTTTCAGTATACCAACTTAATTATTAGTACAGGTGCGACGTTTCTCTGTCTCTCTTCTCCCCTCTCTGTCTGTCTCTGTCTGTCTCTGTCTGTCTGTCTGTCTGTCTGTCTGTCTGTCTCTCTCTCTCTCTCTCTCTCTCTCTCTCTCTCTCTCTGAGTTGCGTATGTAGTAAGTGCTTGAGGTTTTGAGCGAGTAACACAAAATGGAATATGCATGGTATGGTTTATTGTTGTATTTGAGTTTTTGTTCGTATTTCTTTCATTTGAACTCTCTTTCATCCATGAGGTCATCTTTATTCATTTCGGTTAAATTCTCTAAACCCTTTGTGTTCTGTAGTCGTTTTGGTCTGGCATATGTTTTGAACATCGTTATTCGTGTGGATAATTTGTTTTGCTTGATATGTGTTTTCTCGTGACCCCTCCTTTTAAGTCTTTCTTTCTCTTTCCGTCCCTTTTCTTTTCTTTGTCTCTGTCTGTTTGTCTGTCTTGCTTTGTGTCTATTTCTTTTAACCTTTCAATGTGATTTATTTTTACTGTGACTATAATAATGTTCTCTTTTCATTTTTTTTCTCTCTGATGCTCGGCTGAAATTTCTTCGTTTTTGCTTAGTGTTTTTATGTCTTTTGCTAGTAACTGCGCTCAGTTTATGCGATTCTGTACTTTGTTTCCCGTATAAGTATCTTTCTGCTTTTTGCGCCAGCTGTAAACGGATTAAATCAGCATGGTACTAGTATATAATCAACAGCAGGTGTCTAGCAGTGAATACAAAATAATGACCGGCACGGTTGGCCTAGTGGTAAGGCGTCCGCCCCGTGATCGGGAGGTCGTGGGTCATACCAAAGATTAAAATTGGCAATCTAGTGGCTGCTCCGCCTGGCGTCTGGCATTATGGGGTTAGTGCTAGGACTGGTTGGTCCGGTGTCAGAATAATGTGACTGGATGAGACATGAAGCCTATGCTACGACTTCTGTCTTGTGTGTGGCGCACGTTATATGTCAAAGCAGCACCTCCCTGATATGGCCCTTCGTGGTCGGCTGGGCGTTAAGCAAACAAACAAACAAACAAACAAACAAACAAACAAAATAATGAAGAAAGCGTGTCACTGGTATTGGATCCGTCTTTGTGTGAGGCTTGAAGGAGCGAGAGTTTCCAGTACTGTTGGTTGTAGGACTTTTTGTTGTTGTTTTCTTGTTATTTGTTCTTCATCGTGTTAAATCGAACTTACAACTAGAGCACATGGTAACGTGTAAAGGAATTGCCATATTCAGTGAACAATAAACAGACGTTTGTCCTCGTTTTTCCTGATTTTGATATTCTAAACGTCCTGTATCATCTTGTGTTTTCAGATCAATTGTTTCATTTAATTTTGTCCACGCTCCACTGAATACACGCGCAAAAACAACGACGAAGATAACGACGACAACGACGACAACAACAACAACAACAACAACAACAACAACAACAACAACAACAACAACAACAACAACAACAACAACAACAACAAACTTCTTTTTGAGTAAAATAAAAAGACAAAAGAATACATGAGACAAACAACAAATGAGCAACTCTGCTGATACAATTATTGTCATGTTGTACATGTATGGCTCTGAAAAACGAAGTAAGATGGCAAATTTTGCAAAAACAAAATCCTGAAAGTAGTTTTGACTATATACTTTGTGTTGCCTTTATGCATACATTTCTTCTCGTGCAAACTATCATATTCTCTACCGGCACGGTTGGCCTAGTGGTAAGGCGTCCGCCCCGTGATCGGGAGGTCGTGGGTTCGAACCCCGGCCGGGTCATACTTAAGACTTTAAAATTGGCAATCTAGTGGCTGCTCCGCCTGGCGTCTGGCATTATGGGGTTAGTGCTAGGACTGGTTGGTCCGGTGTCAGAATAATGTGACTGGGTGAGACATGCAGCCTGTGCTGCGACTTCTGTCTTGTGTGTGGCGCACGTAATATGTCAAAGCAGCACCGCCCTGATATGGCCCTTCGTGGTCGGCTGGGCGTTAAGCAAACAAACAAACAAAAAACAAAAAAAATCATATTCTCTGCAACACATTCTCGTGCTTGTACACGACGATATTAAAGTATCCTTCAACTCAAAGTAACGCCATCAATCAAAAGCCTTGCTGTTACCTGTTCAGAGTGGTATTTCAGTGTTTTTTGTTTATAAGTTTGTTGGTGTCACCTGTGTTAATGCAGTGGAACCTCTCTTGAAATACTTGTATGTTGAATAAATTCAGCGACATATATATTCCAACTCTTCACAGCATGAAGCAACGCTATTAATTCAGTCGTGGTATTTGAACCACTGCAAGAACTGAGTTTTATCGCAATGTAAAAGGCCGAACATGTCTCTAATAGTCTACGTAATTGTTTACTGCATGGGTTAGAATAATACCTTTTATACTGGTGCATTTATATGCAGTTGTGTTGTAAGAGCGCATGTCAGTCCGTTCACATCTTCTGAGCTATAGTTTGTTATGTTGGCATTGTATGTTAAATATTCCGTATCAAGCTCTTGTATTTTGTTCCGATTTCATATGAGAACAGTGACTCTTTTGTGCTCCAGGGGAATCTGCAGAGCACGGAACATACAGATACAGGCGGTTGTTTTGAGAAACGCCTGCGTTGGATCTGTCACCACCCAACCCGCCATTATGCGTCTTCTGATGCTGATAGCTGAGGTGGCTCTGACTTTAGCGGCACTTATTTATTGCTGCATTCTTTCTTGTGTGACGATGTGTGAATGTGTGTGTGTGTGTGTGTGTGTGTGTGTCAGTGTGTGTGTGTGTGTGTGTGTGTGTGTGTGTGTGTGTGTGTGTGTGTGTGTGTGCCTGGGTTTGTGTATTTCTTTCCTTCCTTCCTTTCATCCCCTTTTCTTACTGTGTTAAACCAATCCGGCTCCCCTTGTTTGTATTCATCTGTGTATCTTTTGAGTTCAATTTGGTTGCTTATTGTTTGTTTTGATGTGTTTTGTTTTTTGTATCACTTTCATACGAGAACCATGAAGACTTTTTTTGGTTGTTTGCTCCGGACGAATCTAAATAGCGAAGAAAATGCAGAAAGAAACGGATGTTTTGCGAAACGCCTTTGTTGGGTCTGTCACCACCCAGCCCGCCATTACGTCTTCTGGTGCTGATAGCTGAGGTGGCTCTGACTTTAATGGCTCTTCCTTAGGCCTGGCGCTCACATATGTAACTTCAAAAGGACAGACGACGCACTGCAGATTATTCCAGCCCGCTACACGTTGAGTTAGGCAATTTTTCTTTTTGATACAGGAAGATATGTTTTGAGAATGTGAAAGTATGCAAAAGCTCTTGTGGGATGCTATGCAGTTTTCCTGATGGATAATTTTGCTGTCAGCTCTTTATCTCACGTTTATCCAGCTGTCACTGCTCGAAATAGGCAGTTTGCAACTTATAACTAAAATGAGATAGGCAGATTGTTCAGAAACCAAAGAAAGTTGTTTGCGTTTTTCTCAAAACATCAAAAAATAACATAGGCAATTATCTTATGAGCGTGACGAAATACTTTCCCCCTCGGCTCAGGAAGCAGCCCGGCTGTTGATTTTTGGCATGTGTTTTAGTTGACGGCCACTCTTAGCCCATGTAAAAGCCTGGGTGGATCTGCGGTGCAGAACGTTACACAGAAAGGCATGTTCCTTTAACTCATCTTCCTCTCTTTGGTTTATTGGTGTGTCTTTTGTTTTGTTAAGCTTTGCGGCTCTCTTCTTTCTTGCGTCCTTCCTAGCCCTTTCTTATTTGTTGTCATTGTTTGCTTTCTGTTCTGTTTGTTATCGTTCTGGGTCCAAAAGACATTCGACGTGAACACATTACGTTTGTGGCTGTATATTTTCTCTGTTTTATCTCTTGATCTCCGTGCACGGTTTTCTTTTGAATTGTAGTTTTCCTTTTGGCTCCTGGTATTTTCTTTCCCTTATTTTCAGTAAGACAGAATGACTGTGCCTTTTTGTGTGTGTCTGTGCATGTATACGTACATCTCTGTGCAACTATTTTGTCTTGCTTTACCTTCTTACCTCAGTAAGTTGTTTTTGCATTTCTTTGCGTGAATTTATGTGTGGCAGTGTACACGTCTCAGTGAGTGCGAGTTCCATTTAGTGTCTAAATGCCATTATAGCTCGTGGAGACTGTGCCTTCCTTTGTGTCGGTGTGATTCGCTATCTCAACGAGTATGTGTCCCATTTGTTATTAATTTTGTGTACCAGCATTCCTCAAATGGGCTGTGTTTTCCTTTGTCCGTGTCAGTGAGGCTGTATCTTAACGAAAACTTAACAAGAGGCGAAGCCTTCAAGGCTCACGTAAGAAATCGACAAACAGTAACACACACAAACACACACACACACACACACACACACACACACACACACACACACACACACACACACACACACACACACACACACACACACACACACACACACACACACAGAAAGAGCATAGGTGAAACTGTACAAGAAAGCGAGACACTAGATCTAGATCTGTCTGTCTGCATGTAGCCTACTTACAGGGACACGACTGCCAACTAGTCAGTCTCGGCCCGCTCAAAATAATAATGACCGAGACTTTCAGTACTTCCTTCGCGTGACGTCTAACCCTCTTACGTCATAATGTGACGTCAATGTAATGTGACGTCTTCAAATGTTAGAGTTTCTACCACAGACATACACACGCACGCACGCACGCACATACGCACATACGCACGCACAGACAGACAAAGTTACGATCGCATAGGCTACACTTACGTGAGCCAAAAAGGGTCCATTATGTTTATGTATGCCAGTATATAAGCCTACCTCAAGTAACCTGTGTCTTCTTTTACGTTCGTGTCAGTGATTCTCTGTCTCAGTGAGGATGTGCCCTATTTTTGTCAGTATACGTCAGGTAAACTGCTGATGCGCTTCTCATTTTTTTCTCTCCGTTTGACCCATGTGTGCCAGTTTACGTCAGGTGGACTGTGTCTTTTTTTTCTTTTTTTTAAGTTGCATTTTTCATTCCTTTATTTTAGACTAGATTTTTTTTGGTCAAGCTAGTCAATTTTTTTTTTTTTTTTACACATTTATTTTTTCAAGGTCAACACAAGCAAACAAAAGTGGACTGTGTCTTGCTATAATTATTGTCCGTGTGGCATATGTTTGCGTGTGTGGCAGTATACCTCAGATAGACCGTGTCTCCCATTTTTGTCCGTGTGTCCTATAAATCATCAGATGTTCTGCCTCACTCTCTTCAAAACCTAAATTGATTTGCGTGGTTGAACAGGAAGAGTACACACAACCAAAAAAGCCATTTGTGTCAAATATGAAAAAGTTAACCACAATAGCAACTCGACCCGGCGTAAAAAAATACGTTCTTGGTCACTCCTATTCTTTTTTGAGCAACCTAATTTTTGTTCTTACCAAATAATCAAGGAAAACATACCGTGGGTATTGTTTAAAATTGTATTTCAGAAGATGCAAAAACACTTCGAAATCACTAGTAATATAATTCTTCTTCATAAACTTTGATACTCTAAAACTCTTTCTTATCTCGTTATATATTTGACTGATACTGAAGGAAAATGAAACCAAATCTGCCGCTTTCAAATGTCACATTTCTGTGCGAATTTGGTTTTTATGCAATGAGTTCGAAACAATGTAGCCAGAGAAATTTTAAAGTTAACTTTTGTGTCACTGAGATGGTCAGTGCAGCAAAAAAGACAGATAATAACAGAAAACGGCCTTTGCTTTTCATTTAAAATAAATGACACACAATGAAAGTATACGACCTTTGCTTTCCATTTTCAAAATAAAATGACAGATAATAAAACAAAAGGACCTTTGCTTTCCATTTTTACAAAGACAAGATATTCTTCGGTTCTCAAGTTCTTCTTGTTGCTTTCTTTTACTGTTCAATATTAATTCGCTGAAGAAAACCTTTATTGTGAAACGTTCTGTGTGAAGATGTGTATGTCGAACCAACAGTGTAAGTTCAATTTACATTGTTACTGTTTTGTAACTCACTCACGAACAATCGTTAATTGCTACGGAAGTTTCAACATTGATGTGTTTGTTTTGTTTATCACCGGATATTGTGCACAGTAAATGCCAAAGGAAGATACCATACGGTCAAGGGAGGCCAATCAATCACATGACCCAGGGGGCTGGCAGAATGCTATAGTCTGGTTGGAACTAATTTTAGAGGGAATAAAACACTGAGACGAGAAAATCACCAGCACACATCTCTTAAAGGTCAACAAACAGAAGGACACAGTTTGTTGACCTTGCAAATGTGAGCAGTTCGCTCGCTCATAATTATGTGTGCTCTGTGGACTGCATGGACAATCCTGTCTTAGACAACAATCATCTTTGTCTAATCCCTGCTGCTGCTGATGACTCGCCAGAGGGCGCAGTGAAAGCCTCTTACTGGAGCCGCCTGCATTGGTTTCCCAGCTTTGTGGTCCTCATTTACAGCGTCAGCTTTTTTTCCTGTCCCATGTTGACTCCTGGAAAGGATTTAAAGGTGCATGCCTTCTCGTGTGAGCGATCCATCCGAACATGGAGTATGACTGCCTTAATGGTGGGGGAAAAACGGCGTACATGTAAAAGCCAAATCGTGCAATAATACGAGTAAACATAAGGGAGGCAGCTCACGAACGCATACAATAGTAATGATACGTGTAAGCGATCATTTTTCCACCTTCCAAGCTCTTTCTTGGTGTTTGCATTTGATGAGAGCATCCTTATATTTGAACGCATACCCAAACTCTACCGTTTGTGGAGACTGAGACGCTTTTGCTGAATTAACTTTGCAACAGCACGGTCTATACGTCAATCTGAGAAATTAATTAACCATACTGCACAGACCACAGCCACAGCCTCGAATTTTAGTATGTGTTCAAGTTGAAGGATGCTTTCATCTTTTTGTCGATCGCAATTTTTTACACTGTCTTGGAGTCCAGCTGTAGATATGAATCTGGTAGTCTTTTGTAGAGCCTCCACAGGTCCATGCAGCTTCTCGTGGAGGATCGACGGCCTGGGCCAACTCTCTGTCCTCAGGGGCTGGAGATTCCTGCAGTTCTGCAGGATGTGGGCTGCATGTTTTAGTGCCTCGATATTTTATTTATGTTCTTACGTTTTATGTTGTTTATTGTAACGCTGTATACACCACACCTGAGTTTCTCCTCGTTGAGATAATAAAGTGTTCTATGTCTATGTCTTTGTCTATCTTGTTCTGCCTCTCCACAGGGACACATGGGGGAGGGCACGGCTCGCAGTTTCTTGTGCAGGTGTTGTTGGATGTTTTCATCATCTGTAAATATATATAAAGTCAGATATGCGGCGTTAAACATGATCGCTTACACGAGAACGCATTTACCCTTACACGTGTGCTTTGAAACTAGTTTCGCCCTGCAGGCAGATTCTGCTCTTGTAGTTTTGATCGCAGTAATGATCTTTTCGTGGTATCACACATGTGCATGACCCTTTTGATCAAAAAGAGCTTAGGCCAACAACAACAAAATAGTCTGTTTACGGTATCCCGACCGACCCTATTTCTCGCGCGACCCTAGACTTTTTTTTGGCATTTGGGGGAGAAAAAAAAAAGAAAAGGTCTTTGTTTTTTGGCAAAATAACTTAAAAATATGTTTTTTTGGGGGAAAAAAATCCCGACCTACCGACCCTATTGTTTTTGCCTATGTTACCGTAAACAGGCTTTTTTAAATTTTGGCCTTACTATATACACACCATTACTCTTTGTCCTTGAGGGATCCTTAGCAAAACAATTATTTCTGAATAAAAAACAACAACAACAAAAGGTGAGTTATTAGAATGTTTCATTCTTAACAGCACAAAACATTCACAAGTACGTCGACCTAATGGTTTTTGTAATGGACAGACATACAAATAATTAGGAGAAAAATAAGTAACATAGCTTATCTGAGCAGGCGTTGTGAAGCCTCAAGGACGCGGGAGGCGAAGTATTGTCTGAGTTTTTGTATCCCCTGCATCTTGATTAGACACTGATTAAACCAATGTAAGCTCTCTTCAAACTTTGAGAGGAAGAAAGATACAAAATCTAAAGAACATGATCAAACGACTTCATCACAAGTGCATCAACCGTACGCAGAATAAAACAACCACGATAAAATAATATAAAACACAAGTAGGAACAAACAGAATTTAAAGCACCCAAAAACAATCAAAGAAATTAAATAAATAAATGAATGAAAAAGTAAATAAATGAATGAATAAAGAAAGAAAGAAAGAAAAATAAATGAATGAAAAAGTAAATAAATGAATGAATAAAGAAAGAAAGAAAGAAGAAAGAAAGAAAGAAATGAATGAATAAATAAATAAATGAATAAGAGAAAATAAAATAACATAACATATAACATAACACACATGTCAAGAATAAACATAACATAGCATAGCATAGCATAGCATAGCATAGCATAGCATAGCATAACATACCATAACATAACATAACATAACATAACAATAATGGAGGATGGGCGCACAAAGTCAGTTGTCTTCTAACTTTTTGAAGCAAGCTTGTTGAAATGTTTACCTTCAAACTCTTTACTTATTATTACTAGATCGATCACATAATTTAGGTACTCTCCTTGCTAGTATGTTTTGAATTTTTTTTTTCAATCTAATTTCACTTTCTTCGAATTAACTGACCTGTGACATTTTCTGTTGTAGCTTTTTTTTTCTCGATTTAGTTATTAATTTATCTTTTCTTCAGGTGCTGTATTATTTTTAGGAATACTCCTCTTCCATGATTATTATTAGTTTTTATTGCATTGCCAATAATTTGCTTCTGGTTTTTTTTTTGTGCTCTCTTTGGTTCTTACATTTCGTTTCACGTTCTACTGATACTCTTGACATAAATTATTGGTTTAATTTTGTTCTTTAGGTTTGACTCTTTCTTCAGCAAACGCCTTGTTAGTTTTGTGATGGTTAGTTTTTGCTTCAATTTTTTAGCGTGTGTCTCCATTTTCCTCTCTTTCTACTAAACTGTGACATTTTCTGTTCTGTTTCCCTTTAGTTATTACTTTTTGCTTGTCTCCAAGTACTCTATTTTTTTGGTTCATTGTCATTATTTTGTTGTTGCTTGCGTTAACAATGATTTTTTCCTGCTTATGTTTTTGGCTTTGTTTCGAATTCGTTATTACATTTTGTTCCCTCATTCTGGTGGTATGTTTGCCGTAAATCAGTTTAATTTTATTCTTTAGATTTGAATCCTTCTTCCGAAAAATCCTAGCTAGTTTATTGTGTATGTTTTCTGCGCCACGTCCTCTGTCTCTTCTCCTCCTCCCTCCCCCCTCCGATTGTTTTACAATCATAGACAAATTCACAAAGACACACACACACACACACACACACACACACACACACACACACACACACACACACACACACACACACACACACACACACACACACACACACACACACACATTTACTTCTTTAACATGAGTAGCATTATGAGAGAATCTATCGACAATTGATTCCAACAATAAGAACTTCTTAACGTACTAAACAATTTCTACATTGTTTTTGTAGCAGACGGCACAGATCAACTTTAGCACTGTGACTCTGTGTAGCCTACAGGTGTTACCAATCGATAGCAATAGACTAAGACAAGGGACTGTCAGAGTGTGGCGAGACAGTAATGCCAGCCACTAATACCAATGCACGCAACCTTGTGTAATATGCGTAAAGATGAGTACTCCGACAGGAAAGTATTGGAAAAAAGCGAAGGAATAGAAACACTAAAGAATCCCAGTTGACACAAGTGCATAATATAGTATTGTCCAGAATACCAGGAATTAACCTGAATTTACTTCATAGGCCGTGTATGTTATGACGGTTTACTAGTGCTAGAACTACATAATTGTAATTATCACATGAAAATTACAATTATGTGGTGAAAAGTACTCATTTTCAAGAGAAAATTACAATTATGCCGTGAAAGTTACTAATTTTCACGTGTTAATTATTAATGTCCACGTGAAAATTACTAATTTTTAGTTTTAGCTCGCTTCCTGACTAGAGCCAAAAATGAAAATAAGTAATTTTCATGTGGAAATTAGTAATTAACACGTGAAAACGCTAACTGACAGTGTTAATTACTCATTTGCACGTGATAATGGTAACCCCAGGTTTTGGCACGAGTAAGCCGTCATTGTATGTTGTTTAGATGTGGTGTGTTGATGTAAGCCTACAATGCCTAGTTTGCAGCAACATGTGGATGTGCAGCCCATGGAAGGATCCCTTTATGCCAAGCTACAGATCCGAACGACTCTTCTAATGTTGAAAATGTCGGCCTGCAGGGCGAGGTGAGCAGTCACTGATCACGCAAACAAACTTAGTTCTTACCCCATGAAAAACAACCTGTATTTGTAATGTATATATACGTATGCCCGTATATGGGTGTACAGAAAAGCCAGGTGACTTTCGGAGTGTTCACATGTGAGCAGTGTCAACAAGAATAGTTATTGTATATGTGTGGTGATAACGTATAGCAGTCCAACAACAACAAGACCAAGCATGAGAACAGAGATACACCGCAACAGCTCACTCAGATTAGATCACCCCTTTGCCTCACAAGCTCCAATTTCAAATCTAACACAGTCTCGTCCACTGAACCACAGCATCCGCCACAAGAAGATACCAGAGAGAAGATCAATGACATCATTACCAGTGATTAGGGCCAGAGCAGTGTGTGCGTACGGACACCGAAATGCACCAAACCCCGGCGATCCTGGTGCAACAAATCAGGTTTAGGTAGACACTGAATCGTGAAGAACGAGGAACGGATTTGGTCAATTATTCTGCTTGTGTTTAGACAGGGATAGGGAGCTGGTCTAGAGTGGTGTAAGGGGTGACGAGGGTGACTAAGCGCGAAAGAGAGAGAGAGAGAGACAGAGATAGAGAGGGACAGAGACTGAGAGGGACAGACACTGAGAGGGACAGAGACTGAGAGGGACAAAGACTGAGACCGATACAGACAGCGACAGAGAGGAATAACAAAACCAACCTACAGCAACCTACACCTACGCCACCCCCCAAAAAATCAACACGTCAACAAAGGAAAGACAAGATCAATCGGCGTCAACCAATGGTTTGACATTGTTGCAAACAAATGAACAAAAGAGGAAGATCTGAAAAAAAGGAATGAAGGAAGGAAAGAAGGAAGAAGAAAACAAGTTGCATAAGGCGAAAATACAACATTTAGTCAAGCTGTCGAACTCACAGAATGAAACTGAACTGCATTTTTTTCAGCTAGACCGTATACTCGTAGCATCGTCAGTCCACCGCTCGTGGCAAAGGCAGTGAAATCAACAAGCCAGAATAGCGCGGTAGTGGTTGCGCTGAGCAGGATAGCACGCTTTTCTGTATCTCTATTCTTTTTAACTTTCTCAGCTTGTTTTTAATCCAAACATATCGTATCTATATGTTTTTGGAATCAGGAACCGACAAGGAATAAGACGAAATTGTTTTTAAATCGATTTCGGAAATTTTATTTTATTCATAATTTTTATACTTTTAATTTTTAGAGCTTGTTTTTAATCCGAATATGACATATTTATATGTTTTTGGAATCCTAAAATGATGAAAAATAAGATGAAATTGTTTTTTGATCGTTTAATAAAAAAAATATTTTAATTACAATTTTCAGATTTTTAATGACCAAACTAATTAATACATTTTTAAGCCTCCAAGCTGAAATGCAATACCAAAGTCTGGCCTTTGTCGAAGATTGCTTGGCCTAAATTTCAATTACGTTCATTGAAAAATGAGGGTGTGACAGAGCCGCCTCAACTTTTACAAAACGCCGGAAATGACGTCATCAAAGACATTTATCAAAAAAAAAGAAAAAAACTTATCTACTCTCATGTAAAGTTTCATAAAGATCGGTCCAGTAGTTTACTCTGAATCGCTCTACACACACACACACACACACAGACACACACACACAGACACACAGACACACATACACCACGACCCTCGTCTCGATTCCCCCTCTATGTTAAAACATTTAGTCAAAACTTGACTAAATGTAAAAAGGAAGGAAGGAAGGAAGGAAGGAATGAAGGAAGGAAGAAAGGAAGGAAGGAAGGAAGAAAGGAAGGAAGGAAGGAAGAAAGGAAGGAAGGA
>NC_090250.1:39156126-39166126 GCF_037325665.1 Littorina saxatilis
GATCGGTCACTATCTTAACTTGTGACAAGCATTAAGAAACAAGAAAACATCGGCAGAACACAGCAACTTCCCTTTCTGTGTTCTGCCGTTGTTTTTAACAAACTCGAGTTCAACGAAAACTCTGGCAGAAGACAGTAACGTCCCTTACTGTGTTCTGCCGTGGTTTTTAACAAGCCCGAGTTCAAGGAAAAACTTGGCAGAACACAGTAAGTCCACTAATTGGCTCATAATTCTTTAATCTTTCCACTATTTTTGAAATGGACTAAAGGTATAAATTCAGAAATCATCCCCACGCTTTATTGCACTAAAATGTCCAGCGAGAATGCTTTTGTTTTAAATATAAAGCTAAGAACAGAAAACCGCGTTTTTCTCGAAACGTGATTTTTGGACTTACTGTGTTTTGTCAGAGGAGGGCAGAAGTGGCGCATAAAACATACACAATAAACTAGCTAGGATTTTTCGGAAGAAGGATTCAAATCTAAAGAATAAAATTAAACTGATTTAATTTACGGCAAACATACCACCAGAATGAGGAAACAAAATCTAATAACGAATTCGAAACAAAGCCAAAAACATAAGCAGGAAAAAATCATTGTTAACGCAAGCAACAACAAAATAATGACAATGAACCAAAAAAATAGAGTACTTGGAGACAAGCAAAAAGTAGTAACTAAAGGGAAACAGAACAGAAAATGTCACAGTTTAGTAGAAAGAGAGGAAAATGGAGACACACGCTAAAAAATTGAAGCAAAAACTAACCATCACAAAACTAACAAGGCGTTTGCTGAAGAAACCTAAAGAACAAAATTAAACCAATAATTTATGTCAAGAGTATCAGTAGAACGTGAAACGAAATGTAAGAACCAAAGAGAGCAAAAAAAACAAGCAGAAGCAAATTATTGGCAATGCAATAAAAACTAATAATAATCATGGAAGAGGAGTATTCCTAAAAATAATACAGCACCTGAAGAAAAGATAAATTAATAACTAAATCGAGAAAAAAAAGCTACAACAGAAAATGTCACAGGTCAGTAAATTCGAAGAACGTGAAATTAGATTGAAAAAAAAATTCAAAACATACTAGCAAGGAGAGTACCTAAATTATGTGATCGATCTAGTAATAATAAGTAAAGAGTTTGAAGGTAAACATTTCAAGAAGCTTGCTTCAAAAAGTTAGAAGACAACTGACTTTGTTTGTGCGCCCATCCTCCATTATTGTTATGTTATGTTATGTTATGTTATGGTATGTTATGTTATGCTATGCTATGCTATGCTATGCTATGCTATGCTATGCTATGCTATGCTATGCTATGCTATGCTATGCTATGCTATGCTATGTTATGTTTATTCTTGACATGTGTGTTATGTTATATGTTATGTTATTTTATTTTCTCTTATTCATTTATTTATTTATTCATTCATTTCTTTCTTTCTTTCTTCTTTCTTTCTTTCTTTCTTTATTCATTCATTTATTTACTTTTTCATTCATTTATTTTTTTTTCTTTCTTTCTTTATTCATTCATTTATTTACTTTTTCATTCATTTATTTATTTAATTTCTTTGATTGTTTTGGGGTGCTTTAAATTCTGTTTGTTCCTACTTGTGTTTTATATTATTTTATCGTGGTTGTTTTATTCTGCGTACTGTTGATGCACTTGTGATGAAGTCGTTTGATCATGTTCTTTAGATTTTGTATCTTTCTTCCTCTCAAAGTTTGAAGAGAGCTTACATTGGTTTTTATCAGTGTCTAATCAAGATGCAGGGGATACAAAAACTCAGACAATACTTCGCCTCCCGCGTCCTTGAGGCTTCACAACGCCTGCTCAGATAAGCTATGTTACTTATTTTTCTCCTAATTATTTGTATGTCTGTCCATTACAAAAACCATTAGGTCGACGTACTTGTGAATGTTTTGTGCTGTTAAGAATGAAACATTCTAATAACTCACCTTTTGTTGTTGTTGTTTTTTATTCAGAAATAATTCGCTAAGGATCCCTTAAGGACAAAGAGTAATGGTGTGTCTATATTAAGGCCAAAATTTAAAAAAGCCTGTTTACGGTAACATAGGCACACAAAAATAGGGTCGGTAGGTCGGGATTTTTTTTCCCCAAAAAAACCTATTTTTAAGTTATTTTGCCAAAAAACAAAGACCTTTTCTTTTTTTTTCTCCCCCAAATGCCAAAAAAAAAGTCTAGGGTCGCGCGAAAAAATAGGGTCGGTCGGGATACCGTAAACAGACTATTTTGTTGTTGTTGGCCTAAGCTCTTTTTGATCAAAAGGGTCATGCACATGTGTGATACCACGAAAAGATCATTACTGCGATCAAAACTACAAGAGCAGAATCTGCCTGCAGGGCGAAACTAGTTTCAAAGCACACGTGTAAGGGTAAATGCGTTCTCGTGCAAGCGATCATGTTTAACGCCGCATATCTGACTTTACAGATGATGAAAACATCCAACAACACCTGCACAAGAAACTGCGAGCCGTGCCCTCCCCCATGTGTCCCTGTGGAGAGGCAGAACAAGATAGACAAAGACATAGACATAGAACACTTTATTATCTCAACGAGGAGAAACTCAGGTGTGGTGTATACAGCATTACAATAAACAACATAAAACGTAAGAACATAAATAAAATATCGAGGCACTAAAACATGCAGCCCACATCCTGCAGAACTGCAGGAATCTCCAGCCCCTGAGGACAGAGAGTTGGCCCAGGCCGTCGATCCTCCACGAGAAGCTGCATGGACCTGTGGAGGCTCTACAAAAGACTACCAGATTCATATCTACAGCTGGACTCCAAGACAGTGTAAAAAATTGCGATCGACAAAAAGATGAGAGCATCCTTCAACTTGAACACATACTAAAATTCGAGGCTGTGGCTGTGGTCTGTGCAGTATGGTTAATTAATTTCTCAGATTGACGTATAGGCCGTGCTGTTGCAAAGTTAATTCAGCAAAAGCGTCTCAGTCTCCACAAACGGTAGAGTTTGGGTATGCGTTCAAATATAAGGATGCTCTCATCAAATGCAAACTCCAAGAAAGAGCTTGGAAGGTGGAAAAATGATCGCTTACACGTATCATTACTATTGTATGCGTTCGTGAGCTGCCTCCCTTATGTTTACTCGTATTATTGCACGATTTGGCTTTTACGTGTACGCCGTTTTTCCCCCACCATTAAGGCAGTTATACTCCATGTTCGGATGGATCGCTCACACGAGAAGGCATGCACCTTTAAATCCTTTCCAGGAGTCAACATGGGACAGGAAAAAAAGCTGACGCTGTAAATGAGGACCACAAAGCTTGGAAACCAATGCAGGCGGCTCCAGTAAGAGGCTTTCACTGCGCCCTCTGGCGAGTCATCAGCAGCAGCAGGGATTAGACAAAGATGATTGTTGCCTAAGACAGGATTGTCCATGCAGTCCACAGAGCACACATAATTATGAGCGAGCGAACTGCTCACATTTGCAAGGTCAACAAACTGTGTCCTTCTGTTTGTTGACCTTTAAGAGATGTGTGCTGGTGATTTTCTCGTCTCAGTGTTTTATTCCCTCTAAAATTAGTTCCAACCAGACTATAGCATTCTGCCAGCCCCCTGGGTCATGTGATTGATTGGCCTCCCTTGACCGTATGGTATCTTCCTTTGGCATTTACTGTGCACAATATCCGGTGATAAACAAACACATCAATGTTGAAACTTCCGTAGCAATTAACGATTGTTCGTGAGAGAGTTACAAAACAGTAACAATGTAAATTGAACTTACAGTTCGACATACACATCTTCACACAGAACGTTTCACAATAAAGGTTTTCTTCAGCGAATTAATATTGAAGAGTAAAAGAAAGCAACAAGAAGAACTTGAGAACCGAAGAATATCTTGTCTTTGTAAAAATGGAAAGCAAAGGTCGTATACTTTCATTGTGTGTCTTTTTTTTAAATGAAAAGCAATGGTCATTTTCTGTTATTATCTGTCTTTTTTTGCTGCGCTGACCATCTCAGTGACACAAAAGTTAACTTTAAAATTTCTCTGGCTACATTGTTTCGAACTCATTGGATAAAAACCAAATTCGCACAGAAATGTGACATTTGAAAGCGGCAGATTTGGTTTCATTTTCCTTCAGCATCAGTCAAATATATAACGAGATAACTTCAGGTAAAAAGAAAGAGTTTTAGAGTATCACAATTTATGAAGAAGAATTATATTACTAGTGATTTCGAAGGGTTTTTGCATCTTCTGAAATACAATTTTAAACAATACCCACGGTATGTTTTCCTTGTTTATTTGGTAAGAACAAAAATTAGGTTGCTCAAAAAAGAATAGGAGTGACCAAGAACGTATTTTATTACGCCGGGTCGAGTTGCTATTGTGGTTCACTTTTTCACATTTGACACAAATTGCTTTTTTGGTCGTGTGTACTCTTCCTGTTCAACCACGCAAATCAATTTAGGTTTTGAAGAGAGTGAGGCAGAACATCTGATGATTTATAGGACACACGGACAAAAATGGGAGACACGGTCTATCTGAGGTATACTGCCACAAACGCAAACATATGCCACACGGACAATAATTATAGCAAGACACAGTCCACTTTTGTTTGCTTGTGTTGTCCTTGTAAAAAATAAATAAGTGTAAAAAAAAAATTTAAATTGACTAGCTTGACAAAAAAATAAATCTAGTCTAAAATAAAGGAATGAAAAATGCAACTTAAAAAAAGAAGAAGAAAAAAAGACACAGTCCACCTGACGTAAACTGGCACTCATGGGTCAAACGGAAAAAAAAATGGGAAGCGCATCAGCAGTTTACCTGACGTATACTGACAAGAATAGGGCACATCCTCACTGAGATAGAGAATCACACGAACGTAAAAGAAGACACAGGTTACTTGAGGTAGGCTTATATACTGGCACACATAAACATAATGGACCCTTTTTAAGTTTTCGTTAAGATACAGCCTCACTGACATGGACAAAGGAAAACACAGCCCATTTGAAGAATGCGTGTACACAAAATTAATAACAAATGGGACACATACTCGTTGAGATAGCGAATCACACCGACACAAAGGAAGGCACAGTCTCCACGAGCTATAATGGCATTTAGACACTAAATGGAACACGCACTCACTGAGACGTGTACACTGGCACACATATAAATTCACGCAAAGAAATGCAAAAACAACTTACTGAGGTAAGAAGGTAAAGCAAGACAAAATAGTTGCACAGAGATGTACGTATAGCCTACATGCACAGACACAAAACAAAGGCACAGTCATTCTGTCTTACTGAAAATAAGGGAAAGAAAATACCAGGAGCCAAAAGGAAAACTACAATTCAAAAGAAAACCGTGCACGGAGATCAAGAGATAAAACAGAGAAAATATACAGCCACAAACGTAATGTGTTCACGTCGAATGTCTTTTGGACCCAGAACGATAACAAAAAGAACAGAAAACAAACAAGAACAACAAATAAAAAAAAGGGCTAGGAAGGACGCAAGAAAGAAGAGAGCCGCAAAGCTTAACAAAACAAAAGACACACCAATAAACCAAAGAGAGGAAGATGAGTTAAAGGAACATGCCTTTCTGTGTAACGTTCTGCACCGCAGATCCACCCAGGCTTTTACATTGGCTAAGAGTGGCCGTCAACTAAAACACATGTCTACAATCAACAGCCGGGCTGCTTCCTGAGCCGAGGGGGAAACTATTTCGTCACGCTCATAAGATAATTGCCTATGTCATTTTTTGATGTTTTAAGAAAAACGCAAACAAATTTCTTTGGTTTCTGAACAATCTGCCTATCTCATTTTAGTTATAAGTTGCAAACTGCCTATTTCGAGCAGTGACAGCTGGATAAACGTGAGATAAAGAGCTGACAGCAAAATTATCCATCAGGAAAACTGCATAGCATCCCACAAGAGCTTTTGCATACTTTCACATTCTCAAAACAAGTCTTCCTGTATCAAAAAGAAAAATTGCCTAACTCAACGTGTAGCGGGCTGGAATAATCTGCAGTGCGTCGTCTGTCCTTTTGAAGTTACATATGTGAGCGCCAGGCCTAAGGAAGAGCCATTAAAGTCAGAGCCACCTCAGCTATCAGCACCAGAAGACGTAATGGCGGGCTGGGTGGTGACAGACCCAACAAAGGCGTTTCGCAAAACATCCGTTTCTTTCTGCATTTTCTTCGCTATTTAGATTCGTCCGGAGCAAACAACCAAGAAAAGTCTTCATGGTTCTCGTATGAAAGTGATACAAAAAACAAAAGACATCAAAACAAACAATAAGCAACCAAATTGAACTCAAAAGATACACAGATGAATACAAACAAGGGGAGCCGGATTGGTTTAACACAGTAAGAAAAGGGGATGAAAGGAAGGAAGGAAAGAAATACACAAACCCAGGCACACACACACACACACACACACACACACACACACACACACACACACACACACACATTCACACATCGTCACACAAGAAAGAATGCAGCAATAAATAAGTGCCGCTAAAGTCAGAGCCACCTCAGCTATCAGCATCAGAAGACGCATAATGGCGGGTTGGGTGGTGACAGATCCAACGCAGGCGTTTCTCAAAACAACCGCCTGTATCTGTATGTTCCGTGCTCTGCAGATTTCCTTGGAGCACAAAAGAGTCACTGTTCTCATATGAAATCGGAACAAAACACAAGACCTTGATACGGAATATTTAACATACAATGCCAACATAACAAACTATAGCTCAGAAGATGTGAACGGACTGACATGCGCTCTTACAACACAACTGCATATAAATGCACCAGTATAAAAGGTATTATTCTAACCCATGCAGTAAACAATTACGTAGACTATTAGAGACATGTTCGGCCTTTTACAGTGCGATAAAACTCAGTTCTTGCAGTGGTTCAAATACCACGACAGAATTAATAGCGTTGCTTCATGCTGTGAAGAGTTGGAATATGTCGCTGAATTTATTCAACATACAAGTATTTCAAGAGAGGTTCCACTGCATTAACACAGGTGACACCAACACACTTATAAACAAAAAACACTGAAATACCACTCTGAACAGGTAACAGCAAGGCTTTTGATTGATGGCGTTACTTTGAGTTGAAGGATACTTTAATATCGTCGTGTAAAAGCACGAGAATGTGTTGCAGAGAATATGATTTTTTTTGTTTTGTTTTTGTTTTGTTTGCTTAACGCCCAGCCGACCACGAAGGGCCATATCATATAGCTCAGTTGGTAGCGCGCTGGATTTGTATTCAGTTGGCCGCTGTCAGCGTGAGTTCGATCCCAGGTTCGGCGGAAATTTATTTCAGAGTCAACTTTGTGTGCAGACTCTCTTCGGTGTCCGAACCCTCCCCCCGTATACACTACATTGGGTGTGCACGTTAAAGATCCCACGATTGACAAAAGGGTCTTTCCTGGCAAAATTGCTTAGGCACAGTTAATAATTGTCTACCTATACCCGTGTGACTTGGAATAATAGGCCGTGAAAGGTAAATATGCGCCGAAATGGCTGCAATCTACTGGCCGTATAAAATTTCATCTCACACGGCATCACTGCAGAGCGCCTAGAACTGTACCCACGGAATATGCGCGATATAAGCGTCATTGATTGATTGATTGATATCAGGGCGGTGCTGCTTTGACATATTACGTGCGCCACACACAAGACAGAAGTCGCAGCACAGGCTTCATGTCTCACCCAGTCACATTATTCTGACACCGGACCAACCAGTCCTAGCACTAACCCCATAATGCCAGACGCCAGGCGGAGCAGCCACTAGATTGCCAATTTTAAAGTCTTAAGTATGACCCGGCCGGGGTTCGAACCCACGACCTCCCGATCACGGGGCGGACGCCTTACCACTAGGCCAACCGTGCCGGTAGAGCATATGATAGTTTGCACGAGAAGAAATGTATGCATAAAGGCAACACAAAGTATATAGTCAAAACTACTTTCAGGATTTTGTTTGTGCAAAATTTGCCATCTTACTTCGTTTTTCAGAGCCATACATGTACAACATGACAATAATTGTATCAGCAGAGTTGCTCATTTGTTGTTTGTCTCATGTATTCTTTTGTCTTTTTATTTTACTCAAAAAGAAGTTTGTTGTTGTTGTTGTTGTTGTTGTTGTTGTTGTTGTTGTTGTTGTTGTTGTTGTTGTTGTTGTTGTTGTTGTTGTTGATGTCGTCGTCGTTGTCGTCGTTATCTTCGTCGTTGTTTTTGCGCGTGTATTCAGTGGAGCGTGGACAAAATTAAATGAAACAATTGATCTGAAAACACAAGATGATACAGGACGTTTAGAATATCAAAATCAGGAAAAACGAGGACAAACGTCTGTTTATTGTTCACTGAATATAGCAATTCCTTTACACGTTACCATGTGCTCTAGTTGTAAGTTCGATTTAACACGATGAAGAACAAATACCAAGACAACAACAACAAGTCCTACAACCAACAGTACTGCAAACTCCCGCTCCTTCAAGCCTCACACAAAGACGGATCCAATACCAGTGACACGCTTTCTTCATTATTTTGTTTGTTTGTTTGTTTGTTTGTTTGTTTGCTTAACGCCCAGCCGACCACGAAGGGCCATATCAGGGCGGTGCTGCTTTGACATATAACGTGCGCCACACACAAGACAGAAGTCGTAGCACAGACTTCATGTCTCACCCAGTCACATTATTCTGACACCGGACCAACCAGTCCTAGCACTAACCCCATAATGCCAGACGCCAGGCGGAGCAGCCACTAGATTGCCAATTTCAAAGTCTTAGGTATGACCCACGACCTCCCGATCACGGGGCGGACGCCTTACCACTAGGCCAACCGTGCCGGTCATTATTTTGTATTCACTGCTAGACAGCTGTTGTTGATTATATACTAGTACCATGCTGATTTAAGGATCCGTTTACAGCTGGCGCAAAAAGAAGAAAGATACTTATACGGGAAACAAAGTACAGAATCGGATAAACTGAGCGCAATTAGCAAAAGACATGAAAACACAAAGCAAAAACGAAGAAATTTCAGCCGAGCATCAGGGAGAAAACAAGTCGCGTAAGGCGAAAATACAACATTTAGTCAAGTAGCTGTCGAACTCACAGAATGAAACTGAAGGCAACGCAACGCAGCAAGACCGTATACTCGTAGCATCGTCACTCCACCGCCCGTGGCAAAGGCAGTGACATTGACAAGAAGAGCGGGGTATTCGTTGCGCTGAGAAGGATAGCACGCTTTTCTGTACCTCTCTTCGTTTTAACTTTCTGAGCGTGTTTTTAATCCAAACATATCATATCTATATGTTTTTGGACTCAGGAACCGACAAGGAATAAGATGAAAGTGTTTTTGAATTGATTTCGAAAAAGAAATTTTGATCATAATTTTTATATATTTAATTTTCAGAGCTTGTTTTTAATCCAAATATAACATATTTATATGTTTTTGGAATTAGAAAAGGATGGAAAATAAGATGAACGTAAATTTGGATCGTTTTATAAATTTTTATTTTTTTTTTACAATTTTCAGATTTTTAATGACCAAAGTCATTAATCAATTTTTAAGCCACCAAGCTGAAATGCAATACCGAAGTCCGGGCTTCGTCGGAGATTACTTGACCAAAATTTCAACCAATTTGGTTAAAAAATGAGGGCGTGACAGTGCCGCCTCAACTTTCACGAAAAGCCGGATATGACGTCATCAAAGACATTTATCGAAAAAATGAAAACAACATCCGGGGATATCATACCCAGAAACTCTCATGTCAAATTTCATAAAGATCGGTCCAGTAGTTTAGTCTGAATCGCTCTACACACACACACACACACGCACAGACACACACACATACACCACGACCCTCGTCTCGATTCCCCCCTCGATGTTAAAACATTTAGTCATAACTTGACTAAATGTAAAAAATGAGAAGAGAACATATAGTTACAGTAAAAAATAAATCACATTGAAAGGTTAAAAGAAATAGACACAAAGCAAGACAGACAAACAG
>NC_090250.1:39173626-39181126 GCF_037325665.1 Littorina saxatilis
GCCTTGGTCAGAAGTAGAATGTAAATGAATCTTTATAAAGAAGTAGGCTACTTCAAAGTTCAAAGGACAGCCACAGCCACGGTTGGGTTCACGGCATCAAACCGATGCGACTCTCCGTCATATCATACACGTAATCAATCAAATAGATGACTAATAAACATGTAAACTACATGTATACGTCTATGGTCGGACATAAGAAAGGAGAGCTTCCCCCGGGCCTGTGCATGTGTTGTTCGTTGTGCGTGAGTAAATGTACACAACAAACTGACGACAAAACTGAGACAGACCTCTTTCGCTTCAGTCTTGCAGAATTTAAAGACGAATACAGGTAGAGCGTGCATTATACTAACTGTTTGGTAAAAGTATCAAACGTTTCTTTTTATAAATAAGTGGCAGGCTTACAGGAATACAAAGAGGCGCAAGTTGAAAGTAATGGATATATCTCTGGAAGATGCCATCAGTCCAAGTTGTCAAATGAAATCAAAGATGACAGAAACAGAAGTTTTCCATACAAATGTTGGTGTTTCAAAGGAAGTTTGCATTCTTTCAGATAATGATATAGACGAGGTGGCTGTTTGTTATGAAGTTTCAACAAGCCAACATTCAAATGATTTTACTTCATCTACAGATTTTCTAAATTCAGCACTTCATAACTGTCATTATGAACTTGGAATCAGAGAGAGACCGTCTTTCCATTGTCATTCATGCCATAGATTTTTGTTTCAGAATCAATGTTTCACATAGCGTTCACAAGAGAGCATGCGAAGTTTCCGACAGTCTTTAGGATTTGTAAAAAAAGGCCGTGTTTTGATGTACATGCAAAAACTACCTGTCAAAAGGGAAAGTGCCTAACAGATTGCAACAACATTCCTATTTTAAGCTCAGCCACACGCCGACATGGAAGTTCAATGGTACTTTCAAACTTTTTCTTCTCTTCGTCGTATTTGATTTCTTTCTATTTCATAAGTCGAGTGCATATGATTTCGGCTCGTGTTCATCGTGAGATGGACTTAGTTTCTTGTACCTTATTGTGTTTCTAAGACTTAGAGCACGGAGAGTTTGTTTGTTTGTTTGTTCATGGGCTGAAACTCCCACGGCTTTTACGTGTATGACCGTTTTTACCCCGCCATTTAGGCAGCCATACGCCGCTTTCGGAGGAAGCACGGAGAGTAACTTTGGTTAATAGCGTTTACATTGTCTTGGACTTCCACGACTCAAGTGCAGCCATGCGCTTTGAAAATAATGTACCTGTTCATTATCCAAACATAAAATATTCTCTAAGAAAATATCTATGAAAGCTAATAAGCGCGGTATGTGAAGCTGAAAAGAGGACGTTACACTGCAACTCGAAATTAAAATTGATCTATGTTTATGCTTTGGGGAAAATATTTGCCAAAGAGCTGTTGGATTGACACTTCTGACACTTACTCGCCAAGTTTTACCCCGAAGCTATCGGGAATCCACAAACCGGCACATGATCTTTACACAGCTAGCTTTGACCCCCTTTTTAAAAGATGGCTGATCATCGATCACATGAGTCCTTGTCACATTCCGGCAGTGCACTAAACGCTACAGACTCAGGGTCACTTTCGGTCATGTTAGTTCTCGTCTCAGTGGAGAACTATGTCAACTGTATGGAACAGGGCCGGACTACCGGGGGGGTTATGGGGGTTGCGCAACCCCCCCCCCCCCTAGCCTAAACATGTACCTTACTTATTTAATTTTTTTTTTATTATTGCTTATTTTATGCCGTTTCATGCAAGGAGCGACCATTTTCCTATCTCATAATATGACCTACCCATCAGCTTCGCCCCCTGACCCCCACAACGAGGGGGGGGGGGGTTCTAGGGTTTCCGAACCCCCCCCCCCCCCCAGCCAAAAAATAAAAATATTGAATGAGGTATGCATTTCTTTATTTTACATTGAGTTTCAATTTTTGGGGTATTAATCAGTGACAAAATCTGCTGCCTGAAACTGGTAATGATCATCCTCAGAATGCACCAGATTGCACCATTTTGCATCCTTTTTTTCAAAATTTTCCGGGGGGGCATGCCCCCGGACCCCCCTAGCAAGCTAGGCGCTTCGCGCCGTCGGCTCGGCGCTTTGCGCCTTCACACCCATATCTTCACAATATACTTTTGAAAAAAACCACCCATAAAATGAACTGATCCGCCCCTGCCGCCACACTGGCAACCCCCCCCCTCCTCTTCGCCTAGTCCGGCCCTGTGGAACTAAATTAATGAAACGAGTGTCAATCCTTTTCTTTTATATTTAAAATGATTTTTGTGTTTCATTCTCGTTGGCTTTCAGAGTTAAAAAGGAAGAGAGTATATATAGGTAAAAGAGTTATACGGAATAATTATGAAAAAATCTAACAGTTACTGTCCAAACGTTACACGATTTAGACCAGGATTACAAAGTAACATTTTTAAATGTCTTAACCAAACACAGTTGAACTTGAGAAATGAGCCATCACCTGACATATTTGTTAAGTGCCCGCTTGATTCCTCTTGAGCTGTGTCGTAAACGTGTTTCTGTGATTTTGTTTTTCAATTTCTCTTCAAATAACACTGCCCGCTTTTTTCCTGGTATTTATTGTTCATGTCATCTTCAACTGTGTGATTGTCCAAGAGGTCCTTCGCATAAAATGTTTAGGTCCTCTTCAGCTCTACCGTGCTGGCATTTTTGGGACAGAATAACGCTATAATTATAAAGACCACTAAGAAAAACCCTAAGTATTTGCTGTTGAGCTCATCTTTCGCTGTGTCATCTAAGAGCAATGTGTTAATCATTAATATGTGTGTGATTGCACGTTAAATGATGTTTTGTTGTCGTAGTATTTTGATTGTACAGCGCTTTGAGCAGGGTTAAACCCTGGATACATGCGCGATAGAAATATTATGCATTATCCAAGCGGAGCGCGGGCGAAGCCCGCGCGTAGCGAGGTAGTTTTTTTTTTCATCTCCCAGCACTGAAAATTTTTTTGCCAAGTGGTGTCTGTCTGTGAACATTGTTCTAGAATTCATCTTTTAGCACAATATTAGCGACACTGTTTGGACAATTCTATTAAAATTAGGCGTACAAACTGATTTTGTTTCGGGGAATCCTCTCAGAGGATCAGAATTTTCATATAATATCATCGGAAGCTGTTACAACGGGAAAATGTGAAACTTTTGTCACTTTTTAACATGGAATTTCATCTTTGAGCGTTTCAAGCGGACTTTAATAAAATAGTTATTTGCGAATTAAGCAGCGGAAGACACTCACCGGTTCAACATGTGTATGGTCATTAAACCTCAAAACATTTCAGTAAGTGGTTTAGACAAACACCTCCGACATGTGAGGGTGACTGGTTTGTAGCTGAAGAGTTTTTTTCTAAAGTGTGTTCTAAATACAAATGACGTACTGGTAATGATGTAATGAGTTGTTCTAATCTTGTTCTTGGAACTCTTGCTGTTCCAAGCTTGTTCTTAGCAAGTCTTGGTGACGAGAACAAAGACTATCAATGAAATCTTTAGAAATAACCTCTGACAACGACGACGATGACGACGACGACGACGATAACAACAACAACAACAAATGACATCGACGACGACGACAACAACAACAACAACAACAACAACAACAACAACAACAACAAAAACAACAACACGAGAACAACAACAATCACGACAACGAACATGACAACAACAACACCAACAACTACGACGACAACTACAACGACTGGGTTATGATGACATCACCAATGATTTATCAAATGTTCAGTGTCAAGGCTGTTAAAAAATCGTTAAATCCTATTTCTTCACTGATTCTTATGAAATTTTAAAGGTAGGTTTGTTGTTCCCAACTTATTTTCACTCCATACTTTTCCAGAAGAAAAACATAATTTTGGCAGTTAAAAACCGTTAAATTTCAATTCTTCACCGATATTTATGAAATTTTGTGGGTAGGTTCGTTGTCCCCAACTGATTTTCACTCTATACTTTTCCAGAAGAAAGACATAATTTTGGCAGTTAAAAAACGTTAAATTTCAATTCTTCACCTATCTTTATGAAATTTAGTGGGTGGGTCCGTTGTCCCAAACTGAATTTTAAGACATACTTTTCCAGAAGAAAAACATAATTTTGGCAGTTAAAAACCGTTAAATTTCAATTCTTCACCGATATTTATGAAATTTTGTGGGTAGGTTCGTTGTCCCCAACTGATTTTCACTCTATACTTTTCCAGAAGAAAGACATAATTTTGGCAGTTAAAAAACGTTAAATTTCAATTCTTCACCTATCTTTATGAAATTTAGTGGGTGGGTCCGTTGTCCCAAACTGAATTTTAAGACATACTTTTCCAGACAAAAAACCTTATTTTTGGCAGTTAAAAACCGTTAAATCTCAATTCTTCATCGATATTTATGACATTTTGTGGGTAGGTTCGTTGTCCCCAACTGATTTTCACTCCATACTTTTCCAGAAGAAAAACATAATTTTGGCAGTTAAAAACCGTTAAGTCTCAATTCTACACCGATATTTATGACATTTTGTGGGTAGGTTTGTTGTCAGATTTGACATGATGGCAGAATTGAAAGTGTGAGATATCCTGATGTTTCACAATTTATGCTGCATAATTCAGCCCCATAGGCGCTTGAATTTTAGGTGGAGTTGGGTTTTTTTTCAGCCCAAACCAGTAACCCCCACATGGTTTTCATGTCCCTTTCTGAGAGACTTCAAGAAGTTTCAATTTGACGTCATGATTAGCCTGCCGCATTAGCAAGTATGAAAACACGTCATCGATGACACATTTTAAGACAGAGAGAGAGAGAGAGAGAGAGAGAGAGAGAGAGAGAGAGAGAGAGAGAGAGAGAGAGAGAGAATCATGTACACACAGATGGACGACTTCGCTTGGGGTATGTACTGCCCGGCAGTACACATCTACTTTATTACTATTATCCAAGCGGAGCGCGGGCGGAGCCCGCGCGTAGCGAGGTAGTTTTTTTTTTCATCTCCCAGCACTGAAAAATTTTTTGCCAAGTGGTGTCTGTCTGGACATTGTTCTAGAATTCATCTTTTAGCACAATATTAGCGACACTGTTTGGACAATTCTATTAAAATTAGGCGTACAAACTGATTTTGTTTCGGGGAATCCTCTCAGAGGATCAGAATTTTCATATAATATCATCGGAAGCTGTTACAACGGGAAAATGTGAAACTTTTGTCACTTTTTAACATGGAATTTCATCTTTGAGCGTTTCAAGCGGACTTTAATAAAATAGTTATTTGCGAATTAAGCAGCGGAAGACACTCACCGGTTCAACATGTGTATGGTCATTAAACCTCAAAACATTTCAGTAAGTGGTTTAGACAAACACCTCGGACATGTGAGGGTGACTGGTTTGTAGGTGAAGAGTTTTTTTCTAAAGTGTGTTCTAAATACAAATGACGTACTGGTAATGATGTAATGAGTTGTTCTAATCTTGTTCTTGGAACTCTTGCTGTTCCAAGCTTGTTCTTAGCAAGTCTTGGTGACGAGAACAAAGACTATCAATGAAATCTTTAGAAATAACCTCTGACAACGACGACGATGACGACGACGACGACGATAACAACAACAACAACAAATGACATCGACGACGACGACGACAACAACAACAACAACAACAACAACAACAACAACAACAACAACAACAACAACAACAAAAACAACAACACGAGAACAACAACAATCACGACAACGAACATGACAACAACAACACCAACAACTACGACGACAACTACAACGACTGGGTTATGATGACATCACCAATGATTTATCAAATGTTCAGTGTCAAGGCTGTTAAAAAATCGTTAAATCCTATTTCTTCACTGATTCTTCACGCCGTGGATCGTGTAACTCTGCATTTGCGCCACCGCAACTTTTTCAGTGCATTACGCGGACGAAGTAGCACGCTGCAAGATAGGTCTCTCACAGAAAATGAAAATTTGTAGGACTTTCAGGCATCATCTAGATTTTTCATTAGTACATTTTAAAGAAGTATATACTCAAGGTCTAAGGTACGTGCTTTTTTTAGTCGAAATGTCAGGTTTCGGCAGTTCTGAAGTCCGATTTCTGCTGGAATTGTAGCTGAAATTGCACGATTTGTCCCTTCCCTCGTAACTTCAACGAAACAGCACTAGTTGATGCATTCCCGTGATGATATCCTGTGAGCTAAACATGTCCTTTGTATTCTTGATGAATGCTGTTGCACAATTTTGTCTTTGGGTGACGCACGCGGCAAAAGAAAACACAAACAATTAGACTTCATGTTATACGCCACCGATGCTTGGTGTCATTCGCCACCGCAATTTCACGTCTTGGATGTTATTCGCCACCGCAACTGTCTAATGAATTGCATAATATGTTGAAGAGTTCAGTGATTCTGTCACTTCCAATTGAAAATATTGATTTGACACGTACGCTCACATGGTGACAATCGTACAACACACACTCACCATGTGGTACGAAGGATTAAAGCTGCTATTAGGAAATCAGAATTTGGAAAGATTTTTTTTTTAATTTTTGCAGATGGGCGGAATTAATTTACAGTTTTGAAATGGTGGAGGAAAACAAACTGGTAGGACCCGGAAGAAAACCACTGACGACAAGCTTTTAATGCATAGCGTAAACCCAAATTCACTTTATGAACTGTCCCGGCAAGGGATTGAACCCGCGGCCAAGGAAATCAAGCGGATCATAGGGGCAGTACGCTATCCATCCTGCCATGTTCAAACCATGCGGAACGTTTTTGTACATTCTTGTATGTGTAGTCGATCTTCCGAATGTAAATGAATGCATAAGAGAACATGAGGACAAACTTTTCATCAGCGTGCCTTCCTAAAAGTGAAATCTCATTGGTGAAAACGTTGGTCTTCATGTTCTGATGTGTCTTTATTTTGCTGCGTAATCTGTTCAGATCATCACTAGCAGTCATCGATGCATTTCCCACTTGTAAATATAGTATTTTTTCACTCTTACGGGTAAGCACTGTTATATTTCCTATTGATGTCATCATACCCTAAACCTCTTGAATCTCACAGTCCCAGGGATTTTTTTGGGGGGGGGTCATATATATAAGCACATTCCAGTACATGTGGGTTATACACTCAAGTACAGATAAGCATGCTTTTCATACAGAAGAAGAAGAAGAAGAAGAAGAAATACTACAGTTTGATTTGTCAACTCATGGTGCCTTTAAATCCTTTGCATAGGCAACATCACGCCACGCCCCTGAGTTTAAAACTTGCAGCACTAAAGTTAAAATGCTCCTATCAATTGCTGTCAGTTTTGTGACAAAAATAAAGGTTTAAATGCCTCCACGATGTTGATGCGTTTGAAAATAACAATTTGCGTAGTGCGGTGGCGAATAACAAAAAATGCGGTGGCGAGTTACATCTAACATTGAATTGATGCGGTGGCGAATTACAGAGAGTTGTTGACACTCTGTTTTTATCTGCTTCTTGCAAAGTATATATG
>NC_090250.1:39186126-39198626 GCF_037325665.1 Littorina saxatilis
TGCAAGTTTCCAGTACAAAGGACTTAACATTTCTTACATACTGCTTGACTAAAATCTTTACAAAAATTGACTATATTCTATACAAGAAACACTTAACAAGGGTAAAAGGAGAAACAGAATCCGTTAGTCGCCTCTTACGACATGCTGGGGAGCATCGGGTAAATTCTTCCCCCTAATCCGCGGGGGGCACTACTACTGCAACGAAAATGATGTAAAGATGTTGCTCGTTTTAAAATATACCTCTTCAGCCCGAGAAAAGAAAGGAATGAAAAAATGTTGCACGCTATTTTTGGCTGTATCAGTGAAACATACCTTGTTTTGGGCCCTTGAACATAAAGGGTCAGTGGTGGCGAGTGTCCCTCAGTGTGCTGCAGCTGTCGTCGCTGCCTGTCCCACTTCGACTCACATTTCTGTCAAATACAATAGGACATAATACTTATTCCGATGGTTGGAAGCACAAAGAGACCGGAGAACAATCCTCCAGTATAATGTCATACTGTTCCAGATCTAACACGCTGTCAGCGCTCAAGACCACAAGTCACTCATTCCAGATCAAAACAACTATCTCTTTGTATTAGAAACATGCTAAATGCATCCATAAATATCATGATGAAAATACGGAGCAGAAGTGAATAGTCAAGAAGTCACGGTAGAAGTAGCGTACAACAACAAAACTATAATAAATGGGCATTTGAACTATGGCATTTTACTTGCTAGCTCCGTAATGCAAGTGCACATTAGAATACCCAAATCAAAATCAGTGTTGTCGTTGTAAATTCTCATACACCTATTGAGAGAGAGTCATTTCAGACCGGAACGCAAAACTGCCAACAACAAAAATGAAACAAACCAACCAACTTACTGTTGCTTCGGATAGTTGAACACGTCGGCAGCAGCTCTCATCGCCATTTTCCCCGACAAAGGCCAGGGAAATAATGATACAATAAGCTTAGTTCTGATTGGTTAACCGCAGTCAGGATTACAAAAGGGTGAACGCGATTGGCTAATGGACATAGAGCGCTAAACCATGCAAACTCGTTTTGAGGCTTGCAAGGAAGTAAGTCCAGTGCAAACCTGAAAACCAAAAGTCCCTGGACTTGCTTCCATTTGCCGATTTTTATCCTTTGATTAATTTTTTTTTAGTGGACTTACTTCTTCAAAAAGTCCATAAATATTGATCGCACATCTTAGAAATTTTGACACAAGATGCGCCTTTTTCCCCTCTGCATTATGATATGAAAATCTCATTTTTACCAAATTTGGACTTACTGCCTTCTGCCAATACACGGCAGAATGGGACACTGAAAGAGCAGAACAAAAGGAAACTGAGGATCGCGCGTTTTTTTGAGAGCTGATCTGCTTGCATGTTTTCATGGGATTTCTGTCATGAGAAAAGGGGCTTCGTCAGTTGAACGGGGGTGTTGTTCACGGTGTAGTACGTACAAGGGAACCTAGACAAGAGAAAGTAAGGGTGACGACACATGACGAGTATGATACCAAAGTGACAGATGAGGCGGGGGAGGAGGAGGAGGAGGAGGAGCAGAAGGAGGAGGAGGACATAACAGCTGTCATGAAAGAAAGATTGATGAATCTGCAAGGTCGAAGCTCAATAGGACGTGTATTTTTTGCTTTACTCTAAAACAACTGCAGTAAAGTTTCTAGGTATCTAAAACAGCCTGTCCAAAACGTGCTGTTTCATTACTTTATTAAAAAGAGAGGCAGGGAAAGAGAAAGAAAAACAACAACAGACGGACATATAGATAGGCAGACAGGTGCACACATTCATGTGCTTCTAATTCTGAAAACATCTTTTAGTCTGTATAGTTTTAATATCATTGAATATTGCTATTTCATATGTTACATGAATTTCCATTGGTCAATTGGGCAAAACTGAGCTCAGTGCAAAAGTGATATCGACGACATTTCCGTCGATATCAGTTTTGATATCGACGACCTCTTTATTGCTTCCCCACTTCAAAAACAAAAACACCTAAATTTAAAAACAAACAAATATATATGAAAATGTAATTATCCCAGAATTTAGTTGAGCAAGTGACTAGAGACTTTTTGAAAGAAAAGACATTTTTAAAAAACTGAAAAGTACAAGAAAAGAGTAAACAAAAAGGAATAATAATCAGAGGGAGGGATATGGAACAGCCAAAACTGAGACAAATACGTTTGTAATTTCTTTACAGTAAATACAAAATGTCCAGAGAATTAGCAATATATCTAACATTGACTGACTGTGTGATGATATCTTCTGCTGTTGGTCTGTTTCGACAGTGATATCAAAATCTCGACCTCCGGTCTCGATTTTGATATCACTGTCTCAGCAGATCATAGCAGAAGATATCATCACACAGTCCGTCAATATTGGGTAAGAAAGTGCATTTGTGACCCTCCACCACGGAATGAGTCGCATGTCACCTCGCGCGGTTCTGCGCAAGGCATAATATAAGTCCGGGGGTGTCTGGTAACAGTGTGAGGGTCACCTTAGTCACAGGCTTATAACTCGAAACGTTTTTGCTCTTTTCTAAAACGGTTTTCACCACTGGATAGAGCGTACAAAATTCTGTAAGAAAATGTAAAAATATGAAAATCATGCAAAGGTGACATGCGACTCATTCCGTGGTGGAGGGTCACATTTGTCCTTCTGCACGCGTCGACCATGCGGTAAATAGCAATCATGTCATTATAACATTCATCACCGGTCGCCTGATCGATTATTTAGCTAGCAGAGACAGTTTTTCCCAAGTACCATTCAAAGCAACCAACCAAGAAAAGCTAGCAAACCTTGCATCCGGACTTTATGACTGAGCATGCATGCATGTTGTAACGCCGTTTCATGCTGAGCAGTAGATCAACTCCGAATGATTATGAGACAAGTAAATAATTAATGGTATTAACCACGCCTCTACAGCTGGTTTCATTTGTGTTTACCAGCCATCATCATTTCTTTGATTCGAGTGACGTTATAAATGTTTCGGAGATCCCTGCTACACATGAATGATTGCTAATTGCAACGAAATGTGACTGATGTTCAACGCAAAGCCGTTTGATCTCAACAAATGCGAACGTTTTGTATATTTAGTCACAGCGGAAGAAGCGAAGAAACGCCACTCTGGGCTGTCTTCGTCTAAAGGGAAGCAACCGCTCCAACGTAAACACACTTAACCTCTCGAGAATCGTCTTCCGGGAGAAGGAGGAAGTAGCCGGTAATGTGGTCCAGTGGGACCAATTCGTGGACTTCTGTAGCCCCTGATTGCGCACCTTGCAAAAGTGATCCCAGCCATAGTTACGTCCCTTGTTTCTTTGATTGAAGGAGGCGCGCGTGTTGTAGCCGTTAGCTTGAATTGATGGCACCCTTTGTCTGTCGGTGTGAATGGAATAAGAAACAGAAGACCCACAGAAGGACGTAGTGGAAGAAGAGTATGGGGTTGGGGGGTGAGGGGGGGGGGAGGAGGGGGTGGGGATGAGAAGAGAAAAAGAGTGTTCGCACATCGCAACACTTTCCCTCTCCTAGCTACAAGAAAAAGAGTGTTCGCACATCGCAACACTTTCCCTCTCCTAGCTACAAGAAAAAGAGTGTTCGCACATCGCAACACTTTCCCTCTCCTAGCTACAAGAAAAAGAGTGTTCGCACATCGCAACACTTTCCCTCTCCTAGCTACAAGAAAAAGAGTGTTCGCACATCGCAACACTTTCCCTCTCCTAGCTACAAGAAAAAGAGTGTTCGCACATCGCAACACTTTCCCTCTCCTAGCTACAAGAAAAAGGGAAAACAGGACTCTGTTGGTTAGAGAGCAGGGAATGTCCAGAGGAAAAAGTTTTAGAAACGTTCATTTCTCTCAGCATATATAGTGGGGCTCCTATGTTGCAAAATCATTCAAATCATGCAACAAACACCAAATTAAGCAAATATGAAGAGTTTTATGTGCTTAACAAAACCTGATACAGAGCCATCGCGAAAAATAAAAAAATGGGTAGTTTTTAAACAATTTTTCAAAATGGCCGCCAGTTTAAACGGTTGGGTATGTTAGGCATATTTCACTTCATGTGATTAACAGCAAATTTGGCGTAAATGGACATTTGCTTTTGCTTAACAAAACCTGATACAGAGCCACCGTGAAAAAATTAAGAAATCAGTAGTTTTTTTACAATTTTCAAAATGGCCGCCAATAAAAGGGTATTTAGGCATTTTTGATGCTACAAGACATTCTCTTGCAATAGAAACTAACACAAACACATTTTTAAACAAAACAATACATGTATTGTTGGTGCAGAGAATGATTGGACGGTGTGGGTGGCAGGGTTGAAGAATTTGTGGATTACCTAAACTGTGCAAAAATAAATATATTGCACCAATTTTCATACCAAAACGAAAACATTCATTCCTGTGCTGTTATATTCAATGTATGCTATTGAGGGCACTCAACTTGGCTAACTGGAACACTTTTAAGATAAAAGGTGGCCTTTACATGGGTTATTTGACCGCCGCCCAAATAAGGGTACCCCCAAAATAAAACTGATAAAAATGTAATGTATCAACTCAAAAGTCGACTAAAATTCATAATCGCTGTATTTCGAAAACGTTGTTTGTTCTCATGTGTTTACACAACTAGCACATTCTGGCAAGTGTCTATACTCAAAAGAAACTTTGGCAGTACTTGAAACAACCATCTGTCATATATACATGCGAAGTCAAAAATATGTGGGATGTAAGTCAACAAACCTGTGGCAGTTTTTAAAATATTATTTCGTGAAGATTTGAAAGTGTACTCAAACGGTTGAACTACGCCTCGTGCGTAGACACACATTCCTGAAAGTTTCAACGCAACCCACTTGGTCATTGCTAAAATACATGGATTTTAGTTGACTTGGGTATCCCTCAAATTTGACACATAAACATCTCATCCGTGAGATCGACACATACATCAGTAGGTACAATGGCACAACACTAGAAATATGCAAGATGGCGAAATAAAACAACCTGTTCTGAATGGATAATCAAGTTGACTTTCTCTTCGTATACAACAGTGACCCAGTTGTGCCTCAGGAATTGTCGTCGGCTTTTTAAAAGGTACCCGAAGTTTTTGTCACATCTCTTTGTCACGTCAAGGGTATCCTTATTTTGACGGCGTAAATGATGATGTTAAAAAAAAAATGTGCCAGATAGCGAAGATGCGAGCCTTTAATGGCATAGACAGTTTGAATAAAATGACACAGGAATAAAAGTTTGAGTTGGGGTATGAAAATGGGTGCAATAATATTTTTGCACAGTTTAGATGCTGACAGTTTTCACAGGCATGCAAGCACATTTGCAGAGAGCTGTGCTCTGCAGTCCTTCTTAGCAGCATTTGCAGCGTTTTGTTGTACAGCTCTTCTTGCAGGCACACCTCATGAGTTCTCGGCACACGCTGGATACCTCTTGAAAGCTCGTCCAGAATGACTCCCACTTTCCAGCCTTGAACTGCCAGCCCACAGAGTTTGGAAGTCTAATAGGTAGATGGCTCTTCTCAATCTCATGTCCTGCAGCAGCACCTCACTTGTAAGGGGATTATGGTCAATTTGGCAGCTCTTTTTACTGAAGAGGTACCGTCTAGCACTGTTTACACCCAGTACGTTGCTGGTTTTGTCCTACAAATGTACACCAAAAAGCTCTTGTGCTGCCCGGTCAGTGGTACTCAGCTTACAAAGAGGAGCAGACAACCTGAAGAAAGTTTGAGTGACGTCTTCAAATGCTTGCCATACTTCCCAAGCCTTCTGATTCCCCAATACCATTGAAGAACGACATAGTGTCACAGCCTGTAAGGCTATGCAAAATGGGCAGACAGGGTGACTTCTCTTGACCAATGGCTTTGGCAATGTGGCGATACACTTCACGAGCAGAAAAAAACGCAACACAGCTGGAATGAGAAGCAGACTGTCTGGCCTCCTCTACATCCATGGTGCAGGAAATCAGCCTGGGGTACCCTTCACACAAAAGATGAAAAGTGACATTTTTATTTGAATGTATTTGAATAATGTTTACTATCTCAGAGAGTCGGTCAAAGCCGGGTTAGCAAGTCTTCACACAACAGACCAAAATGAAAGAAAATTGTATTTCATGAATTCGTATAATTCTTACTGTTTCAGGTTAAAAAACAAACAAACACAGTTTCCAGTGACCCAACTGATTCTGGAATCTTTCTGACCGCTACATTTATTCGCTTCAAACAGTCGCTAACAGAATGTTGACCATAGTGAGGGTTCGTACGTTAAACCCATCAAATTCACAGAGGTCGCTTACAAATGATGTGCAAACATGTTCCAATTAATACAAATAAAAAAATCTTACTGTTAAGATGTATTAGGTAACAAACCTTGATACAGTAGTACTAGTGAAATCAGCTCCCTTCTGTGGCACCGGAATAAATGCAGAACGCTTGTTCCCAGGAACCGGCATGTGGTGTAACTCTTGTATATATATCCTGTAAAAATAAAATTCACACCAATGCACGGTCAACTTAAAATAAGCAAAAGGATGAGAAACAAGCAACAAACCAAAATTGTAAAACTCAAAGAGCGGTACCTCTTCATTTTTCAAAACCACTTATCTCATTTGATTAGCATACACTGTATGCTTTTGTTTGTTACCTACCGTCTTTGAAAGTTTGATCACAACACTGTAAAGACATGGGGAGTGGAGTGTTTTTATCTCCAGCTGGTCATCCTACTATCTGGCCTACCCTCACTCAGTTTTTGACTCTACCCCTCCCCACCTTATGGAAGTCCTTAACGTAGGCAGGACTAATCATTTATCATACCATGAACAATCTCTTTCTCCTCGCCTTTTATTCAAAGTTCGTTTAATCTGTTTAAAATCACCAGCGTGGCGATCATGATTTCCTTACTTGTAATCAACAGATAGATCTAGATCTATCAGCATCACAATTCAGCTGATGAGCTATTGCAAGATTAAACAAAGTCTCTGCATTTCAGCGCTTCACCCGATGAATAACAGACCCCAGGGGAGAATTAAACAGTAAAATGATGTGACATTGGTGAATGGATGCGTATTCTTGAAAACTTACCTTCAGAAACGTTGTTTTCGCTCAAATCAAAACACGCAATGTTGCGGAGGCCGCCATCTTGAATTTTCATGCTGCGGATATATAAAATTCTAAAAACGATCAAATTAAATACCAGAACACAAAAATACCCATAAGAGTATTTATGTCATGCATGTGATATCAGCAGACAACTTCTGGTGCATGGTAAACCATTGAATTTTATATTTGCTGAGTTGGGAATATTTACTGCTGAGCACTTTTGGTACGAACTTCGTCTGCTGTAAATGCAGCCTTTTATTCCCTATCAAAAACACAAAAAAAGATTTCTGAAGTGGCTCTGTATCTGAAATCCCTTAAATAATTATAAGGAACAATATCACAAAGTATGATGTTTGTTGCAAGATGTGAATGATTTATGAGTGCGTCTGCAACATACGAGCCCCACTAATATACAAGAAAAAAACAAAGAAAAGTAACAATGAAAGGTCTGCAATTGAGAGAGAAGAATAAATCAAGACCTTAAGTGAAGAAGAAAACCGAGGAATATTTCAATCACCTGCTGCAATAAATGAAAGAGAGGGAAAAAAACGAAAACGAAGAACCCAAGAAACGTTCAAAAGACAGAAAACGCTAGAATCACCACTTGCAAACGAAAAGATTCAGAACAGGCCTAACCCTTTCAAGATCTATTTCTTTAACAAAAATATAATTGATCCATATTCGACCGTGATCAACCAACGGAATTAGCAACGGACAAAGAAGAGCAACTGCATCCGCAGGAGGAGGAAGAGAAGGAATTAGTAACACCTCCTGTCCTTCCTCTTTAAACGTGACCTCGGCCTCACCTTCACACGAAAAATAAAAGAAGAATAAAGAAGAAAAGAAGACGAAAGAGAAAAGAAAGAACCAACCTGTATCCAAGACAGAGGCACAAGGGTCATACAACTAATAGAATACTCGGCTGGACAAGGCACGGCCCTGACGAAAGCGTCTTGAAGGGCACAGTTGTCCACAGCCGTTAGCAGCAGGCACTAATTGGCCCCCTCCTGACCAAGAGATAATTATCATCTTCCACATCAAAGGTACCGCCAATGAATAGGGAACTGCGGGCAGATGCGGTCAGTGCTGAGAGGTAAAGGGCCAAGCAATACTGCAGTGAAAGCTCAGTGAGTGGTATCACTGCATCTGTAGTCTTGAAACGTTGTCTTTGCTCAATTGCTTGCTTGTCATGATCTGTTTTGTTTTGTCTCTGCTGCAGATAAGTCGAGTTATGGTTCTGTACTTTGCATCAACTAGACTATTTTTATCGCGCTTATCAAACTGCTAAACGTAGAAACAAAAGTAGTGATAACAAGAACATTTACCACATTCAAACATCCTGTTGGCATTTATACTTCTCATGCTATATTTACATTCTGATTTGTGAATTTGGTTGGAGAATCATCAAGCGTTTTCTTTACAATCGGCGCAATATTTCAAGCAGCCGAAATATCAGTGCCACGAACGGTATAGTGAAAACTTGGCGTCATCGGGAACAGTCAAACACATAGAGTCTAAATATAAAATTCTTGTTCTCTACAGTAGCCATCTGTTTGATCATTCTGGATGTTTCGAAATGGAAGGTTGCTTCTGGCATAATTGAAATATTACTGGATGGATCTGTTACGGGTCAAGTACGTGATGAGAGGAAAGTATCAAATGAAAATAGAAGATAACAAGAAAGCGGAAAACGAAAGTGTATGCTCATTAATGACACATTTGAGGAAATAAAAGAAAAAAGAAAGAGACAACTCTTCTGTTATTGCGTACTGTACCGCTTTTCTCCCCTTGAACTTATCTTTTACTGACCAGCTGTTACTTGATGGCATCGCATGATGGAATAATTCCCTTATGTCCAGTCTCCCTGCTGGCCAATTCGTCAAAGCTTCAAGGTGAATTACAAGCTAAAGGCATGTTTCTTAGCCTTGTCCAACCAGGGTTTTATTCAAGGGCGTCGGGCCTTTCGAACTAAACAGGAGATGGAAGCTTATCACCAATAAAAGACAAACTCTTTGTCTACCTTTCCTGCGCTGACCATGCCACTGCTGGGCATCAAGATCAAAGAAGATCAAGGGGCCAGATGCTACCATCTACGCACACAATGAAGAGAACAAATACTTTAAATTTATTAGATACATGTGAATCAATCAACGAATGAGATAATAAAGGAAGGGTGGCTGGGAGAAAAGAAGAGAGGCATTAGGAATGCAATAAGGTAGGAAGGAAGAAAAGAAGAGAGGCATTAGGAATGCAATAAGGTAGGAAGAAAGAAAAGAAGAGAGGCATTAGGAATGCAATCAGGTAGGAAGGAAGAAAAGAAGAGAGGCATTAGGAATGCAATCAGGTAGGAAGGAAGAAAAGAAGAGAGGCATTAGGAATGCAATAAGGTAGGAAGGAAGAAAAGAAGAGAAGCATTAGGAATGCAATAAGGTAGGAAGGAAGAAAAGAAGAGAGGCATTAGGAATGCAATAAGGTAGGAAGGAAGAAAAGAAGAGAAGCATTAGGAATGCAATAAGTTAGGAAGAAAGAAAAGAAGAGAGGCATTAGGAATGCAATAAGGTAGGAAGGAAGAAAAGAAGAGAGGCATTAGGAATGCAATAAGGTAGGAAGAAAAGAAGAGAGGGATTAGGAATGCAATAAGGTAGGAAGGAAGAAAAGAAGAGAGGGATTAGGAATGCAATAAGGTAGGAAGGAAGAAAAGAAGAGAGGCATTAGGAATGCAATAAGGTAGGAAGGAAGAAAAGAAGAGAGGGATTAGGAATGCAATAAGGTAGGAAGGAAGAAAAGAAGAGAGGCATTAGGAATGCAATAAGGTAGGAAGGAAGAAAAGAAGTAAGGCACGGCGAGAGAAAAGAAAGAAGAAAGGGAGGGACGGAAGAAGAAAGGGAGGGACGAAAGAAGAAAAGAGGGGCGGAGAGAAGGAAGGCAAGAAAGAAGTTGAACTACGTGTATTTTAATGCCATTCTATACTCATCTTCACCGCGCAAGCTAGGCTAGCCTGGACGGTCTTTGGTGCAAGAGCTATCCAGTTCTATTACCAACAAAACACCAGGCCTTTGTTCACCCTCCCCCCCTTTTGACCACGCAATTGCCAGGCATCAACGTGAGTTAAGAGGAGCAATTGGGTAGAGGCGATGATGGCCCTACGTCTGATGCTTACGGACAGGACCCTAATGACGCCCCGATGACTCCAGGCTATCAGCACCAGCCCCCCTCTCCACGCCTGTGCTCCTTGATTCCCAGCAGGTGATGAAATGTGTATGATGCATGGTGAGGATACTTCTGCCTTTCGATCAAAGATCTTCCAGGCTCCAGTGAAACATCTTAGCGTGGCCTGCATGGGCTGAGGTGCACGAACATAAAGTGGGTGCCACCCAAACGGGACAGAACAAACCGCGGGTTCTGATTCGTTGAAATCACAACACATCTCAGTTTCAACCAATCCAACACTGCAGGTAGCTCCCGTTTGGGTGGTCACTTTGTCGCGCGCCTCAGTTACACCCAGTCCAACACTGCGGGTAGCTCCCGTTTGGGTGGTAACTTTGTCTTGCAACTCAGTTTCAACCAATCCAACACTGCGGGTAGCTCCCGTTTGGGTGGTAACTTTGTCTTGCAACTCAGTTTCAACCAATCCAACACTGCGGGTAGCTCCCGTTTGGGTGGTAACTTTGTCTTGCAACTCAGTTTCAACCAATCCAACACTGCGGGTAGCTCCCGTTTGGGTGGTCACTTTGTCGTGCTCCTCAGCCCTGGAGACAAACAGCGTAGCCAGGAAGATCTTTGTCTCGATTGCCTTTGCTCGATGGTCGCTGCAGAGGAGCAGGGTTCGATGTGTGTGTGTGTGTGTGTGTGTGTGTGTGTGTGTGTGTGTGTGTGTGTATGTGTGTGTGTGTGTGTGTGTGTGTGTGTGTGTGAGGGCGGGTCTGTCTGTCTGTCTGCCGTCCTGCTAGTCTGAGACAGTGTCTGTGACTTCTCCACTCCTGATTCCGATGTTTGTTGCGCAAGAGCAAGAATATTGTCTTTGTGAATATAGAAGAAGGAGTGGGGGGTGCTGTGTCCTTTTTGTGTTTGCCAGACTGTATCGTTGTGCCTGAGACTTTTTCGTTCGAGTGTCACTATCTTTCTGTGTGACTGATCGTTCGTACGTCCGTCTGTCTCTCTTTGTATGTCCCTCTCACAGCACTTTGTCTCCAGCCCCCCCCCCCCTCCCTCCCCCCTCCCCCCTCCCCCCTTCCTTTCTCTTTGCCCCTTTCACTACCTCCACAGACCTTAATCTCATGTTCCCCCTCCTCCACCTTCCGCTACCCCCCCCCCTTACCCACACAAATCCTCGACTAGCCCCCCCCCCTCCCCGTCTTCCTATACTCCCCACATACACCACCCCATGCGTCTACCTCCTCTTTAGTCATCATCGACCGACCAGAAAGATCAAAGACATGATTTGGGCCAAAAAAGCAAAAAAGGCATGCCTTTAGGCTGTGTTCCCACGAAATGACTACACCCTCCTGCAGACGACATACATTCATATCTATGTCTGTGCGTCTGGATCGCTCTTGCCATTTATATGATCGCCCAAGAAGATTTATGACGAAATGGCACAAATGACACACATAGGTCCTCTGGCTGTAGGTATAAATTCGTATGAATGGATAATGGGATTTGTGATTTCTGTCTGGCTGTGGCCAGGCGCTCATATTTTTTTTTTAGTAGTAATGGCTACTTTGGTGCTGTTTTATATACATGCTACAAGAATATTGGTGGAAATACAACATTGATAGATAAGTAACCTACATCGCCTAAGCTTACGCGTCTGGGCAATTTGCCTGATGGAAAGCAGTGACCGCTTGCACATGTACTGTAAGGGGACTTTGTGGCTTTCTCACTAATCGTTTTTCCAAGCGCTGCTGGTGAGACGGTATGGTATTCATGGCGAATTAACACAAGATGAATGTAACGAACAAAAAATTTACTCTTTTTTTTAAATTACACAACCACAGACGCAGACACACACACTGACATACTGACACAAAAAGACATAGACAGACAGACAGACAGACAGACAGACAGACACACGCACACATACACACACACACACGCACACCCACACCCACACACACACACACACACACACACACACACACACTACACACATCCTTCAGTCGAGACACCGCTGTTATGCCTTTTCCGCTTCGTGAGCCATTTAAAAAAAGTAGACACCACTCATTTTCCTCGGCAGTCTGCATCACTTGCCGCCATCTTTTTGTTTTTCATTTCTTGTCAGACAGTGTAATCCGATCGTAGCAATCTTAGTTCCAAAAAGTACCGAGCGGTATTCAATTTCTGACATTCCCCCACACGCCTTTCACAAATACGTGTTCTTAGTTGATCCGCTAGGGCACACACGATGCT
>NC_090250.1:39203626-39211126 GCF_037325665.1 Littorina saxatilis
GTGTGTGTGTCTGTCTGTCTGTCTGTGCGTGTGTGTGTGTGTAGAGCGATTCAGACCAAACTACTGGACCGATCTTTATGAAATTTGACATGAGAGTTCCTGGGAACGATATCCCCGGATATTTTTTTCTTTTTTTCTTGTTTTCTTTGATGACGTCATATCCGGCTTTTTGTAAAAGTTGAGGCGGCACTGTCACACCCTCATTTTTCAATCAAATTGATTGACATTTTTCTTCGACGAAGGCCGGACTTCGGTATTGCATTTCAGCTTGGTGGCTTAAAAATTAATTAATGACTTTGGTCATTTAAAATCTGAAAATTGTAATATTTTTTTTTATATAAAACGATCCAAATTTACGTTCATCTTATTCTACATCATTTCCTGATTCTAAAAACATATAAATATGTTATATTTGGATTAAAAACAAGCTCTGAAAATTAAAAATATAAAAATTATGATCAAAATTAAATTTCAAAAATCGATTTAAAAACAATTTCATCTTATTCCTTGTCGGTTCCTGATTCCAAAAACATATAGATATGATATGTTTGGATTAAAAACACGCTCAGAAAGTTAAAACGAAGAGAGGTACAGAAAAGCGTGCTATGCAGCACAGCGAAACCACTACCGCGCTGAACAGGCTCGTCAGTTTCACTCCGTTATGCACAAGCGGCGGACTAAGGTCATTGTGAAAAAATGCAGTGCGTTCAGTTTCATTCTGTGAGTTCCACAGCTTGACTAAATGTAGTAATTTCGCCTTACGCGACTTGTTATACTCTTCCTCTTGTATGACTACTCGCATAACTCATGGCGTCTGGCATGCATGTTCCACGAGAGACTTAACACTGTGTATACATGTATCAATTACAAACGCGGCTAACTGTCATTAAAACTACATGAATAAAAAAAACAAGTCAAGTAAGGCGAAATTACTACATTTAGTCAAGCTGTGGAACTCACAGAATGAAACTAAACGTAGTCCGCCGCTAGTGCAAAAGGCAGTGAAAGTGACGAGCCTGTTTGGCGCGGTAGCGATTGCGCTGTGCTTCATAGCACGCTTTACTGTACCTCTCTTCGTTTTAACTTTCTGAGCGTGTTTTTAATCCAAACATATCATATCTATATGTTTTTGGAATCAGGAACCGACAAGGAATAAGATGAAATAGTTTTTGAATCGATTTCGGAAATTTAAGTTTGATCATAATTTTTATATTTTTAATTTTCAGAGCTTGTTTTTAATCCAAATATAACATAAATTATGTATATGTTTTTGGAATCAGAAAATTACGAAGAATAAGATGAAATTGTTTTTGGATCGTTTAATAAAAAAAATAATTTTAATTACAAGTTTCTAATGACCAAACTCACTCATTAGCTTTTAAGCCACCAAGCTGAAATGCAATACCGAAGTCCGGCCTTCGTCGAAGATTGCTTTGCCAAAATTTCAATCAATTTAATTGAAAAATGAGGGTGTGACAGTGCCGCCTCAACTTTTACAAAAAGCCGGATATGACGTCATCAAATGTATTTATCGAAAAAAAGAAAACAAATCCGGGGATATTACACCCAGGAACTCTCAAGTCAAATTTCATAAAGATCGGTCCAGTAGTTTGGTCTGAATCGCTCTACACACACACACAGACAAACAGACAGACACACACACACACACACACACACACACACACACACACACACACACACATACACCACGACCCTCGTCTCGATTCCCCCCTCTATGTTAAAACATTTAGTTAAAACTTGACTAAATGTAACAAGAAATGTAAGTTGTTGGAACGTTGTTATTGACAAAACTACGTTACAGTCACAAATATGTTGACCCAACGGTCTTTTAAGTGAACAGACAAACAAATATCACAACAAACTTAGCCTATCTTGATGGAATTCAGTTTTTGCCCACTCGCCGGGAAGCCGAGCGAATGAATGGATGAATGCATGCTATGGTTGTTTTAAATCAAACAACACGATGAAATATTTAACAAAACACAGCTCAAAACAATGTCAAACACTGCCACCTCTTGGCCTTTGAAGTGAACGAAAAATACATAGACACAATAGAAACAGGATGACAAGATCAACAAACAAATTAAATTAATATCAAATTACCTTGGTTAGTTTTCTGTTTTAAAAAGTTGCAGAAGCAGTGAAGAAATACCTTTGTGTCAAGGTGTCCACCAAGCTAAATGACAGAGACATAACATATTTCGTAAAGGATTCGTGCAAGAGTCTGTGCAGTTCGTGCACAACTCCCATTTTCTTTATTTCAGCAATATTGACACAGAAAGACAGAGCATAGACCAAATAGCCTGGACCGCCAACTCGTCACGTGACCCTTCGAGGTTACGACGCTCGACTTTCACAGGGGCGCTTAGCGTCCGGTTTGAAAGACAGTGAAAAGAAAGCACGCTCCAGTTATTTGTAACAATGGGAGGTGACAATGAACTGGATTTTCCAAAACTCCAAACTAAACTTAACAAAACTCATCGAAAAACATGTTCCATATGCACTTTAGCTGAGTTTATTTTAGCATTTTCAGAACTTACCTCGGCAACTTCGTCCATGTTTACAATCGACACCGGATATGACATCCCCCTGATTTCTGAAAGGCCAAGAAGAGCGGGGTAGTAGTTGCGCTGAGAAGGATAGCACGCTTTTCTGTACCTCTCTTCGTTCCTAAATGCGAGGGGCCGCTACCTCGTAATAGAGAGAAAGAGCGGAGAGAGAGCTAGTTGGCGGTCCAGGATAAATGGTCTATGGACAGAGCGAACAAAATAAGAACCAAAGACAAAAACGAAAAAAACACTTTCAGACGAAGAGAATGTAACACGAAAAATAGACAGAGGGCAAAAAAAAGAGAAGACAAAATCCGGACTGGAAGCGGTTCACCTGAGCGAATTTTGTAACAGTGCCAAAAAAACAAGCTCATTTTCAAGGGAACTGTTTTGGAATCACTCGTCGGAACAACTTCTCCTCTGTGAGTTATTGGTCCTGTAGCCAATATCGTAATTTCCAACCCTCGCATTTTTGTTTTTGTGGTTGGTTTTTTTTGTCAATGTCAGAGAGAGAGAGAGAGAGAGAGAGAGAGAGAGAGAGAGAGAGAGAGAGAGAGAGAGAGAGAGAGAGAGGGAGAGGGGGTGAGAGGGGGGGGGAGAGGGGGAGAGAAATAAGAGACAGAGAGAGAGAGAACGACTGAACGAACGTTATTCAGAGAAGGAGAGAGAGCGAAGAGAGAGAGAGAGAGAGAGAGAGAGAGAGAGAGAGAGAGAGAGAGAGAGAGAGAGAGAGAGAGGGTACAGGGCGGGGGGGGGGGGGGGGGGGACCCGCTGACAAGGGGGTGGCATCGTTTTGCATTTTAGACTCGCATCTTTCGAGTGTTTTTCACGAACTGTCTTGCACCCTTGTTCAAGCTCGCCAAAACTGCAAACCCGACCCATGCACATCTTGTGTTTTTACTCATCTCGTGTCACGTGGTACACAGTTTCGAGATTCTTTCCCCCCTGCAATGTCTCCTCCCATTTTGTGTGTTTTTACACGCAGTTCTCCTCGTTCACGTTTTGATTTGACGTGCGCGATTGCACAGAAATGCAACATTTTGTGCGAGACATGGGCAGATGAGAAAACAAATGGATATAGCTGTGTCTGATAAGCCCAGCGCTCGATGGTATATAGCTCAGGGTTATATTGCAAAGCAGAAAATCATTTGGACACGTCATCTTTTGGTGAGGGTTCTGCTCGAACTCCCAAATCAGTATCAGTGCAGCAGCAGCTACAAAACAGCACTTCTTCATACACAAAAATAGAATTTCTCAAAGAAGACTTTTCCTAATTAAAAAAAAATCCCTTATTGAAATAAAAATAATTCTGGGAATGAAATCGTGATAGAGGTGGCGATCGAGTGAAGGGGCTGTGTTTTTGCTTGGGAAATAGTTTGTCATTGACTTCCATCGTCCATTCTTTCTACACATAAAAAACGCTGATAATAAACAATATTTACATTACAGACACCGCCATTTTTTTCTCAACATCGTCCCTGCATATTATCATACGATAATTTTTAAATGCACCAACTGCATAACGAAGGATATACGATGAATACACAAGTTTTTAAACTTGTGCATGATGTATTTTTAGTATACACCACTTCAACACATACCTTTTGATACAGCTATGACGAAGTTGAGGTATTCACTAACTCCGAGCTTTGCGAAGTAGTTCACTTCTTAATTCTGACTGATTGCGCCGGCCGCGTCTGAGGAAGGAGGGTCAGAAACTCCGAGTGAGCAGTTACACTGACTGGAATCATAGACCATTTATCCTGGACCGCCAACTAGCTCTCTCTCCGCTCTTTCTCTCTATTACGAGGTAGCGCCTCTCGCATTTAGGAACCCACGCTTACAAGCCTTTCAGAAATCAGGGGGATGTCATATCCGGTGTCGATTGTAAACATGGACGAAGTTGCCGAGGTAAGTTCTGAAAATGCTAAAATAAACTCAGCTAAAGTGCATATGGAACATGTTTTTCGATGAGTTTTGTGTTTAGTTTGGAGTTTTGGAAAATCCAGTTCATTGTCACCTGCCATTGTCACACATAACTGGAGCGTGCTTTCTTTTCACTGTCTTCGAATCGCTGGCCTTTCAAACCGGACGCTAAGCGCCCCTGAAAGTCGAGCGTCGTAACCTCGAAGGGTCACGTGACGAGTTGGCGGTCCAGGCTATTTGGTCTATGCTGGAATTTAAAACCTTCAAAACATCTGAGAAAATCAGGTCTTAAAAAGGGGAGTCTTAAAGTGGGGAGGGGGTCTACAAAAACGGGGGGGGGGGGAGGGGGGTCCACTGTCTTCGAATAGAGGTAAAGTTACAGACGCTTGGAATAGAACATCTGAGAAAAGCAGGATCTTAAAAAAAGGGGAGTCTTATATTAGGGAGGGGGGTCTACAAAAAAAGGGGGGTGGAGGGTGGGGGATCCACTGTACAATGACGGGGTAAGGGTCTCTCATGTGCATAGGAATTAGCAAGAACTGCGGTTCAGTTTCAGGATTTGTCTGCTTATATCTTTTTGTCCAGCAACTTCTTCGTCTCTCTTGAGATTTATAGACATTGTTTTCAGTATAGTTTTTGCTCGTTGTGTTGGTTTTTGTCAATTCTGATTCCTTGTTCTTTCAATAAAAACACAGAACCACGTTTCAACACATGTATTTCCTCCGGTGTTTCCAAAGAAGAAGAAAAACAACCAGCCAAACCAGCTTATAATAAAATTAAAAAAGGTCTGTAAAGGAGTCGCCCTTGTGTTTCCAACTATGCTTCAGCTCAACACAGAACTCCCTTGCAGTGTACAGGCAGAGAGAACAAAATGATGAATGAGACTTTATAATGATGTATTTCATTGTTACTGACACTGACAGAAAACTATATATCTGTAGATAAGAGAAAGAACGTTGCACATCTACAGAAAGAGAGATTAAACAAGAGCTGAGCATTGTACCCTTGCCGTTTCTGTAAGATTTTCATGAGTTGCCAAATGTATCGCCTTCAGTGGGATGGAGCGGCGTACATCAAAGAAAACGGTGCTCGGGGGCACATCAGAACACAAAAAATACACATGTGCATGTTTGCGAAAACAAATGTTGCTTCGCGCGTGGGTCTCACAGCATAAAATCATCACTGCGAGTGATCTTTATTTTCGGATTTGTTCTTTTTCTTTTTCCTCTCCTTTGATTACATTGTCTCTGTTTGTCTGTCTGTCTGTCTATCTGTCGGTCTGTCTCTCTGTCTGTCTTGTTCTTGTTCGTGTCACAAGTTGTTCTTGTTATTGTTCTTTTTCTTTTTGCTCTTCTTTGATTACATTGTCTCTGTTTGTCTGTCTGTCTGCCTATCTGTCGGTCTGTCTCTCTGTCTGCCTCGTCTTGTTCTTGTTCGTGTTGTTCTTGTTATTGTTCTTTTTCTTTTTGCTCTTCTTTGATTACATTGTCTCTGTTTGTCTGTCTGTCTGCCTATCTGTCGGTCTGTCTCTCTGTCTGCCTCGTCTTGTTCTTGTTCGTGTTGTTCTTGTTATTGTTCTTTTTCTTTTTGCTCTTCTTTGATTACATTGTCTCTGTTTGTCTGTCTGTCTGCCTATCTGTCGGTCTGTCTCTCTGTCTGCCTCGTCTTGTTCTTGTTCGTGTTGTTCTTGTTATTGTTCTTTTTCTTTTTGCTCTTCTTTGATTACATTGTCTCTGTTTGTCTGTCTGTCTGCCTATCTGTCGGTCTGTCTCTCTGTCTGCCTCGTCTTGTTCTTGTTCGTGTTGTTCTTGTTATTGTTCTTTTTCTTGTTGCTCTTCTTTTCTTATTCTTGTTCTTCTTGTTGTTGCTCTTGTTCAAGATTGCTCTTGTTCTTCTTGTTGTTGCTCTTGTTCAAGATTGCTCTTGTTCTTCTTGTTTTTAACGTTCTTGTGCTTGATCTTGTTGTTGTTGTTCATGTTCTTGTTTTTGTCCTGCTTCTTCTCTTGGCACCTTGTCATCAGAGAAAATCCCATGCGATAAGCCGGACTGAAGGCTAAGATTTAAGGCAGTACTGTTACATTATAGACAATTCTCCGTGACAAGTATCGAAAAACTGCAACTAAATTATCCAGTGTGGAAGGAAAACATGGCCTATTGATAAACACTGTGCATCCAACACAAACACTAACTCCGCCAAGATGGAGTGAAACAATTCCCATAGAGTCTGAAGCTAACGAGGAAAGCACGCAACTGTTTTGTCTTCGCGGAACATTCCCCAATACCCCCCTTGCCTTTTTCCACTTTTCCACGCTCCTAAAGAGGGCCCCTTGCCGGGTTTATGATTTCATGGGTGGAAGGCGGAATTCTTCCAGACATTTCAAAAGCTCCGCACGTGTACACAGAAAGCACACTGACGTTGTGCGTGAAGGGGTTTCACTGATGTGGTTCGACGTTTGAGTGTTTGTGTTGCTTCTGTCTTTGGCTTTTAGCTCGTTCTTTTCTCTTTTGGGGGGCGGTAAGGAGAATAATGAAGGGGGGGGGGGGGGGGGTTGGGGGTTGGGGGTTCTGTGTTCAGTTTATGCAATCAGGAATGTTAGACGCAATAACCAACTGTCCTGGTTGCACCTGCTTGTGAGTTACTGCATATTTATTGTTTCGTTTTCTCCCGTGCTGCTGTTGTCTGCAGTACTGTTGTGTGTTTGTTTATCAGAGACTATGTTGGCTGGTTTCTTGGTGCCTTTGTTGGTGATTTGCGTACTGGCCTAGTACGTACTCAAACGTCCTACCCATGCGGTTGTTATCTTTTTATATTTAGTCAAGTTTTGACTAAATATTTTAACATCGAGGGGAAATCGAAACGAGGGTCGTGGTGTATGTGCGTATGTGTGTGCGTGCGTGCGTGCGTGTGTGTGTGTGTGTGTGTAGAGCGATTCAGACTAAACTACTGGACCGATCTTTATGAAATTTGACATGAGAGTTCCTGGGTATGAAATCCCCGAACGTT
>NC_090250.1:39216126-39231126 GCF_037325665.1 Littorina saxatilis
ATCATTGGGGTGGTTTACAGTGTACATCCTTGTCCCGACGTCAGTGTTCGCATTGTCCGTTAGATCTGTGTAATGCAAATTACACTGTTCTCCAAAATGTCAAGATGAGAACAAAAGTTCCGAATCACACCCACAGCATCGATACGATATCCGAACCGAATAGCTTTGCTGTTAACCGAGGTAGTATTTTGTCACATCCCGGAGTGCAGACACTTCGTGTAGCGCATGAATTTTCTCCTGTCGACGGGTGACCCAAGTCGAAGCTTGTCGAGGTACTCCTGTTCTTCTCGTAGCATGTGGCGAGCTGCTTGCTTGACCATCCAGTACGTGCCTGGACTGTTGTCGGTGCTACAATCGGTGACCAACACGAAATCGTCAGTTTCACACAGCAATGATTGTCTGTCATCTGTGTTGTCACGAACCACTCTTCAAAAAAAGTTATTCCTGTGCACATTTTTCACTGCACGCACAGCTGATCGGTCCTTCAGTTCCGACACCTACCCCTTTATGGCCGACAGACTGTAACCTAGGTCAGATGCCTTTTTCTCTGATATATCCTGCGTTTTTGTACCTTCTCTATTCAGAGACTTTGTTATTGATAGCCAGGTATCCAAAACAGACACGCCACGTGACTCAGTGGCCCGTGGCGACAAACACACATCGAGCGAGTTTTGGCGTCAACTAAGGTGACTCGAGTCGAACCGGAGGTCGCAAAAACTCGGTCCGGTACGACTGGAGTGACGTCACCGGTTAACCAACTTTCAACCTTGCTTCCTGCGTAGGGTCTCTCCAGTTCCAAGATGGCTGCCAAGGCGAGGTGAGAAACTTCTGCAAATATTTTTTGACAAAGTTACGGATTGTGAGAAGACATTTGTTGTAAATCACTTAGCCTTTCAAAAATTAAGGATACTGGGTTGGATACTGTCTTGGTTTTAATGCATTTTATTTTAGCAGTGATGTTTATTTTGGGAAGAAATGAGGTCAACAGGAGTTTGGGTGCGATTTCGGCTCAAATGTACTTTAGCGCCCTGAACTTTTACCCGGCTGTTTTGCGCTCGATTTTTCACGCTCACTTCTTCATTGACGTTCGAATCGATAGTTCGATGTTTTGGCATTACGTTCACATCAACAATAAAACAGTACTGCTTGTTCATCATCGTCGTCCATCAACTCTCCACAACAGTAAATCCGTAACGCGCTTGTCGCCATCTTGTTGCAAGGGACGCGACTGGACACAACCCAACAGCGTTTCCGCGAAGAAAAAAACCAGACATGCGCAGTGACCCTACCGTACCTCAACCCTGTTCCTCGCGAAAACTCGCTCTATGTCAGCCTCACCCTGTCTATTGTTATCACGCTCCATGAGCTTGTTGTCAGCAGCGCGTGCGACACGTTCAAGAGAGAGAGAGAGAGAGAGAGAGAGAGAGGGAGAGAGAGAATGCTGCACAGTTAAAGAAGACAAGACAGATAGGGAAAAAAAGAAACGGACAGGCCAAAGAGGGACAAAGACAGAAACGGAACGACATTGGAACAGGGATGTGAGATTGAGAAAGAAATAGGTACAAACATACACAGACAAATACCCACACCGACAACGGTAAAACACACTTTTCAAAATAACATCAACAGATACCATTCAGACATTTTTGCCCTGAAAAAAAGTCAATAGCACCCTCCCACACGGCAAGTAAACAGCGTGCCAGCAAGATGACAGCGTCTTCAAGAACGACACAAAAACTCCCAAAAAGCTAAGAAATAGCTAAGGCCGTTACAACTGACTGCCTGTCGCTCAAAAACCAAGATGATGCGGCGAAGGACGGGGAGGAATCGAAGGAACGGGGAAGGAAGGAGGGAGGAAATGGGAGAGTCCGTGGAGGTCCCGGAGATGGGGGTAGGGGTGGGGCGAGCTACCCCCCTGAGTGCTTGCACATGTAATGGCATCCTAGTCAGATGACGCATACGCCAATTTAGCGATCTGATTTTCGATTTGGCCCCTTACTGTCTTGGCGTGTTTATTTTCTCCCCTCCGATCGCCTCATCTTTGCCTCTCATCTTGGGACTTGGCATTCTGTCATTTTCATATCGCCTTGTATGCTGTGGTAGAGGCGGAGGAAGCGTTTTGGGTGGTATAGCGAACGAGGGTTTACTGTCTTGTCCATGTCTGTTGTGTGTTACACTCGTATGATGGCATACCAACGCCAAAAGTGATTTTTGTCATTGTTATTGATATTTATGAATAAAACTGCAGATCTACCAAAAAATATACTTTATAAAAAGAAAAATTGTAACTTTTAATGCTGGAAATGCCAAAAAAACTTACATTGGTCACAAAACTTGTAGTTAATGTAATCAATAATTACCGAGAACATTGCTAATTAATGGATAACTTGCAACTGACGACTTTTTGAGCTAATGTGTCATTCAAAGAGAGTGGTATCGTTAGTTCAAGAATATTGTTTTGTAAATATCACTGATTTGTAAAGACAGCCGTTTTCTTTGCAATAAACGGTCTGAGTTATCTCTTCTCTACCACAGCTGACATTTTTAAGAGTTGTAATTGTCCTCGTACAGTATTCGTAATTGTGCGCTTTTCTTTAAAACTGTCATTTGTGGCGCCAGTATACAGTCGTATTGGTTTCGGATTGGTGTTGCCGAAGGTGTTTGGTTTGCCTGTAAAAAAACACACAAGAACATCGTCCCCGTCAGTTTTCTGACAATCGACCAGACACTTAGATCACGTTTTGTATACCCTCGTGATTATACTGTCAAACTTTGTGGGAAGTTTCTCGACACTTTTTAAATTAACTTTTTGGAAGTGATGCATGACTGTTGGCTGTATCTGATGCATTTAAAGCTAACTCTTTTTTTTTTTTAAAGGAAAGTTGAAAATTCTGGATGTAACTGCATGATTGGCGGACATGTATTGATTGGTCCATATAAAAGTGTGTCAGATTCTGATGATGTGTTGGCACATGCCTGGCTTTAAGAAAAAGGACATTTTGGTGATAGTGTTGGCAGACACGTCTGTGTGTATGTCTGCCTGTCAGACTGTTTGCTTGCCTGCATGTCTGTCTGCCTGTATGACAGTTTGTGTACATTTGTTGCTGGTAATGGTTGTTGATGTTGTTGTTGTTGTTGCCGCCACTTCTGCTCACGCTGCTGTAGGTGTCATGTCATTATGGCGAAAGTTAAACGTTTATATATGACACAATTTCTATTGCACTGATATCTTTCCTGATTGTAAATATGTTCTTAACGCACGTCGATCATTAAACAGGAAGATGAAAGATATCCCCACGTCCCGTACAGACCATTCTGTGTTGGAAGAGTATAACAGTCAAAACTGAATCAGAAAATCATTGGTGCTGGTTTTTTTTGTGTGCTTTACTTCGGTTCAAGTTTCTTACTACGCTTTCATTCCAAGGAAGGAATAAGAGAAAGGAGATCATGGGAAGGGAACTCACGAGTTGAGATTATCTTGTTTTTGACAAAACCAGACATTAGGCGGAGAGGACATGGTGAGGAGAAGGGGTACAGCCAAACACGCTAATTATCAAAAAGAAAAAGAAAGAAAAGAGGATTGGCAACGCCCAAGAGACAATCAGGCTGGAGGCTACTGACTCCCAATCGTAAACACGCAGGACGGTAATAAAACAAAAGACACCCTGTTGGACTCAGGCTAATTACCACCCGACACACGTTGTTCAAAGAGCTATAGGGACTGTTTAAAGGGTCATAGGGGCAGAACATACCAGCAGGATTTCATTTCTGAATCAGTCCCCATTTGCCACAGCTGTGAAAACAAACAAAAAACAAAGGAAAAGAAGCAAAAACTGATGTCCATTTCATTGTTACCCATGGTACTGAGACACCAGCTCTTATTTCAGAGTGCGACTACCAGTTATATTCACGAGTATTCCCTTTCGGGCGAACAGCAGTTACTTCCTCCATGCGTCAAATGATGCTGTTACAACGCCATTGGAATTGTCTGCCTTGCTCTGTTGTGAATGTCACATCAAATTCTTCGTCTTTGAAATCTGTAGGACACAACAGGCGACTTGGACTCCTTAACTACACAGACAGCTTGTATACTGGGTACTATATAAATATGAGTCAATCAGAAGACATTCTTTTCAACTGAGCCGTACACGCTCTATCAATTTTCAAAAACCTTTGTTCGGACAAAAATCGCTCGAAAGATGGCTGGAAGTTGGTTGTAAATCATGCGTCAACCACAAAAAGACTGTGTCAATTAACCACAGCAAAGAAGCATACCGACCATGTGACCTGGTCAACTAGAGAAAAGAAACAAACAGTATAAATGCGTCAAACACACAGAAGAAACAAACTGTGTGGTTATGTCAACCACTTAACAGAAACAAACTGTACGACAGTAACAACAAATCATCAACAAAAACAAAACTGTATGACTGTTTAAACCATAGAAAAGAAACAAACCGTATGGATGTGTCAACCATGCACACAAAAGAAACAAACTGTATGACTGTGTCAACCACACAAAATTAACCAACTCTATGGCTTTGTCCTCCAGACGTTGATGCAGTCTGTCAGTGAGGCTCTGTGTGTTCTCGTTGTCTTCGTTCGCTCTGGATCAACAGGTTTGATTGACTGAAAGTGTGGATAGAGTTTATTGGAGCAACTTTTTGACTGTTACAACGTCATGATTTTGTTCCAGTCGCTCCCAACGTGCAGCGTTGGTTTCTTGCAGTGGAAAAAAATGTTTAACGTGCAGTACTCAAAGGTTACTCGTGTACCGAACAGACACACTGACAGATGGACTGATCAACAGGCAGACAGGAAGACAAACATACAGGAATATATGGGTTTTGAGGCAGAAATAAAGCAAAAAAAGGGTGACCAAAGAAACAAGTGCATAAGTGATAGGAACACATCAATGCAGTGTTTCTTTCGAGGTGAGTTAGTTTCTTCTTCTTCTTCTTCTTCTTCTTCTTCTTTTTTCTTCTTTTTCTGCTTCTTCTTCTTCTTCTTCTTCTTCTTCTTCTTCTTCTTCTTCTTCTTCTTCTTCTTCTTCTTCTTCTTCTTCTTCTTCTTCTTCTTCTTCTTCTTCTTCTTCTTCTTCTTCTTCTTCTTCTTCTTCTTCTTCTTCTTTTTCTTCTTCTTCTTTTTCTTCTTCAAAAGGCTACATCAAAGTGCTATATTCTTATACACAAAGACATACAGGTAAATGCACACACAAAAGAAGACATAATAAAACAAGACATAAAATGCTGTGGTAAGGTTTCGTTTTTTGGCAATTAACCTTGCGACATCAAGTTTGCCTTTGGCGTTATTGACAAAACATCAAAGCAAGACGATTTTCGTCTCGGATGAATTCACATCCTCAATTAAGTCTTCTATAAATGCAACCATTATTCACAGCTATTCACGTTTAATCAAAATAACAAGCAAACAAGCAAAGGAAACTCGTCAGCTACACAGAATAACACGTACACGTGCGACAAAAACTCAAATCCTACCTCTAGAGGATTTTGTCTTCATGCAAGCAACAAAGAAAGAAAACCTCTCGAGGGAGTTTGCCTGCATGAAGGCAACCAAAAGAAAAGGGATTTTGCCTTCACGAAGGCAACAGAAAGAAAACCTTTTGCAACAGCAATCCATTCAAATGAAACTAATTAGTCCGGAGCCTCTGATCCCACTCCAAACACCATTTGCAGTTTGCAAACACAAGACTCGCTGATGGCTGACGACTGGCTGTTTTAAGAAAGCGGGCTCATCTTGTCGAGCAAATGCCTCCTGCTTCCAGCCGATAATGGGCGAGGAATATCACCAATAAAACCCATTACACGCTTGTTTGCCAACCATCACTCTGAATGAAGCGCGCATCATTGAAAAATCTTTCCGATACCGTAATGCTCCTTTCGTCGTTGAGACCGAAGAAACAAAAATCGTTGAATTAAAAAATATGGGGGAAGACAACAGGAGGATATCCTTTTTTTCTATTACTCTGTCTCTCTGTCTCTGTATCTGGATATAGATTATCTTTCTCTCTTTCTCTCTCTTTCTTTCTTTCTTACTTTCGTCCGTTCTTTTTTTCTTGTTCTATCTCTTCCTCTTTATCTATGTCATGGTCTCTCCCTTTATTTCTCTCTCTCTCTCTGTCTTAATTCTTTCTTTCTTGCTTCCTTTCTTACTGTCTTTCTTTCTTTCTTCCATTATTTCTTCCCCCCCCTCTCTCTCTCTCTCTCTCTCTCTCTCTCTCTCTCTTTCTCTCTCTCTCTCTCTCTCTTTCTCTCTCTAGCTCTTTCCCTGTCTCTCGCTCGCTCTCACTGTGTCTCTCGCCCTCTCTTTCTCTCTCTCTCTCTCTCGCTCTCTCTCTCTCTCGCTCTCTCTCTCTCTCTCTCCTCTCTCTTCTCTCTCTCTCTCTCTCTCTCTCTCTCTCTCTCTCTCTCTCTCTCTCTCTCTCTCTCTCTCTCTCTCTCTCTCTCTCTCTCTCTCTTAGTTAAATAACGTGTAATGTATGTTTTAATCTGTAGTGTTGTGCGATTATTATGTTGTACCTTTTTTGCACCTGATGAGTTACATTATTTGCAACGTTAACCATTTGTTCACACTCCTTCATAAGGGGCTATGGCCTATTGAATAAATTATCTGCGTCTGCGTCTCTCTCTCTCTCTTTCTCTCTCTCTCTCTCTCTCTCTCTCTCTCTCCCCCCCTCTCTCTCTCTCTCTCTCTCTCTCTCTCTCTCTCTCCCTCTCTCTCTCTCTTCTCTCTCATCACGGCTGGATGAGAGCTAAACGAGTCATAATTATATGTCCCAGTTTCTAACCCACCTGCTCCCACTTTCTCCTGACCGGTGTTTTAACCATAAAATGTGTTTGACGTTCTCAGCCTGCTAGTGTTAGCTACTGTTTTTTTCTGTCTTCCTTCTAATGCATTTTTATTCAGGCAAACTCCCACTCCAATCCACTCATCCCTCCATCCCGCCCCTTTTCTATCTCCATCTCAAACCTCATCCCACTCTCCCTTAAAGTTTCTTTCAGCGGGAAAAAAGGCAGGAATTTTGTGCATCGCTGGCGCAATTCACATCAAGCGTGATAACAGGGTTGTGTGCAATTAGAGAGAATTACCCCCCTTTCCTCTTCGCCATATTCCATTTCAGTATGCCTGGAAGACAGATTCCTGTCCATTTTTTCCCAATGGAGGAACTTGGGTGGCACTAGGGGAATCTTTTCTCCGTTTGAAAGAGTCTCTATATCGAAGATTCGCGTCTTTGAAGTATTCCCCGTTGGTATCTACTTTGTAACTTTGTCTGATGTGAAGCCACCTCATCTTTGACACCAGGGACATAATTGCTGGGGTTTTCTCGCGTTTTTTTTAATATTATTGAATGTCATGTTTTTGTGTGCGGTTTTCTTAATAGAAATTGAGCTGTACAATATAAGTCAGCGTAAAGTCTTCCATAATAACACAAGTTAAAAAAGAAAAAACACACGTCAAAACAGGATGATTTCTAAGTGAGCGCATGTGCGCTCGTTTTTACAAACGCAAATAATTCTGATTTGGGAACAGAAAGAATCTGCAAGGACAAAACGTCAAGACCGAGCGAGGAGTCACACAATTTCTTCAACATGGAAACTTTGAAAAATAACAGCAAATTCTGACGACATTGACTCGCGGACACAAGCCAAATCCCAGGACGAGGCACGGGGACTGTGGGAGGGACCGGGCTAAGTGGCGACAGTGCCAGAAGGGTTCTAAAAGCGGCCACCGCCACGCGGCTTACAACACGGGGCGTAATGGCCACCAAGTTTGCAGGGCGTGTGAGGTCAGATTGGATTTGTCAAGCCCGCCACCCCCGGGCTAATGGCTCCCTCCTGCAGCTCTCTGGGGAAGGGGGGCCTTGGGTTTTCCTCGTCGTCGTTGGGAGGAAGTCCTGACTGGAAAATGGCTAACGAAGTGTAGGGATCGGTGATTGGTGAGGCAGTCAGCTAGTTTAGACGGTTTGTGTTTTGTGGCGGTAGTGGCGGGTGTTGATACTGTCATGGAGGAATAGTCTGAGGGGAGAAGTTATGCTTGTACTTGTTGTGTACTGAGTAGGGCTGACACAGGCAAGGGTTTTGTAGCCGATGCATGACTCCAATCAACAAGGGTCAGGTTGGTTGTGCCTTAGGTTGGTCAGTACTGGTGCTGAGTTGAGCGGAATAGGGGTCGTTGATGCCATGGGTTTTTTGTATGCCAGGTACAGGGGTAAGGACAAAGGTGGTACTAGGTCTACAGCACACAGCGGTAACAGACACCAAGTTTGCAGGGCGAGTGAGGTCAGGTTGGATTTGTCAGGCCCGCCACCCCCGGGCTAATGGCTCCCTCCTAGCAGTTCTCTGGGGAAGGCAGGCCTTGAGTTTTCCTCCGTCGTCGTTTGGTGGTCGTTGGGATGTAGTCCTGACTTGACAATGCCTAACGAAGAGAACAGATCGGTGATTGGTGAGGTAGTCAGCTGGTTTAGACGTTTTGTGTGTGTTAGTGTGTACTCTCTCTCTCTCTCTCTCTCTCTCTCTCTCTCTCTCTCTCTCTCTCTCTCTCTCTCTCTCTCTCTCTCTCTCTCTCTCTCTCTCTCGTGTATCTATGACGTTATTGTCAAGGAGGAGCAGTGGAAGGGCAGAAGTTATGTTTGTCCTTGTGTGCTTAGCACGACTGACACAGGCAGGGGTTCTGTAGCCGATGACTGTTATAACCAGCCAAGGGCACGTTGGTTGGTACCAAGGCTGGTACTGGTGTTGATGTGAGAATAGGGGAAGCAGCATTATAACTTCAGAATGGAAAAACTCCTAATAAAGTCAGAACATTTGCTCTGCTAATCATCGTTTTAAAAAAATAGACAATCAATGGCAACCTTTTGCTTCCGTCACCACCATGGGCTGAGCGACAGCCAACACATTGCAAGCTAACTCACTCGCTAGTGATATTATGATGTGGTTGGATAACCCTATTGCCAAGCGATGTGGTTCCACCTTTTGGTTGTTATTGATGTAACCATGCCTTCGTCTTTAAACGAATGTGTCCGGTCAACCAAGAAACTGAGTCAAACCTATTCCAGAAAATAAATGATGCTCAAGATTTCAGTTAGCATCGCATTACAGCCTGAGCATTTGTCAGCTGATTCAGTTTTCGTCCTTTGTGTAGATTGGTTGAATCACGGTAATGTTATACATCAATTCCTCTCGCAACGGACAGAATGATGGTTTTGTGGCTTTGGTATTGCTCATGACAATTATGATCGATTCTCCATTCGAGCTGCGGAGAAGCGCTATATACATGTTCATTATTATTATTTTATTATTGTTACACGGATCTTCTGGAAAACGATTTATAAAATCTTTAAGTGGTTTTTTGGAATTAAAGTTTTTCTTCAAATGCTCAATAGTCCATCATGACACCATTCTGCTCAGTGTTGATGCTGTTGTCAATGGTTGTAAATACGAAATAATTATATTTCCAGCAGAAGACGTGTGCGTTGAAGAAGAAAAACATAATATAAGCGAAGGCTGCATTTATGTGTTACCTTTGCCTTTTTTGTTCATGAACGCAAGTTTTCTTTCTTTAGGGACATTTCTATGTCCTCCCCAGCTTCACCAGAGAAAGAGCCGTGAAAACAGATTTTACTGACTTTAGAAAGGAACGAGAGCAAGTGAACGAAACGATTTGCCTCAAGCCATTCGGAAAAGAAAAATAACAGGAAATCACAAAAAGGAAATTCCCTCACGGTATGAGGTCAAGAAAATTACAAAGCAGAAAATTGCATAACTCATCATGTTAAAAGCTGCAGGCAGGTTGATTTTTTTCTTAAACTTCCCCCGTCCTAATGTATCGTCACAGAGCTCGTCACCAGACACCAAATTCAACGCTTTTTCGCCCCCGAGGAAAGTCAATGCAATTCTGGGTCCTGCGCTCCTCTATGAGAATGCAATTACATCGTGCCAAAGCTTTTCCAGGAAGGGAATTGAATCCATGTCTTCCATTCCAGCGGGTCATTTTCCCCTTGTAATGAGAGAGGGCCCGAAAAAAACGTCACCCCTGCAGCAGTGTAGGAATCGAGTGTTGAAAAGGCTTGTACTCCTTTCAGTGTGGTCCCTCTTATGCATCTGTCTGTCTGTCTGTTTGTCTGTGTGTTTGTCTGCCTGTCTGTCTGTTTGTCTGTCTGTCTGTCTGTCTGTCTGTCTGTGTGTTTGTCTGCCTGTCTGTCTGTTTGTATGTGTCAGTCTGTCTGTCTATCTCTTTATCTGTCTGTCTTTCTATCTGTCTGTTTGTATGTATGAATGTATGTATGTTTGTATGTATGTATGGCTCTCTCTATGGCTCTTGTTGTCTGTCTGTCTGTCTGTCTGTCTGTCTGTCTCTCTCTCTCTCTCTCTCTCTCTCTCTCTCTCTCTCTCTCTCTCTCTCTCTCTCTCCTTCACTCCTGGCTACATCATTTTCAGTTTTCTGAGCGAGAGGGTAGTTGGAGAAAGTTTCAACATTCGATGGCTTCCGTTCCAAGAGCGATAAAGTGCCTCTCTTTTGGACGTCTTAGGTTCTGGAGTGATGATTGCGTAACATTGTCCTTTCGTGTAGCTTCGGGGGTCACTTTTCTGTGGCCGGCTGGACGAAATGCAGGGTTCTGGCAGGATTGATACCTCTTAACATCTCCTCCCGCGGGACAATTTTCCCCCTCCCATCGTCTTCGATTAGCTTGCTTTCTCGAAACACCAATCCCTCGGGTAGCTGTTGGGATGGGATCTGGACGAAGCGGCTTTGCCTTTGAGCCGTCTCTCCTCCCTGTTTTTCTAATGTTGTCTTTTTTGTGTGTCGAGATGCATTTGCGGCAAACCATTACTGCACATGAACGAGGAACTGTTCGTTGAGGGAAGGAGCTTGATGAAAATCTTTGATGCAGCTCTGGTGAAAACATTTGACACTCTGCTGCAAGTTTTATATGAAAGGGTTCTCTCCTTCTATGAGAGACCTTGCGGGAACAGGACGTATTTTCTTTGTCATGTTAACCAAATTGTGGAGTTTGCTTTTCGTCGGCTTCGCCGGCTCAGTATTACCTTTCCTCCGTTATTTTCCTTTTCGTTTTCTTTCTGTGATGTGGTAGGAAGGAAGTTCATACATTGCCAAGCGTGTTTTTATTCATCACCAACTGCTGTGCAGTTGTTGTGGTGCAAGCTTGCACGATGTGCCTACAGAGTGAGCACTGCCTCAAACAATTCGGTACAAAACACAAAAGTGAAGTTGTTACGTACTTCTTTGAGACACGATTTATATATCGCTTTTCAAGCTTAGACTTCTGCCAAGTTTTTGCTTTTTTATTTACATGAGCAACTTGACTTTCCGTCTCATTTCATGCCAAGTTTGTTTTTCCTCTCTGTAGTTTACTACTTCAAGCTTTCAACTTTGAGCTAATTTATAATCCACCGACACAGGGAAATACATACTTCTCCGGAGGGCGGGAACGTTATTAAAAAAACCCGAAGAGGTCGTTGAACAATAGCTGTATTCCTCAATCACCTTTTCATTTTGCTGGACTTCGAATATGACTTTTGCGAGGAACACGCACGCACGCAAGTGCAGCACACGCATAAACGCGCGCGCGCGCACTCACACACACACACACACACACACACACACACACACACACACACACGCACGCACACACAAACGCACACACACACATACACACACGCGCGCGCGCGCACACACACATACATACACACACACACACACACACACACACACACACACACACACACATATATATATATATCCCATGACCTCCCTTCTTTGAGGGCCCCAAAGGGTTTAAAATCGTGATCGTGATTGGCGTTTTTTGACCTTTCTGTGACCGTGATTGCCGAAATTTCCATTTCTGTGATCGTGATGGGACTTTGCCCGTGATCCGTGATGACAAAAAAAATCAAGTCTCGTGATCGTGATCGTCATTTGTTTTCGTGATCGTGATGGGCATTATTGCAAAGCATTTTATTTTCAATGTACATTTTTCACAGCTGTATCACTCTATGATCCTCTATTCGTCAAGGAGCCAATACCGATTGAAGGGAAGCAACAACACATTCACAAAAAAGAGATCCAATCAGAAGGCAAATTGCAAAAGTCTGTCAAACTTCATCCAATGGAAGGGCTTCGTGCAAAAGTTTTGAGTGTATTCAGTCAAATTCGAATTCGAAGATCAAAAATGGCGTGCAGCGGTACTGTCATCGAACTTCTGTTACATTTTGTGGATTCAAGCCAGACCAAAGCAGGCGGCGAGAATGCCTTCCTTGGTGGAAAGGTCAGGCTACGGGTCGGTCTTTCCGAAGACGAAATACCAAGGTATGTTGATCTATGTTGCTCTATGACTGTTCTGAATGTAGGCAAAGATCTTGAAATTTGTTCAAGATCTTTGAGTTTGAGTGAGATCATTGACATTGTCGACATTGCCACGTCCGGCTGTCACTCGCTCAGTGTGACCTCGACTGGCTCGATATCGAGAGTCTGCGTGTAGCCAAAACCGAAACTAGAAGTAGAAATGTGTTTTTCATCTCAGCAACGTGGACACGCTTGGCATATATTCTAATTCTAGTAATTGTCGCTTCTTTGCATTAAGCTTGGATTTATTTTAGCGCCTGTAAACTTTAATATCAACAATGGGTTAAATTCAGAAACAATGGCGGGGAGACGTGCCAGTTTGGGTCACTTGATCCTCATGAGTCATGTCAAACTCAAAGACGATCAAAGTCATGTTCGTTGGGGATTTTGTCAGGCATGCTACTTTTCCGGTATTAATTGCCGGAAATCCGATAAAGCCGCCGTTTTCAAAATCCGGTAAAGTCAAATTTATTCCGGTGAAGTTGAAAAATTTCCGCAAAAACGATCCGGCGTGTGAATATCGCGCAACGCGACCGGGCGCCGGTCTCAATGAAGCCAGCGCACAGTAGTGTTGTTTTCATCAGTTTGGAGGTGTGTTGAATGGTGGTGGGGGGAGGCTAAAATGGGATTTTTAACAAGATCACAACACCATTACAGCCCTGAAAATGATGCCCAGAATGCACCAGATTGCACCGATTTTAACCGTTTTTTGAAAAAAAATCCGGGGGAGCATGCCCCCGGACCCCCCTAGTTGGCTCGCCTGCTTCGCAGGCTCAGGCTTGTGGCTTCGCCACTGGCACTGCGCGCTTCTTTCAGGTAAAACCATTTTTGGCATGTAGCATTCCTGTTTGTGTTTCAAAGCCATGAAACCAAGCGATGGTGTACCTCAAATTTAATGGCAAAGTTGAAAATAAAGAACCCATCACACATACATGTACTTTGATTTCAATCCACGCAATAGTTTTTGAGAAAATGGGTTTACAAGATTTAGCTCTGGAAATGTGAAATTGTGCAAGTATATATTCATCCTTGTGAGTCAGGGTGTGGGAGTTGAATGTGTATGAGTGGAGAGAGAGAGAGAGAGAGAGAGAGAGAGAGAGAGAGAGAGAGAGAGAGAGAGAGAGAGAGAGAGAGAGAGAGAGAGAGAGAGAGAGAGAGAACAATGAAAACAACATTCTTGTTACTGATTACAAATCATGATATGTATTTCTATGTGTGTATGAAAGAGAATTAAACTGAAATATAATAATAATAAAGTGCAACAGTTCTCACTTTGTGTTGAATAAACAATAGATCCAGAGGAGCGAATTACTGTGTGGTTGTGTTTGCTTCAAGTTGACACGTGCTTTCTGTACATGCAACTTTTACCGTGACCGTGATTTGCCACTGGTGTTCGTGATCGTGAAAACAAAAATCAAGGTAACTGTGATCGTGAAAGCTAAAATTTCCCTTCCCGTGATCGTGATGATACCCCCCCTTTGGGGCCCTCTTCTTTGTCTCTGTTACTTCAGTATGGGTATATATGTTGTATTTTTATAGCTCAATAAATACATCATGGACTCCAAAAAATATATGATAGTGCAGATTCCGATTTGGGCAAAGGACTACTTTCCTCCCGACCTTTGACCTCGCGCCGAACAATGTGACACATTTGTATGAAGTTCTAAAATCGTATTGCACGGCTCAGAAAACCATATCAGTTGCACGCAAAAATGAATCTCAGAACTGATCTGATGTATGAGATGCAATAAGCAAAAGTTCCTTTCATTATGAAAGCAATGCAGGTCGAAAAAAACGAACATTCAACTTACAAGATAACCAGATGCTAGCGAACCAAAACAAAAACACGAGTACCCTCCCCTTGCATCGTTAGCAGACGACTTTTGAGAATCTGTCGGTAGTGTGTTTTGGTGTGCGCCTTCAGCTATCAAACATCGGCTGTTTCACGTGTTTTGCGAGCAAGTCTACTCTTTTGCCTGGCTCTGCAGTAAGTCCACATATTTTTCCGTAATCCAGTCATATTCCTTCAAAATGCAATCAATCGGCGGTGACAGACGTGTCGGTCGCGTTTTCCTCACACCCATACCAGTTTAAGTTCATCCATGCAAACAGACTCGCAAAACAGTTTATCACGTAGATACATTTCAAATAGGGAGCAAATGGTTAAATCTAAACCTACATATTTGTTCCCTAAAATTTGCTTCTCTGTCAATAAGCCTAATTACACACGTTCGAGAAAAACAACGTGGAATCGATTCTGAATCGAGTAAGCCAAATGGGTCCCAAACCCGTTTCGCCCGTTCTGCCGACCTGAAACGCAAAACAAAAGAATTGTGCGCTTCAACTAAATTAATAATTTTCTATTCGACTTCATTACTTTCTTGCAACTTATGAACCTTTACTTAAAGCTTTTAAATGGTCTGAAAGTAGTGTTACCGCGTACTTATCGATGCACTCATTCGTTTTATTTTTTCAGCGACGGTCACTTAGTTTAAGGTTGCAAAAGGGCTAAGTCTCGCTGGCAACAGTTTTACCCTGCACAGATCGCAACAGTGCCGCTAGTAGTCTACACTTGATGGTAGAATGGGATATACAGATTACAACGCTCGTGGTTTT
>NC_090250.1:39233626-39236126 GCF_037325665.1 Littorina saxatilis
TTTAGGAGATGGCACGTTGAAACCTGTGAAGAAACCGATTGTTTGTACAGGATTATGCTGTGGAGTGTTATGAAATTGTAATGACACTCTAGATCTCTCTTTTTCTGTTTGTTGTGCTTGTGTGAACTTTCTTGACCTATTTTGTTCTGTTCTGTTCTGTTCTGCTCTATTCGGTTCTCTTCTGTTCTTTTCTCATCTCTTCTCTTCTCTTCTCCCTCGTTTCGTGTCTTCTTTCCACAAAGAACAATAAACATTGTTCGTCCTGGAGCATTAATTCTTTACCGTAACTACACATAGATATGTTATATTTGTAACAAAGCTTTTAGCACAAACATGTTTTTTGTTTCATAAAACATAACAAGCACAACAAAACCCTAAACAAAGGGAAGAAAAAACAGAAACTAATAGACTCTACACCACACACACGTAACGAAATGATTCAAAGCGAGCGGGAAAAATGCAAACTTTCCACTAGACCCCTCTCCCATGGATACAATGAACTACGACCTGTGTGTGACGTTTTCAAGAGCACGCCTAATTGGTTTTAGTTTTGCATTGTTCGGTTTTAGTTTCGAATTTCAAGATGAAAGCACAAAAAGTCCGATTCGCTCTCCACTGAACAGCGTTGACAATGAGAAGACATTTAACGTTAACCAGTCTATTTTATCTAAACTGTGGACAGAACTTCTTTCTGACGCTCTCCGCACCCTCTTGTTAAACAGTAACGCCAATTAAGTGTAATTCAATTTTTGCTTCAAACACTTGAGAGTAAATCGTCAGGCATGATTTTGAATAAACGAGCCTTTACCAGGGGCAAGGGGTTACATACTTGTGTCTTGATAATGTTGGTTTGTCGAGACTTGTCACTGCATGAATATGAGGTTGTGTTTTTTAAACTTACACTGTGTACGTGTACAGAACCCGGCGAAAGAAACGCAACTCATTCGCGCCCACTGTTGCAAATGATTTTTCGTCATTTTCAAATTGTCGTAAAATATGAACCAGATAATGTACATCAAAACGGAAGACAGATTCGTGGATGATATTGTACTGGCTGTACGATTAGTGATATTATTTAATCGTTTTATTGTTTTATTTTTTCATAAACTGTGCTATACAGGGTAGGGGTCAAGCGAGTCGTGATTGCAGGCGAACGTGTCACTTTGACATGCTACAAAAATCGTAAAAACGCATATTTTTCAACCAGGTAAAGACAGTTGTGGAGGAAATTCATTTCTCAACATGATCATATAATTTGAGTTATTCACAAAACCGTAACATAGTTAGACAAATGAACATAAATCACTTAGACGGTGTTAAAAAGGGTTGTTTGGGATAAGCAAAAAGGCATGACTGTCGCAACACTGAAGTGTCTGTTAGTGAAGCTGGGAGCATACCCTTCATCCTCGTTCGTTCCAGTCTGATAGAGTTGGTTCACAGTGAACAATATGAGTTTAGTACCCTAAACATACATGTCTTGAATAAATGTTGATGATTATTTTAGTTACGTGAGTCTCCTCTTTCGTTCCCATTCACCCCCCCCCCCCCCACACACACACACACACACACATTTTGTTTGGTCTACAGACCTCAAAACTGCCGCTTTTCAACTTCTTGCCTGTGTTATTGTTGGCTTCCCCTCGAGTAGCTTTCCTTGCTTCTCTGTCTTTGTCGTTTGTTGGTTTGCGCAGTGCAGTTGTTTTGTCAGTTATTCTCCTCTTTATCTGTTTTATCGTCTTTCTTCTTTTTTTGTGTGTGTGTACTTTTGTGTTTTTCAGTGTGCCTGAAGAAGACCCTTAGGTCGAAACGTCGCTGTTATTCGTTCCGTGTTCGTCATTTTAACGTGAGTACATTGCTTTTTGGTCTCTTTATTTTTAGTTACTTAATTAGAAAGTATTTACATACATAAGACTCTTTAACGAGAGCGGAAAAGAGAAGGGGGAGTGGCCATAAGACAAAAAGTGTTAAATAGTCCGTTTCGTGTGCTTGTGCGACTAATACATATTTCCCTTTGTAATTCTTGGCCAGACACAGTTTGGCTGGTATATATGAGTTAGGGAAAGGCATTGGGGTAAGGGTTAGGGAACCTCAAATTAGCAAGTTTTACCTGATGATATGGCAAATAGGCTTACAGAAACGTTGTAAATACTCTTGCTTCATTGAACTTGTTAAACTCTCTGTCATTGTTGGACTTTCTGCCTCAAATACGAAAACAAAAGAGGAAGAAAAAGAAGAAGAGGCAGAAGAAGAAGTTGAGAGGGAATATCGAAGAAGACTATCGTGAGAGAAAAAACACACAGACAAAGCAAATGGCAGACATACGAGAGAAGATATCACGTAATAGTGTAATGCACACCAGTTTACAAGAAGACACAAACTAGTGAGCGAGTACAGAAACAAACAGGGAAAGACACCGATACAGAACAATGACCGAGCTAAGAGAACGGGAAAGTCTCATTCACTCTCGGCCCCAGTACCACAGCTCAGCGGCAGGTCAAGT
>NC_090250.1:39238626-39256126 GCF_037325665.1 Littorina saxatilis
GATGGCTGTTAGGTCGAGAAACGGTCTTCTAAGAACGCTGGCGATAGGAGAGAGCGGGCTTCAGTGGGGTTTCGTTGCCTCGTAAAGTCTGCGCCCAATGACTTCATTCCAGTCTAATAGCGTCATCGTGGACGGCGAATTGGAGAGGAAAAATTACACCGCGTTTTTATTAACAAGGGACTTTTGCAGCCGGTCGCCTAGCTGCAGGGTTTTTGTCTTATCTCACTGTCGTCACAATGTTTTGCAGGACATAGTGAAGGAAAAAAGGGATAAGACGAGGATAAGAAAAGGAAGCGGCATTAGAGGGATGGAGCCAGGGCTTTGTAACTTCTGACTGTCTTTTTTTCCACTGGCTTTTTTTGTGGTTGTAATTGTTCGTTTTCCTCTTGTAACTTTGCTAGCAGGCAAAAACTCGCAAAGCGAGGAAAGTCTCCCAAAACATAGGACAACTATCAGTTCCCGAGAGAGAGAGAGAGAGAGAGAGAGAGAGAGAGAGAGAGAGAGAGAGAGAGAGAGAGTGTGTGTCTGTGTGTGTCTGTGTGGTTTTGTGTTTGTGTGTGTGTGTGTGTGTGTATGGTTTTGTGTTGGTGTGTGTGTGGTTGTGTGTGTGGTTGTGTGTGTGTATGTGTGTGTGTGTGGTGTGTGTGTGTGGTTGTGTGTGTGAGTCTCTCTCTCTCTCTCTCTCTCTCTCTCTCTCTCTCTCTCATACACACATACACACACACACACACACACACGCGCGCGCCTGAAACACAAAGGCGCCCGTACACACGTACACAGTTCCCTTATCTCAGTCTTGCTTCGTTCTCTACCTCTATCCATATTTGCCTCTCTGGCCCTGTCTCTTGATCCCTCCCTCTATCCGTCCTTAATTCTCTTTTTGATAAATACATCTGTACAGGTTTTGTGTCTGTCTACAGATCAGCCCATCCATTCACACTACAGGCTGGTCATCCATTGGACAAATCTATATAGAATGTCACGCAACAAATCAGTTTGTGGTCTCCATACCCAAGGAGCATCGAAAAACAAAATCTACCCAAACCTTAACACCAAAACCTTAACCCCAAAACCAATGCACCATACACTTTCCCATAAGAAGCCAGTTAAACAAAACTTGAGTCAGCCATAGAAGATTCCCGTTAATCAAATCATTACCAGAAGCCTTGATCATGCACGCTATAGTCCAGTAATGCAGCTATTGTGTTGGGAATGAAAGCACAGCGCCGTGTCCAACCCCACAACAAGCACTGTTGATGGAAGCGACCCATACAACGCTGTTCCCTCCAGCGTCTGTACGACACATAAAAGGCTTGGACTGATTCCCAGAAAACCTCCTGGGGGGCTGGGCGATTGTCGCAGGGCATACAGCACTATCCTCTTTCAAACACCAGACATGCAAGTCACGTCGTCTAGGGGGGGATAGTTTTCATCCTCGCAGACGGAATCTCCTGTCGGTTGTGTTTTGTCGCCAGCGGTCAGTCCCTTGACCAAATTATTCCGCGCACACTTTTGCTTGCCTTATCGATTTGCACCATAGCCTCAGGGGATGACGACTTTCTCTCCCTAAAAAAAAAGAAGAAAAAATAGTCCGAAGAAGGCGGACGTCTGAAGCCGGAGTCTGCAGGCAGAAATCTCTTGCTGTTCGCGAAGTACTGAGGGCCAATAGGTCCTGGAGGGAGGGCGTCTGGGGTCTGATGCCAGGACACTCGGCTGTTCGCTGGGTACGATGGAAATGAAGGTCTTCGCCGGAGACTTGTCTAGACATCTTAGCCGCGTCTCTTTAGAGCCTGGTAATTGAAGTTTGCGGGTTCTGGTCCTATTCGCAACTTAATAGGTATTGGGCTGTGACACTGATGACCGCCCGGACTTGAGGATTCTGGAGACAAAGCGTTCCCCTAATGACCGAGACCGATTACGCACTGATGGTCTACGTTCTGCCAAAGTAAATGTACGCTGCCGTTTCTTCTATGTCTTCTTTGATTCCTGGTAGCCGGGGCACAGATCGAGATTCTCTGGCTGTTTTCGTCTGGAAAGGAGTGATCTATATTGTGCTCAGTCACAATTAGTTACCTTACGGGATGGGATATTTGCATACCGTTAGCGGGAACAAACATTTCTTGTCTACCATCTCTTTTGATAGGTTCTCCTTTACAGTCCCTCCGCCAATGTTTTGGATAATATGCTAAGTGCCTTTCGATGTCATCAGTTTCTGTAGCTTTCTCTTAAGTCTCCTGGTTGGCATCCGCAGAATGAAATGTGATTTTCTTGCGCGTCCTGCTCTATCTTGTTGCTTTGGGGTGACCTTTGTGGCAGTCTGGGCAATGTGCCAAAACTGAATGACCATCTCCCATCTACATTTGTCTTACTTGTAATATTTATATGTCACATTTTATTGGTGTTAAGGCGTCTGCGGTACCGACGGATGATCTGATGACTAGTAAAGTGTTTGATTTGATAGCTCCCCTTTTTCCGCCCAGCTCTTCTGTTTTTCCACTTCTTATAGTTTATTTTCTTTATCTTCTCTTTACTCATACTTCAGCTTCTGACCCTTGCTTATCCCATCTCATCAAAGCGAACGATAATCACTCATGTAACTTTCCCATCTCAGCCTTCGTCATTTTTATTATGCGACAGTGGCGCCAATAAGATTATCTGACAAACGGGAAAATCATAATCGTTCCTAGGAAGCATTAGCGTACCCAAAACAACAAATCAATTCCTACACCTCGTCTCCACATCGTGTTTAATCCCAGAAGCCTTCTCGACACCTTGTCTTGGAAGATAGCGGGACGAGGATGGTGGGGGGGGGGGGGGTAACTGACCGTCGCGCAAGGGAAAAAAGGTCAGTGGCAGCCAACGGGACCATCAGTCATCAGCTCAAGTAATCAGTGGTTAAACGTCCCACACTAACTGTATTTTCAAACAAGCAACATTGTGAAAGCCCAGCTCAAACCAAGCAATAAGTATCGCAAAGTGCGGTTGGGTATTCATCGTCTCTGGGGTGTGAATTACACGTGACATAAGCATTGAAATGACAATATCAGTTTTCCTCTGAACGAAAAAGGCCAACACAGGCAAAAAACATGCAAAAAGTTCTCTGACTCCAATACACACACACACAAAAAAAAGCCATAGCATACGAAAAGAGGGGCGCGATAAAAAAAACAATTGTGACTCACCGCCTCTAACTGAGTGGTTTTTTCTCTACAAGATCAAGAGTAGACCCTAAAAAAAAGGTAAAATCATTTTGCAACAGTTTATAGTGATCAATCCCCACAATCCCACTGAAATCCCCGGTAAATCCACAGTCTAACCGCAACAGAAACACAAGCCAAACTTTCAGCTTCAACCAAGGATAAAAGCAGTCCAGCCGCATAAGACACATTATCAAAACGTCCAGCTTAGACCAACCAAAGGTGAAAGATTACGATCCATCATTTTGCTGTAGTCACTGGTCATCCTCATTCCTAATCTACTCCTCTGCTTGTCCACCGTTCAGCATCAGATCGTTCGATAGCCTAGCCAAAGCTGATTCACAGCGGTCAACAAAATTACGATCCATCATCTCGCCACCAACAACAAATGGCCCCCATAGAACCTCTTGCCTTCAGACCCCGACGCCTCTCAGTCGACGGTCCACAAGCCCAGGGCAGCAGAAAGCGCGATGCAAAAGCGATGAGTATTTATGAGAACCGTCCCCACCGCTGGGAGCGATTAACCGGGGCGTGGACAAAGGACGGCCGTTTCGTTCTCTCAGATGGATGCCTCCAAGTTGTCAAAAGCTTTATGCAGGTCCAAGGAAGCGCAAGAAGTCCCTTTCCTTCTGAAGAAGTTGGGGAATTCTTTTTTCCTGTGGAGCGAAACAAAAACTAAGATTTGTGGCGTCCAGGCAGGTGGCAGATATAAAGTGGTTTTTATAGTACCATGGCAGAGAGAGTTTGTGTATGCATGCATTGCGATAGTGTAAAGCTAGTCGTGTCGGGGAAGTTGTCGCTAATTGAAATCCTGGAGAGATCAAGTCATGCGGATTAGCTAGAAGAGAAAGGGATCCGATTTTCCGCTACTAACCCCGAAGAAATATGACTGTGACAGTATACTGGCCGTTTGTCATTTCCTCTTTTCAGTCAGGGTCACACGGCGCCTCTCTCTGCCTCTCTGTCGCGCTACCTTTCTGTCTCTGTCTCTGTATCTATGTCTCTTTTTCTGTCTCCCTCTTTGTCTCTCTCCTTTTTTCTCTCTCTCTCTCTCTCTCTCTCTCTCTCTCTCTCTCTCTCGTTTACTTTGTTTATTTGTCATGTTGCTTTACTTGTTTATCTTTTATAAGACATTTGTATTAGAAGTAAGGACCGGTTGTAAGAAAAGGCGTCGCCTTAAACCTCTATCCTTGAAAAATAAAGTTCCATCATCTCTCTTTCTCTCTCTCTCCCCCCTCTCTCTATCTCTCCCCCTCTCTCTCTTTCTCTCTCTCTCTCTCTCTCTCTTTCTCTATCTTTCTCACTCTCTCTCTCTCTCTCTCTCTCTATCTTTCTCTCTCTCACTCTCTTTCTTTCTCTCTCTCTCTTTCTCTCTCTGTCTCTCTCTCTCTCTGTCTCTCGCTCACTCACTCTCTGTCTCTCTCACTCTCTTTCTTTCTTTCTCTCTCTCACCCTCACTCTCTCTTTGTCTCTCTCTCTCTCTCCCTCTCTCTCTCTCTCTCTCTCTACCCCCCTCGTCTCCCCCCATATTCTCAATTCACCTCGTAACTAGATTGTCCACACCAGTTTGCCCCGTGATGCCGGTTTTGAAATGGACTGATATTAAACTTGGCGTCTTCGGGAATTAACCTCTAATGACTTCTCCCTGCACAGTGGTGGGCACTTCTTGAAGTTTGAAATGTCAGTTGGAAAATTGACCTGTCACATAACCATTGGCTTCCTTCCCCCTGCTTCTATCAGACCAAATGACTGTCTGACCCCCCCTGTCTCTGAAAACTTGATCGTTTCGTGGGGTTTAGGCCGAGAAGTCAGGTCTTTGCCAACAAACTGTCTCGAAGTTTTCCGTTTTCTGATCGACAATTTCCGATATCTCTTTCTGATGGCTCTGAAGGGGAAATGATGATTCTAGTGGGATGCACTTTCTGCGTTGATGAGTTAACATTTCCAGAAGAAAATAGCTAGAATGATCAACGTTCCCGTTTTGGTTTCAATGGCGTGTAACATCTTGTCAGAACGACGTCTACGAAATAAACCGCGAGAGCAAAATACTTAGGTCAATTCCACCATTTCAAATCAGTTGACCAAGACCCTTTTACGATAGTCACGCGGTTTCTCGCCAAAAACGAGATGTTCGCAAGATCCGAATGGCGTCTCGAGTAATACCAAGAGAGCTATTGTCTCGGTACCGCAGACATTCCGGTAAAGACTCGCCTGTGCCCGTGTTAACCCGTGGGTCCAATTTCCACATAGTGTCGTAGAGGACATTCTCTAGACTTCCCTGGTTATTTCTAATACTAAAGAGATTTACGGACGCCTATGGTGATGCCATTGTGTCTGACCGAGAGGCAACACTTTGGGAGCAAAGGGTGAACTAGTGCACCGAATATTATAGTCTTCAATGTAATTGTATATTTGCAAATACAGAAATCGTACTGTCAACAGATGCACGTTGTACTTTAATACTTAAACAGATTACTGATTTTGCATCGTACGATTTGTACGCGTGATAAAAGACCAAGGTGTTACTGTTAGGCAAAACATGAACATTGTCTGTTGGTTAAACAAGATCGTATTCAATTGGTATCATGCCATAAACAATATATGGCTTTCATGATTACTAACTCGCACATAATGCTTATTTTAAGCAATCCTAGTAAGTACATAGCAGTGCTTAGCATGATGGCGGACAACATAGAATTACACATTGTTTGTTTGTGTTGTATTGTGACCTCACACTTGATCAAGTTTTCTGCGCGGGACCGTTTCTCGCCGAAATCAAAACCATACGCAATTGTTACCAGCAAATGCAGTAAAAACCCGTTAAGCATACATTTAAGATTATTGCCATGAGCTTCTTTGTCACGATAACGTCTTTATATCCATTTTTGTATCTCGGCAGTATGGTCGATATGCAGGAAGTCGGGTTGCACGGGTTTAAGCGCATTAACCAAACAAAAAATACGAACACAAAAGTAAAAGCGATGAATGGAGTTGAGAGGAAAGTTTATGCATTTTGTGAATGATGAAAGTGAGGTTAAATAGCCACAATGATGCAGTTCTAGTTCCGATGCGCGAGGCAGGCCGCCATATAACGTAATACTTCGCTATGACATTTACAGCTGGAGGATTTGCGAAAATCCGTTCGAAGATGGTTAACTGTGTAGTGACAGACCCAAGAAATGTCGAATTTCTTTCAGCATGTGTATCTACTTCTTTTACTTTTTATTCTTTCTTTTTTTTCTTATTCTTGATCTTGTTGTTCCTTAAATTCTTCTTGACCAGCATCGTCGTCGTTGTTGTCATTAATGCTGTTGTCGTTGTATTTTTGTGTGTGTTGTTGTTGTTGTTGTTGTTGTTGACGTTTTAACACCTTTCTTTTCTTTAGTTGTTGTTGGTTTTGGTGTTGATGGCGGCGGTGGTGGTGATGCAGCTGCTGTCATGGTTGCTGTTGGTGTGTTGTTTCTTCTTCTTCTTCTTCTTCTTCTTCTTCTTCTTCTTCTTCTTCTTCTTCTTCTTCTTCTTCTTCTTCTTCTTCTTCTTCTTCTTCTTCTTCTTCTTCTTCTTCTTCTTCTTCTTCTTCTTCTTCTTCACCCGTAGCACACACATTTCTGCCTTCCTTGTTTGTTTGTTTGTTTGTTTGCTTAACGCCCAGCCGACCACGAAGGGCCATATCAGGGCGGTGCTGTTTTGACATATAACGTGCGCCACACACAAGACAGAAGTCGCAGCACAGGCTTCATGTCTCACCCAGTCACATTATTCTGACACCGGACCAACCAGTCCTAGCACTAACCCCATAATGCCAGACGCCAGGCGGAGCAGCCACTAGATTGCCAATTTTAAAGTCTTAGGTATGACCCGGCCGGGGTTCGAACCCACGACCTCCCGATCACGGGGCGGACGCCTTACCACTAGGCCAACCGTCTAATATAGGTCTATGGTAATATTTATTGATTGGCTAGTTATTATGACTATCGGTAAAACACTATCAAAACAACCAGCAACATCATCCGCTCGCAACCTGCAACACCCTTCTTGACAAGTGCCCTATTGAATGTGATCGAAAAGAGGGTTGTAATCTAAAAAAGGAACCGAAGAACATGATCAGTAAACCGGAAGGAAACACGCGGAATGTCACGCCATGACGCGGTATAGGCCCTTCCTAAGAGCCAGACATGCTGCGGTATAAAGCCTCTTAGGAAGGCAGAAATGTGTGTGCTTGTCTTCTTCTTCTTCTTCTTCTTCTTCTTCTTCTTCTTCTTCTTCTTCTTCTTCTTCTTCTTCTTCTTCTTCTTCTTCTTCTTCTTCGTCTTCGTCTTCGTCTTCGTCTTCGTCTTTTCGAGGTCGTCCGAGTCGTCGTTTTCGTCTTTATCATTGTTGTCACTTTAGTCGTCGTCGTTGTTGTCGCCAACGGCAATCTTCCTTTACTTTCGTTCGACTTTAAGGGTTGGCCGGTACCGATTACCTTACGTTGATCTACATGATCTCGACGTCGAAGGGAAAACTCTTCAGGAAGTATATCATTATAAGAGATGCGACACTGATTACAATTTTGTTTTTAAGCACACAAGACGTGTCTCTTTGACCTTTTCTTTCGAAGTGAAATCTCTGACGTTAAAAACCAAACAATTAGGTTCATTACGACGTCAAAAAGGGAATAATTGCATAACGACGACGAATGACAACGAATTTCGAGAAGGACATTTGTCTCGGTTACTTGAACATATCGGCAGTAGCAAATTAATCGTAAGGTCACCGCCAGACTGCATGTGTCGGTATCGGATATAATTAAAACCTTGAAATATTTACACTATTTGAACTTTTCATGAGCCTATGTGCATTTGGTGCATGGAAATTGGCATTTTCTGGCCTTAAAGGTGGTTGTGAATGGCTTTCTTATTGCATCTTTAAATGCATTTCTTCACACAAAAGAATACCGACTTTTTTTTTTCATCGGACGCTTTTGACATTAAGCGACATTTTCTCGGTGCACGCAACACATCAAGGAATACGTAACAGCGTTTTTATTAAAATATGAATATGTTATTTAAGGTTGATTTTTTGAGCTTTCGTGAACCTGCGGTCAAATATGTATAGAACCTGTGCAAGTCGTTGCCAAAGAGATATGTTGATGTCCCGAACAAAGGAAATGCTTGCAAATTGAGTGACAAATATGCTTTTAAATACTGCATTTACAATTCACGATGAGCTTAGCCCGCATTGCAAATGCATTTGGCTGTCAGAGAGACAGACTTATGACCAGAATAAAGGAAAGACAAATCAAGTAACAAAATGTCTTTAAATGAAACAATTGCATATCATGACGGGCGTATATAGCACGTGGATTAGAACTATGCCCTATTCAGAGTGTTGCTTTTTGGTGAAAACGACGTTTTGTTATTTTACATATTCATAAAATGTACATTCATAATGTATGAAAAAAGCACCTACGGATTACAGTGGTGTCCTTCATGCAACATTTCAACTAGTGATACATATGCAAATGGCGAACAGTCGTGTTATTACAGAATGCTTACAATACAAAAACTGAAGTCAGTTTAACACGAAGGTGTCGTTTAAATAACCTTTGAATAAAGTTTGCTGCACAGGAATTAATATACAATTATAATCATATAGTGTGTATTGAGGATAATTATTGTAACGGTTTTTCTAGTAAGGTTCTAAATATGCCCATGTTTCCCATCCAGACTGCACGTATCACTTCGAACACGCACATTACGAACATTGCTGCTCAGAAGTTCATGATATCCCTACCATTAATTGAAACAGCCGGTGCAAATCCACTTCTCAGTAATTAGTATCCAAATCAAATGACCAGAGTGTCTGTAGCCGGAAGGTTTCGCTGGCTGTATGTGACCAATAATTCGATCACAACCAGAAAAGGACCGCAGCAAATATAAACTACCAATACCATAAACAAACCCTGTCCTGGCGACCAACCCTGGAACACGACTACCTGTCCAAAACGACCACGCCAAAGCATCCCCGGCGAGTTTATATGTTTGCAATATTCACCTTTCCATAACGACTACCTGTCCAAAACGACCACGCCAAAGCATCCCCGGCGAGTTTATATGTTTGCATTATTCACCTTTCCATAACGACTACCTGTCCAAAACGACCACGCCAAAGCATCCCCGGCGAGTTTATATGTTTGCATTATTCACCTTTCCATAACAACCACCTGTCGATAACGACCTGTTTTAGTCGGTCTCTGTGGCCGTTATAGACATGTTCGACTGTGGATCCCTGCTGGAACGTTTGACAGCAGGTGCTAGGTAACCACTGTAGTTTTACTACTTCCCAAGGCTCTGTACATGTAGCCAGAAGGTTCTATTGTATGTTTGACCAATGATAACATCACCAGAAAGAGGATCGCAGCAAGAATAAATAAGAGACAGCAGGCCCGGGTCGATGCCTTTAACTAATTAATGCGGCTGCTCCTATAGCTAATCACTGCAGGTTTACTACCGCCACAGACTCTTTAGCCCGCGGAAGGTTTCGACGTATGTTTGACCAATGATAACATCAACAGAAAGAGCGCCGCAGCAAATGTGTTTGACTAAAGGCAGAGGCTGACCCCAGCTCCGCACTGCCGAGCGCCCTGTTTGAGACGCAGTAAGTCTACGTGCTGAAATATCGAAATGATGGTTTGTTCCTGTGAGCGGGGGACCCAAACAAACACTGGTCAAGCCTCTAGCTGGCATTGAGTCGTTGGTCAGGTATGCGTCCCTCCCTCCCTCATCCCATGTAGACACTGTCGTTTGCTTAGACTCGATTTGCTCGCTGGACATGTGTGTTTGTCAAGGCTGTGTACATTGAGTAGATTTGATAGGCTTGGCTTGAAGCTTTCGCTCGTCTAGCTGAAGCTTATTACGCTCTTGTCAGGTTGGGTTTGAAAGAAGGAGCGTTTTGCTGACGCTGGTTGAAAACAGTTACTGGTGTTTTTTGATGTGTGTTTTGTCAGTTTGGTTGTTGTGGTTGGTTGGCTGGTCACTTGCATCTTTGTTGTTGTAGTTGTAGTTGTAGTTGTTGTTGTGGCTGCCTAAATGGCGGGGTAAAAACGGTCATACATGTAAAAATCCACTCGTGCAAAAACACGAGTGTACGTGGGTGTTTCAGCCCACGAACGCAGAAGAAGAAGAAGAAGAAGTTGTTGTTGTTGTTGTTGTTGTTGTTGTTGTTGTTGTTGTTGTTGTTGTTGTTGTTGTTGTTGTTTTAGTTTTTTTGTTGTTGCTGTTGAATACCATAATGAGAACATTCTGGCTTTACTTTTTCACTGACGCTGTGACAAAGTTTCGAAATCCCCCCCCATCTCTCTCTCTCTCTCTCTCTCTCTCTCTCTCTCTCTCTCTCTCTCTCTCTCTCTCTCTCTTTCTCTCTCTCTCTCTCTCGCTCTCTCTCTCTATCTATCTCTCTGTCCCTCTGTCGCGCTACCTTTCTGTCTGTCTGTCTGTCTGTCTGTCTGTCTGTCTGTCTCTCTGTCTCTCTCTCTCTCTCTCTCTCTCTCTCTCTCTCTCTCTCTCTCTCTCTCTCTCTTTCTCTTATCTTTCTCTCGCTTGCTTGTTTGTTGTCTACGAACACTGTTCAGGGTAGAACAGGCTTCCTTATCAAAGAAAGGAAAGCTACAAACACATTTTTCATCTCTTCAAACCTATATTAGTGGAGCCGTTGCTGTCGTCTTACCAACACCTTAGCCAAGGATCGAGGAGGAGGAAAAACGTAAATAAACAATCATATTTTTGCACGAATTAAAAATGTGTTTGTTAGATTTAGACATAATCGTTTGCACAATGCATTTCATACGGCGTAATCTGGGCCAGACACAAACCATTGGAATTTTTTTTTTCTTTCATGTTCTCTGACAAGACAGTCGTGCGGGAAAAAACGGGGACTCACATTCACATTCGGATGATGCATGATATTCATTTGAAAAACGATGATAAACAATCTCGCTGAAAACAGCATATTGATTAAAAAATGATGAACGAGCGAACAATCTAGCCATCACATGAAAGGAAGAAAGCGAAGCATGGTCCATCCATCTTCCCCCCTCTCATCCAATTTTAGCAATCCAGTTTGACAAGAAGGCCCCTCCCCCAAGGTTTGGAATCCAATTTGGTAAATGAAATCGTTGGAACTATGTGAGCAGAGAACAAAAACCTGGACTGGAATGCGTCCTTCAATCAGAATGCAAATGATTATGACGCTCTGCGCGCAGCGGGTTGCGAGGAGATTCGGTTTTCCTGTGTGCTGCAACTTCGTTAGATACACTCTCGTTGAACAAGCTCTTCTGAATTCTGCTTTTTTGCTCTCCAGACACTCCATTTTAATGGGCAAAACGACAAAAACGAGCAAAAACAAGAATTCAGCAACGGGGGAAAACTGAGCTGGAATTTGTCACATCCACAAGCGTATGGCGTTTGGCTCGCCAAGGGTCAAAGCTTTAACTCTCTAGTGTCTCCCAAGCTGCTCGATAGGTTTGGATTGATGGGAAAACAAACAATTCCCAAATTTAAAAAAAAATTGAGTTAGGCTGAGTTGCATCTTCCAGATAGAAGATAACTCTTCAGATGTTTTCTGATGCAAATGTTTTTTATTCGTATAACTGGCAAAGGAATATTTATTTTCAAAAAGCAAATACAATTAAGCTGGACAAAGATATGTCTTGTAACGCTTTGGATGTTTTCTCATGCATGGATTTTCCAGTATTTCGCAAACCTGTCTCTTCAGAATCAATAACAATAAAATCTGTGATAAAAGTTTCGTTTAGTCTGATCACTTAACATTATATATAGCCTCTATGGTTTACGATTCAGTTTCGACAAATGCATTGTTCAAGAAAAAATAAATTATTACTGAAGAAAACCCTTTGGTAACGAGGTCTTATGCCTTTGTAATATGTAACAGCCCATAACGTGAAACAAGTCGCGTAAGGCGAAAATACAATATTTAGTCAAGTAGCTGTCGAACTCACAGAATGAAACTGAACGCAATGCCATTTTTCAGCAAGACCGTATACTCGTAGCATCGTCAGTCCACCGCTCATGGCAAAGGCAGTGAAATTGACAAGAAGAGCGGGGTAGTAGTTGCGCTAAGAAGGATAGCACGCTTTTCTGTACCTCTCTTTGTTTTAACTTTCTGAGCGTGTTTTTAATCCAAACATATCATATCTATATGTTTTTGGAATCAGGAACCGACAAGGAATAAGATGAAAGTGTTTTTAAATTGATTTGGACAATTTAATGTTGATAATAATTTTTATATATTTAATTTTCAGAGCTTGTTTTTAATCCGAATATAACATATTTATATGTTTTTGGAATCAGCAAATGATGGAAAATAAGATAAACGTAAATTTGGATCGTTTTATAAATTTTTATTTTTTTTTACAATTTTCAGATTTTTAATGACCAAAGTCATTAATTAATTTTTAAGCCACCAAGCTGAAATGCAATACCGAACCCCGGGCTTCGTCGAAGATTACTTGACCAAAATTTCAACCAATTTGGTTGAAAAATGAGGGCGTGACAGTGCCGCCTCAACTTTCACGAAAAGCCGGATATGACGTCATCAAAGACATTTGTCAAATTTCATAAAGATCGGTCCAGTAGTTTAGTCTGAATCGCTCTACACACACACACACACACACACACACACACACGCACGCACACACACACGCACATACACCACGACCCTCGTTTCGATTCCCCCTCGATGTTAAAATATTTAGTCAAAACTTGACTAAATATAAAAAGATTGCAGGCACTTCCCGAAGCCATCCCTAAATTCACAATCCGAAGAAATATGAAGCAGAAAAAAGTAAACCAAAAAGTGACCCTCGTAACTTCGATCAACAGATCTGGAATATAAAAAAAAAATGTTCCGTTTTCCGTCTTTTTGTAATCTTTCTGCACAACAATTTTGAAGAAAAATTAACAGTAACAAAACTTATACTTAACTTAAAATGGTGGTGTATATCTTCCGCTCTCCAACCAGACAGTACAGATGATTTCTCTACGCAAAACGGCAGGTTACAAATTAAATGAACCTCCAATATCTTCCAAACCTCTCATACCCCCCTTGAAAATGAATAACACACAGTGGCAATTATAAAATAAAATAGTTATAGCCGGACTGGATTCTGTCCTTCAGTCAGCATGAAACCTCGTTATGACACTCAAAGCTCAGCAGGATTACGAAGCGAACTCTCCAGAGTCTCAACTGCCACGCTCCCCACAATCACTCTCGAAGAAGAAACAATAAAAACAGAAATAAAACTAGTACCCCGCTGCTGGCTCGCATAATCATAAAAACTGGACTGGAATGCGTCCTTCAATCAGAACGCAATGCTTACGACGGTTACCGCACAGCGTGTTAGGAGTCGAGCTCTCTGGTGTCCTCCCAAACGATCCTTCCCCAGGCTTCGTGGAGCGAGGGGCGAATTACCCAATTCCTAGCAGATTCTATTGACACTGTTAATTACCTCGCATGAGCAGTTCCAGAGCACGGTCCGATGGCGGGCCAATCCCCGGATGGAAACGAGGGGCAGAGAACTCTGGATCGCCCTGGGGGGGAGGCAACCGCTTCGGAAATATCGACGACGGTTTGTTCTTTTCGCCCCATGTGGAGAAGTTTGATTGCCCGGGTCTGCGTTTTTGCTGTAATTCGTTTTGAGATGAGCTTTGGAGCCTCGCGAAGAGGGGTTCGGGGAATAAGATGGTGGATGTGTGATGTATGCTTTACTGCGTGAGGATTTGTGCTTGTTTGTTATTTTGAACTCATGGCAAGGGATTCTTACCTCCCTTCCTTTAGAAGGACTACGACCTTTGTGTCCTTTCTTGGTCTGTTCGTATTAAAATAAGTGTCTTCTTTATTTCTTCTATGGCCTTCTTCTTCTCCATGTTCATTGATGTCATCTTCTTCTTCCTCTTCCTCCTCCTCCTCCTTCTGCTGTTTCTTCTTCATCATCTTGGAAATGAAATGCCCTCTTCCAGGGAATGCGCACGGGCCCTTCCTTATCGGCCGCACTGAAGCCTATTCGTCTGTTTTCTGAAGCGACTACAGATCTTCAATGCGATTTTTGAGACTGCCCTTGTATGACTGAGACGCTTTTTGTTCTAGCCTGCAGCTGTAGCATTGACAGACAGAAAAGTTATAAACTGCGGCCCGTACTGGACAGCCGGGTGGTCAAACCCAGAACCACTCAAACTCTAGAGCGATGTAGGCCCTACTTTCACGGCCATGCCTCGTTTCTTGGCGTGCGTGTGGTCATTTTACCTCAAAATACCACAGTGGTCAACATTGAACATTGCTAATAGCGACAGAACTTGCAAGAAAACTTGAAACCATGCACACTCTAGAACAGAGTTGATAATTATGAAATTCTTCAATGTGGCTGTTGATATATTATGTTCCTTTGGTTTTCGGTATGTAGACATAGACAAACCCAGATCGAGGCTTGTGGTCGTCGCGCTCAAGTGTGGAGCACGGACGTTACGATGTTTGGTAATGTATCTGAAATACATTGAATACAAGTCATCCAACAAACTTACACACGTGTTTGAGATTGTGAGCGTGCTTTACTAGCTCTTTTAACAGTGGCATCTTGACGAATACAAGGACACTCCTCCGAGTGAATAACGTCTTGTAGACAAGGTTAGATCTGTCCAGACTTGTGCATGGAGTAAGCGCATCTTCCACTTGGACACATACCAAAACATCTATAGCCTAGATGCTTGATGTGCAAGATGTGTTGGTTTTGTTGCGGTTGTTGTTGTTGGTGGTGGTGGTGGTGGTGGTGTTGTTTTTGTTGTTCTTGTTGTTCTTGTTGTTCTTGTTGTTCTTGTTCTTGTTCTTGTTCTTCTTGTTCTTCTTGTTCTTCTTGTTCTTCTTGTTCTTCTTGCTTTGGGTCTTCGTTCAGTGTTGTTTTGTGTGTGTATGTTTTTGCTGACTTTCTTTTGTAAGTGACATATATGTCAATCTGCGAATCAATTCATCAAAATAAATCCCATTCCGCATAGGAAGTATGCAGCCACACTATTTTTATTTCATGTGTCAAAGGCAACAGACGCTCTCACTCCACGTAAATATAAAGTCAAGACAGATTAGTGGTGGTGGTATACGACCTTTTACGCGGGAATGAATTATTGTCGAAGGTATATCTCTGATGGATGGATCCTTACACACACGCACGTCAGTGAGAACATAATTAAGTGTATCAACACAACTCTGTTTGCTCACTCAACACAACCGCTGATATCATAACGTATTGCTGCTTTGTCATTGTCACAACACTATTGACACTAAAGTTGTATTACTGTCAACTCTATCCTGGAGTATTGACTGCACGAGCGCACTTCGGTGACTTATACGGGACATGCTTTGGTGAAGTATGTATCACCATAGACATCAAATGAAATGACAAGATCTAGATGACTGACAGTTGAACTGTTCTCATACAAAATGCCAAGCCATGGGCTTGTTTGAAGATACGGCGGAAAGCGTATTTCACAATAAAATACAGGACAGTAAAACAAGCAAATGTCTCCAAATACGAATGTTGTAGCAGTCAATAAGGCAATGCGCAAGAACAATTTAGCAAAATACAGTTGAAAGTACAACCAATACAAGCAAACAAGCACGCAGGCGCTGGTTGTGTCGACGTTTGAATCCATTTTGATCACTGAAGTTAACTCGGCAAAACCATTCCCCCTCCACCAAAAAATCAACCAGGATATTTTTGTAAGGAACGTAAATTAAGGCACCTCCGTTTGTAAGCCCTGCTATCTCAGAAGAAAAGCTGATTCCTATTTAAAAAGAGAAAACAAAACAAAACAGAAAAAAAGAGGAAGAAAAAAACCAAAAACCAAGATGTTGATGTTTGGCACGTCATGAGTGTACGGGAGCTAGCATTTATTGAAAAGGCATGAATGAATCTATGGCGACTTACAAGGAAATTAAGGTACTGTAAAACATTTAATTCCAACATCCAAATTCATTTCCCTCACGTATCATTTTAACTTTGAACTGCGGGGTTTTTTTCGGGGCAGAAAATCGACATTTTAATCCGAAACTCTCCATCGAAAATATCCTTTCACTCTGCTGCCCTATATGTCACTGCTCATGAATAATTGGAACAAGCGACCGCGCTGAGAGCAGACATGATCCAGGCGTTAAGGCCAAAGGACCAATCATGTTGTCCCTCTCATCCATCATCCGTAGAGACGAAGGCAGTGATTGGACAGAAGCGTTCTCACTTCAGCGCGATTTCCCAGGTGATTCCCATGATATCACGCTGTTCTGAACGACGCCGAGATCAAGTATTCAACCAAGGGGGAACGTGTTTTGTTGGGTGTGTGCGTGGCACATGATACTTTATCATTTTGTCGATTCCCATTCGTTTTCCCAAGTGTTATGTGTACCTTGCACATGATAGTTTATCATTTTGTCGATTCCCATTCGTTTCAGGATAGTTGTGTGTACCCGACCCGGTTGGCCACATTTGCACAAGAGCTCAGGGTGTCAAGAGAGCGAACGATCCTTCTCTGCATATTGTCACTGTTGTTGAAAATTAAACGACTTGAGGTCGGGTGGCAGGGGTTACGGTCGCTCCTCCTTGGGATTTTTATCGTCGGGCGGGACATGGAAGTGAAATCACCACGGATTGCATCTTGTCACCCTGTCATTAATCACAACCTTCGTTCAGCTTCGCGGAGGGAAATCTGTTACAGAAGGAGGAAGCGCGCCTGCATCTTGCAGGGTCTTTCTCTTGGTGATTGCTTTGAAATGTTTGGTCTAATTGCCTGACACTTTTTGTGACATGAACAGACGCGGATCAATGCAGTTAGGACTAAAGTATTAGCTCTCTTCAATGTGAGGTGAACTCAGTAAGCTTATTAGCAACTCTGCACATGACGAGTAACAGTACTAGTAGGAATTAAAAACTGCTATGTACAGGAGAGGAATGGGTTTGGCGTCTCTGTGGCAAACTGGACGTAAGAATACCAAACTGTCTCAAAAAAATAAAAAAATAAAAATAAATAAACATTTGATTTCACAAATCTTATTGTACAATAAGATTTGTGAAATCAAATGTTTATTTATTTATTTTTTTTAATTTTTTTGAAATTTTTTTTAAATTTTTTTGTACATACCTTTCTGATGTTTTTTGTTTTTTTTATTTTTGAAGATGCATATAGCATAGTCGTGTATGTCTGATGTTATTTGATGTTGATGTCTGATGTTGTTGTCATGTTATTTTTGTACCAAAAGAAAATAAT